>NW_024386860.1:18274700-18417200 GCF_900408965.1 Simochromis diagramma
TCTTATTGTTTAAATGCATTTTCTAAATGGACGAGTATTCGAATGGCACTTTTTGAACAATACTAAAAATCCTTTGAATTCACTTCCTCTTCTTGATTTCATCTGTTTCAGCTTCATATGAAACAATCGTTCTTTTGCTTCAGTCATTCTGAACTTCATTGTTTGAGTTGAGTTGACAGCATGACTTACTCTTGCATGTTAAACAGTAAAGTCATATTTGCTGGTTTTAAGCACACGTGTGCTCGTATCTGTACGCCTGACTTCAGATCTGCAGTGTGTTTTTGCAGTCGAGTCATTTTGCGTCTGGTTGTGGTCGTTTATCGCCCGTGAAGCTCATTCAGTAACCCACGAGCGTCCGCAGCCGTCGTCATCGACTCATCAATGATTCAGACCTTCTGACGTCTCGGAGCTCTTTCTGCGGCTCTCTGAACATAACTGCTTTTCTTCTTCTTCAGCTGAGCTGCTGCTGACGTGAAGCCGATGCATTTATACAGCACATTTCACCCAGAGGCACCGAACTGCTTCACAGAGCACTCAAAGGCCCCACAAACAATGACAAAACAATCAAAAGGGAGCAAGCGCACAAAATGAAACCAATAAAAGCAACAAAACACTGCACACACAGCAAAAACTAAAAAGAAATGAAAACAATAAAAACAAATATGTTCGATTTAGAGGAAATGTAACTAAAAGCTTCGCTCACGTTCTCAGCACCATCCTTATTTTCTTCACACGGATCAGTTTGAGGCCCAAAATGAACAAAAACCATAAATGAAGAAAGATGGTCCGTGCCTTAGGTTCTGGTGGACACGACCTTTGAACCCTCAAAGGCTCATTTCAGCCAAATAACCAATAAAAATCAATTAAATCTAGACATGCCTGCTTCTTTACAATCATAAATGAGGATAAAAATCAGTCTCTGTAATGGCACCGACAAACATACAGTCACATCATTCCCTCCTGCTCTTGTGTGGCTTCTCTGAGGGACTCTGACTGGTTCTGATACCTGATTGGCTGCTGTCTCTGCAGGTCGCCATCGACTTCACAGCATCCAACGGAGACCCTCGGAACAGCTGCTCCCTGCACTACATCCACCCGTACCAGCCCAACGAGTACCTGAAGGCTCTGGTGGCCGTGGGAGAAATCTGCCAGGACTACGACAGGTCGCTTCAACTCAGCAGCCAATCACAAAGCTCCATTCATTACTGTGCTCATGTACTCACAAGATTAAAGAAACATCACTTATGAGCAGCGATGGCTCAGTAGGTAGAGTGGCCGAATCCACTGAACGGCTACCCTGAGGTACCCCTGAGCGAGGTACCGTCCCTGCTCACTGCTCCCCGGGCGCCCAGTGGCTGCCCACTGCTTCACTGAGTGAGTGGGGCAAATGCAGAGAAGTTCCCTACAGGTCAACAAAGTATACATTATTAATATTTATTATTATCCTGCCTGGTTACACTCCCAACGTGGGCGTGGCCTCTTTGACTGACAGGCGGCTGTAGCCGCTAGCTGTCTGCTAGCTTCACCTGAACTGGAGATCTGAGCCTTTTGAATGACATCATCTGACCAATAATATGGCTGCTGTGTACTTAGCTGCACTAGCACACATCACGAGGCCGACTAACACGATTACTGTTAACTATGAATCACACAAAGCTACTCTTGCAGAGTCCAAGAAGCTGGAAAGGAGTAAAGTCAGTTTCGAGTTAGCGGTCTTCTACACTTCAGTCCTCGTGCTAAGCTAGCAACAGGTCAAACATCTAGCTCAGCGGTCTCCAACCTTTTTCGCACCACGGACCGGTTTATGCCCGACAATATTTTCACGGACCGGCCTAAATACAAGAAAATAAAACTAGTACCGGTACTGAAAAAAAAGAAGATTTATTCATAACAGACGTGAAAAGACCCAGGAAAACAGAGTTAACGATAAAAACGATAACAAAATAACGCTGAAAACCGATAAAAACCCTGAAAACCAAACATTTCACACCTGAGCCTCAACTCTCGCGGCCCGGTACCAAACGACTCATGGACCGGTACCGGTCCGAGGCCCGGGGGTTGGGGACCGCTGGTCTAACTCACAGAATGTATTTAATTGAATTTTAGATGAATCAGACAGAGATTCCTAACATCACAGTGATGTAAGGAAGTAATCACTTCTCAGCCGATCAGCAGACATTTCTTCTGCTTTGTGTTCAAGTATCCAATCAGAAAGCTCCACCAGAGTCTCTTTTCCTTCTTCACCTTTACTTTTTTTGTCTTTTTTCCTTTCAGTGACAAAATGTTCCCGGCGTTCGGCTTCGGAGCTCGGATCCCTCCAGACTACAAGGTAATTTAACAGCCCGGCTCATCGGCGTTACCAGCATGCACTCTGTCTGCAGAGGCTGAGGCTGACCCTGTGATTACCTTCCCACCTCCCTGCCCTCATCCCCTCCCCGGGGTGCTGCCGGCTGAATGCTTCCTTTCCTGTGCAGCAGCCTTTGGTTGGCGGTCTGACGCTGCATTCAAATCAGCTTTCAAAGTCCTGATTAGCTCCATTCAGAGTCCGAGTCGGCGCCCTGAAAATACCGCGCGGCACGCAGCCGGAACAAGATTAGTCAAGAATATTAAACAGCCTTCAGCTTACACAGCGTTACATTAATCAACAATAGGAAGACACTTTGTCTAATGTGATCAGGAACTTTTTCCTGAGTGTGGAGGCGTACACAGTGGAAGTTTGATCCTGGGAGGAGACGCACATCCCTGTCAGCACACATACACAAATACACAGAGGTTCACTGGGAGAGAACAGCCAGACATTAGCAGCCGAGCTGGAATCAGTCCGCAGCTGCTCGAGGAGATCCCTCAAGCAGCCAAAGTGAAATCATTTAAATCAGTCTTTGATTTTCAGAAACTGATTCCTGAAAATATTTGATCACACGTCTGACGAGTGTGTCTCACACAGGAAGAATATTAACTCTGTGAACTCCTGTCTACGTTCAGCTCGTATCTGGATAAAGCAGCTCCCTGCTGCCCTAACCTGCACCAGGTTAGGGCAGGAACGAGCGCGCTGTGCAGACCACGCCCACTTCCTCTGAACGCTGTAGTGTAAAAACACCGAGCGCTGGAACTGCAGCTCCTCTGTGGCTTCAGTTTGCTTTACAAAGCTTACAGCTTTAATCTTTCTCAGCGCTCCCTCGCCTGTCGGTTAGACTAGAAACTCACCTGTCCTGTGAGTGTGCTGTGAGGCGGGGGGAGGGAGGGGGCAGGTAACTACTCAGATGTCAAGAAGAAGAAGAGCAGGAAGCGATGAAGAGGGATGAAGGTGAAGAGTTTATTTTGTGAGTTTTCTTTCTGCAGGTTGTTTTTTTTGATGCAGAGATCAAACAGACTTCCTGTTCCTCCTCCCTCCCCCTCCCTCCCCCTCTCTGCTCCAGGTCTCCCACGACTTCGCAGTGAATTTTAATGAGGAGAACCCGGAGTGTGCAGGTAGGTTCTTTGATTTCCTGTCGTTGAAAATTAAAAACAGGCAGAAAAACCACTCAAATATTTGACAGCGAGCTTCAGAAGCTGTTTGAAGTGAGAATGAGTTTGATGGTGACAGCGAATCAGGAAGAACCGTTCACCGCGCCGCTGATGTTTCCTGTAGGCTCGGTTTGATTTCCTAAACTGGGAAGTGTTTTATTTTTTATTTTGCCTTAAAGTGATGAGGTGATCATAGAAGCCACGTAGGAGAGTCGTCCACACAAAAGACAAGGAGGAAAGTATTACATCCAGATTCAGTATTTGCAAACGTGTCGTCTTCTTCTTCTTCACGGAGGTTAACCCTTTAAAGCCGGTCGGAGCGGCACGCTCCGTTTTGCGTAACTATTTTTAAATCCCGGTAGATCTGCAACCACGTAAGCTAGCGCAATAATTTGTTTTGCATATGAAACCGGAGGAGTTGTACTTACATCTTATGCCATCAGCTATTCCTAGGTCACGGTTTCCTTCCACATAAAGCTTTGCAAAAACTGCATAAAAGCGCTTGCAGCAACAAAAACATAATATTCCACAAACACGCTTTGCCAATCCGATCAGCTGTTTGTAACACTTCCTACGTCCATCAGCGCGAACTGTCGCATGTCCGCCATGACCTGCCCGAAACCGGAAGTGATGTCATTTTCGCGAAAATGTAGTTTTTTACCATCAGTGCCTCATGAGCCTATACTTGTGTTTTTAAAAGTTATGTTTGACTTTATGACTTTCTGTGTCGTTTCTGGGATGCTTAGGACTCATATTGCACTGCTGGAAATAGTTTATTTTGATGCACATGCTGCTTTTTTGCAAATTTGCAGTATAATATTTATTTTCGTTTTTCCTGCAGTGTATAAAAATTGGTGTATTTCAAAAATAAAACTATGAAGACACTTAAAATAAATTTCCTGTGGTTGGAAACTAGTTTGTGCAACTTTTTTGTATTTACAGTTTTGAGGGATAAGCCTCTTAAATTTCTGTAACTAGAAATATATGTTAAAAAAACAAAAACGATTTTCAATTTTTTTTGTAGTTTATTGCACTTTTTTGCAATTTATGTAATTACTATGCACTTAATGCAGACATATTATTAAAATTTGGGCTATAACGGTTGTATTGATGTATATCAACTTGAAATGCTCCCAAAAATGGCTCCACAGCATGTAAAAATATACTATAAGCTCTGGCGGACTTGGTTCTATGGTAGGTCTTAAAGGCTTAAGCCACAGCCTGGTAATGGCTTTTCTTGCTGCTGTAAGAAGAATCTTAGTTAAATATAAGTCCTCTCTTTTAACTCTATCATCAATATTTCCTCAAAACAAAGCAGTACAGTCCTCAGGGACCTTGTAACCAAAGAC
Organism: Simochromis diagramma; assembly: GCF_900408965.1. Lineage (NCBI taxonomy): Eukaryota > Metazoa > Chordata > Actinopteri > Cichliformes > Cichlidae > Simochromis > Simochromis diagramma. Next base: position 18,279,554 of record NW_024386860.1, read on the forward strand.
TTTTTGTAAGGTCTCATTAACTGTTGTCCAGAATGGGTTAATTTTAGAGCAAGACCAGAAGATATGGGAGTGGTTAGCTGCCAATTCACCACAGTTTCTCCAACAAGGCTGCTGTGTGCCCACCTGCTTACTCCTAATGTGAGGAGTGATAAAAAACCCAATAAGGCATTTCCAATTAAATTCCCGCCACTGTAGGGAATTTGTAGACGTTTGAAGTGAACCACATAACTGGCACCATGTTTCATCTGTGATTGATAGTTTTAGTTCCTGTTCCCATTTTGTCTTTACATATAAAGAGGTAAATCTTTGATTCATCATCAAATTGGAGTATAATTTGGATGCTAGTTTAGTAGTTTTCTGCTGGTAGGCGTCGCACATTGTTTCAATTAGAGGGTTAATCATCTCAGCCTCAGCTATCTCTTTATTGTAATAATCTCGAAGTTGTAGATATCGAAAAAAATCCTGGTTTTCCAATTCAAATATTACATTCTCTGCAAATAATCCTATTTTATGTTCCCTTTTTCCTATAAAGATCCCTTTTATATTAATATATAAATTTTATTGAGTCTTGAGTGAAACCAAATCTTTCTAAGGTCTGATACAAGAATCCCCACCCAACCCTGTCGAAAGCCTTTTCGGCGTCCGGACTAATAAGAGCTGCATCCCATTTATTGCTATCAATTTTATGAAGTATGTGTAATTTGTAGTCTACATGTAGGATCGATATCGGTCTGTAATTTGCACAGTTATCTCTATCCTTTCCTTCCTTGGGGATCAAAGACAGGATAGCATCATTCCACGACGGGGGTATCGGGCCGTTCTTTATTATCCAATTCAGAGTTCTTAGCAGGATAGGGTTAAGCTTCTCCTGAAATACCTTCTGCCATTCTGCAGGGAACCCGTCACTGCCTGGGGTTTTGTTGGCTTTCAGTCTATTGATTGCCTTATTCAGTTCTTCTACTGCGATTTCCTTAGTAAGTACTTCGTTTTGGTTTTTCCAATGGTAGGTAGGTCTAGTGAGTACAAACATTATTTTATTGATTGTACATCTACATTTCCTTCTTGCATATAGAGATTTTGGTAGTAATTGTTGAAAATGTTTTCTATTTCTTCCGGTTTAGCTTCCAACTCTTGAGTTATAGGGTTTCTAATTTTGTGTATTGCTGTATCTATCTGCTGCTTTTGCAGTCTGCGAGCGAATAATTTGGCAGATTTAGGGCCTAGGTCGTAATAATTTAGTTTCAAATATCTTGCCTTTCTTTCTGCTTCCTGATTCAATATTTTCTATTTGTATTTAGACCTCTAAGATTTGTCTCTGTGTTATGGGGTCCCTTTTAGTCCTGAAGGTTTGTTCCAGCTCTTTTAAATTTTTCGTCAGTTGATTATATTTTTCAATTCTTTTTTTTTTTTTTTAACAAAAGAAGCTTTTGCTGTCAAGCTTCCCCGCAGAACAGCTTTCATTGAATCCCAAAGAATTAGAGGGTTCACTTCTCCGTTGTCATTCTCTTTAATGATTGCATCTATTTCTTGTTTAATATCATATGTAATAGATTCATTATTCAGGAGCCCTACATTAAGGCTCCTTTGTTCCTTGGAAGTGAGTCCAGCTGAATTGTCAGAAAAATCGCGTTATGATCTGAGACATCCACTACCCCGATTCTACAGTCAAACACTCTGTGACATTCTTCCTTTTGCATTAAGAAATAATCAATCCGGGTGTGCACTGAGTGTGGAATTGAGTAATGTGTCAAGTCTAAGTGTCTGCTTATATGTGTTTTGCATCTAGTTTGACTAGTTGTGTCCAAATAATAATTCAATATTACGTTGAAGTCTCCTGCACAAATACACATACCCTCTGCCTCCACTGAGATTGGGTCAAAAAGGTCTTTAAAGAATGATTTGGGACTATTTGGTGCAGACAAGAGTCAAGATACTATTTAAAGCTTTGCCCTTCACAATGATGCACCGTCCTTCTTTATCTTTTATTTCTTTAAAGAGTTCGAATGACAAATTGTTCGCCATAAGAATGGCCACGCCTCTTTTATGGCTGTTGATATGGGAGCTATAATATGTTTTTCTACATCCAAGTTTCTTTAATTTTTCGTTCTCTTGTGGTGACAAATGGGTTTCCTGCAGAAAGATTACATCCTTATTTTCTTTTTAAATTTTTGTTAATACTCTGGCTCTTTTGATTGGATAACCCAGGCCGTTAACATCAAGCGACATCAATTTCAGACACCGTGAGACTTGATCAATATTCAATGAGTGAAAGAACATTTGCCCGAAGGCTGCGAATACTCAAACAGGCCAACAGGCATTTGTGAATTAAACCTCTAAACTAGAACTCAGAGGATTCACAGCTGATATCTGACCTCATCTAAATGTTTGAAATATTCATTTATGAATTTAAAATCAGAAAAAAATCAAAAGACGTTAGAGAGATTTTCTGTGCTCGTTCCTGATTAAAGTGTAAAATAATCGTTCAGCAGTGTGTACCTCTGTGACTAACCTCGTGTACTAACACTGGCAGTCTGAATCAACTCCTCAGTGTCTTTGAAATGCAGTATAAATAAATCTAAAGCTGCACATTACAGATATTTTCCTCAGCAGTGTGGAACGCATTTTACCCAACGCTGCTAACAAAGATGAAAAACATCCTGACTATGATGACTGCATAGCGTGAATACATCGTTCACTCAAACACATACAAAGAAAGAACACGTGTTTTGTAAGCAGTAATTGAGAAACATCATTAATATAATTCGAACATTTTTGTAAAGGCGGAGCCTCCTGGAGCCTCCGGTGGGGAAATTGAAGCACGTCAGGGGAAGCTGACAGATGAGCGGTGCAGCGTTGGCAGTGATGCGTTTGCTGTCGATGCCGTGCTCGATGTACCTCGATCTCTACGTAGTGACTGAAACAAAGAGGCCTTGGTGTAACTGAGTATCCTCTGCAGGGGGTCTGGACTCTCCCATAGGGACGGGGGAGGAGTCGAGTCACATGGGCGGGGCTCAGAGTGGAGCCGTCACTCACAGTGAAAGAAGCTGGTGGTCTGGGCCTGTGGCGCCTCGTAGGTGAGATGCAGGAAACCCGACAGCTTTGGGCCAATCAGGAACCAGTTTTAGCACGAAGATGGCGGACGCGGCAGAGAAGAAACAAAAAAGAAAACTTCCCGACAGCTAAAACATTGACAAGTGTTACATTTTGACTTTCTTCTTAAATGGAAAAGTGAAAATAAGGCAGAGTCATTTTATCGGAGCTGTTGCTTTAGACATACAGATGTTGACAGCTGGAGTTGCTGCTCTGACCTCACAGCTGTTTCCTCCTGGTTTTGAGGGGAGACAGGCAGACAGTGTTTAGATAAAGGCCTCTCGCACTCTTGGCTGCTAAAGGTCATCGATCAGCTCAGAGACACTTCAACCCCGACGCTCTTAATTAAGTCTGAGTGCGTCTTCCTGATGACCTTCAGACAGTAAATCACAGCGTTGCCTCCGGGCATGCTGGGATGCCTCTGAAAGGACCCGGAGAGACGGACCAAAGCGTGGGGTGTAACGAACGAGCTTCGGGCACGACAGCGATGCTTCGTCAGGGACGCGTCGCCAAAAACACGAGGCTGGCAGAGCAAGTCCAGAGCAACAGCGACACTAACGCAGAGAGAGGCGGAGCAAGAAACAAACTACAAACATGAAGCATCAGTAAATTTAATAATAATGATAAAAAAATGAAATCATGAAACACATAAAAACACAAATATAAAGATACAGAAGTGAATCTTTATACAAAGGTTATAAAAGACAAAACTGCCCACAAATTTATATTTAAAGCACACCTTTAAGATCGCGGACTGTATATAAATGATGTAACAGGAACCATGATGTCACTACTGGTTTCTGTAGCCCAAATAAAGTAGAATTAATTTTTGAAGCTCTAAAATAACTTCACATGTGATCAAGTGACCACGAAGGTGCAGCTAACGCTAGCCAGCATGGTTAACAGCGATCCAGTGTACAGGTGCATCACACGGGCGCAGAAACCTGAAGCTCTTCGTGGACCGAGCGGCTTCCTGCCTGCTCACTGAACAAAATTACTGGGTGTGGATGTGATTAGTGAGCTGCTACTCGAGGGAAAACCACTAAAGGTACAGGGAACACGTCCACTGTCGGCTTTATCAGGAAAAGAGCAATCATGCTCCCAACGTGTTATATTATCAGCATCACGCACGAATCATCCACAGTTAAAAGCTCTGAATCCCCCAAAACTGGACAAACAAACAGAGACTTTTTCCAACAACAGCCTTTTTCACCTGTTAATAGAACAAACGGCAGCTTGTTCTGATTCAAAGCTGGTGATTTCTGCTTTATAAGGAGGCAAAAGTTTGATTAAAACCCTGAATGAAGAGGTGTGCACAGCTGTGGATCTACAGGTAGAAATGCTCGTTCTATGACCGAGAATCTTCAGGTAGAGACGAGATTTACTGTCAAGAACAACTGGTAACCAAACCCAAGACAGCTCTGGCTTTGTCTGGTTCTAGTTTTTAGGAACCAGACTGTCTCTGATTGTTTTTGTGTCCTGTCAGGCATCCAGGGTGTGGTAGAGGCGTACCAGGCCTGCCTACCAAAGCTGCAGCTCTACGGCCCCACCAACATCGCCCCCATCATCCAGAAAGTCGCCAAGTCTGCCTCGCAGGAGGTGCACACCAAAGAGGCCATGGTGAGACGCGATCTAGTTTCATGTTCCAATAAAGTTTTCAGACAGGAAACCTTTTTCATACCTGTGTCTCAGGAATATGCACAATGTCTCTTTGTGTACTGGTACCACGGGACTATCATCCCGGGAGCACGCAGCGCTGCCTCAGATATTAGCCATGCTGCTCGAAAAATGGTGCAAAAGAGTTCCTGCTGCATGGAAACACGAGGCAAACGGGTCAGGACCAGTGCCGTCCCCACCACAAACCGTGGCTGATGACTTTTGACAAAATGATTGTATTTAAAGGCCGAGGAAAGAGCGTCCTTAACTGCAACCAGAAACTACACTTCAAAGCTTCACCCTGAGCTACCCACATCAAAACACCGAGCTCAGGGAAAGGCTGCCAGCCAAGAGGGCAGATTTGAGCAGGCTGGCTGGCAATTCAACACTTTCAGTTATTGTTTGATCTTCAAATAAAAACATAATAATAATAAAATGAACCAGACTTTTATGACAAACACTCCTCACAGAGTACAGTTTAAAGATTGTGCAATTAGAAACAGGAAGAAAAGGCTTTGAGACGCCGGCTCGGTCGCTAACAAGGCTGCTATAATGACTCCGCTGGGATTTCTTCACCGGTTTCTCTTCATCCACTTTAAGCCACACTGCACAGAAACGTAGACGAACCACACACACACACATATATATGTATATAATTTGAAATGCTGCCACTGCTTCTTTTAAAACCTGCTGGATTTAAACTGATAGTTCTGGCCGCAGGAGCTGGTCTGACTGGGTCTCTTCATGTTCAATCCTCCAGCAATACTTCATCCTGCTGATCCTGACAGACGGCGTCATCACCGACATGGCCGACACGAGGGAGGCCATCGTTCAGGCTTCCCACCTCCCCATGTCCATCATCATCGTTGGGGTCGGGAACGCCGACTTCAGCGACATGCAGATGCTGGACGGCGACGACGGGATCCTGCGCTCACCCAAAGGAGAGCCCGTCCTCCGGGACATCGTTCAGTTCGTCCCCTTCCGCAACTTCAAACACGTGAGTCCATCGTGTTCGAAAACTGTACCGTGTCAGAGCAACGTCATACTCACACAGCGAACGTGCTCGTTGAACTAACACATAATAACTGGTTATGGTGAACACGTGTAACTCCTGCCGTGTTACATCTGTGACCGGTTGGTTTTTAGAGTCATGTGGAAACTCCAGAGGAATCAGGCTAACTGCTCCTCAGCAGCTGTGAGCGCCTGTATAAGTGTAGACGTTTGGGCACTTTGCAGTTCTGAAGGATTCAGGTGTGTTAGCACAATGCAATGCTCAGACTTCACGGGCCTCAGGTCACCTGTTAAAGGTCAAAGTTCATGACAGAACAATTAGAAGACGACTGAACAAGTGTGGCTTGTTTGGAAGAGAAAGCATCTCTCCAAAAAAGAAACACGGCAGCAGGGATCAGGTTTGCAAAGCCTCTGGAGACTTCTGGAACAAATGGGAGATGTTTGTTCATCACGTGCAGCATGTGTGGGTAAAATCAAACACGTCATATCAGGACAAACACGTTGTATCACCTGTTGGCACGGTGATGGAGCAATGAGGGTTTCATCCCCTTGCAGTCACTGAGTCTCCATGAACCCACGGCCAGAGCTCGGCCCAAACTGGGTCATGAACAGGACAATGACCCCGAGCACAGCGGCGAAAGAAACGAACGAAGGCTCTGTAACGGTCCAGAGTCCAGAGCTCAGAGAGCTGTGCATGAATAATGCTGCAGGCCCGAAGACCTGAAGCGCCGCTGTAAAGGAGAGTGGGTCAAAATGAAGACCTGAACAATGACTCGTCGCTGTCGCCCTATAATAAAAATTAAATTGCATATATTTTTACCTATAAGATATTATTTATGTTTTTCTCACATCTTCACTGATGTTTACAAACCTTTAACCTCACTTTTTTGTGTTTGTTATTATGAAGCATGTTTGTGTAAATTATTAGAAACACTTTCTCTGTTGTTCAGCAGTTACAAACCTCTAATTAGAGCACCAGATGGTGTGTTCATTTGGAAACTCTCTTGTTGATGGGAGATGCAGTGTTTAAATATAATTGCATGTGACCCTAAAATAACAGCGGACGACAGGGAAGTGATGGAAAGCAATAAACTGAGAGGAGGAAGTGATTTAAATTCATGATCGGAGCATATTGGAAGTGGAGGAGGACGAGAGGAGAGGCTGTGAAGTTGTTGAAAAAATCTGTTTTCACCCTATAAGAAGGGAAATGGGGACAATCTGCCGGCCAGTCTCAAGTGGAAAATTCTTTATTTCACTCGAATGAATTTTCAGTCTGAGTGTAGTGACAGTACAGTACGAGAGATTCACAGTTCGGACTCGTTGAGAAGATTCATTCTCCTGCATTTATTCTGTGATGAATGAGAGTTTCTGTCTTTGGACCCCAAGAGAAGCAATTTTTATTTGACAGCAGCAGAACGAGGCAGAGACGAGAGGCTGCGACTGACGCTGCTTCAAACAATTACCGCTGTCTGGGATTTTTCCCGAGGGGAAGACGCTGAAATGAAATTTAAAGACCGTGTCTTAAGTTGTTCTACCTTCTACAAAACAAAACATCAGATTAAATTCCATCTGCAGCACATGCACATGCTCGGATTTGAGGGTCTGGTTTATTTATGCTGCTGCTTTTACGCCACTCTCGCACTGAGGAAAACACTGAGACCACGGCACGACCAAAGTTACTGCAACTGTGTGCAACAGAGCGATAAGACAGAGTCAGACAGATTCAGAAAGTGGTTGCAAGGAAATCCCTCAGCAACTTGCTTTTATACAGGAGTGCAACCAGTCTGCAACCAGTCTGCAACCAGTCAGCAACCAGTCTGCAACCAGTCAGCAACCAAATGAGTGAGTCTCCTCTTGCAAAGAGATTCATCATCACAGACTGACTCAGATTAATTGCAATATTTTGGCGATCTTTTATAAATTAGACTTCAGTTATTGGCAAGTCTTTGTGAATCCGTCTGAGAGGCAGTGTGACTGTTGGGAGACAGGAAGCCATCATCACTTCCTCATCACTAGAGCGACCCGTGCAATCACAAGTGGTCGCTCTAGGCAGCCGGCAGGTTCCTGCAGCTGCTTACAGCCACCGAATGTGAAGCAAATTTAGTACAATCACTGAACCGTTACCAGTTTTTCCTTCGAGGTCGCTGCTTATGTTTTTATTCCATTAATCCGAGTGTGTGTTACTAGTAATTTTACATTTTCCAAAAGATATGTGCAAAATATTGAACCTTTGTTTTAGAGAAAAAGCAAAATCAGCTACGTGCACCATGGATCAAGGTAAAACACCTGCTTTATCAGCGATGGAGAAGGGCAGCTATTCTGTTGTTGGGGTCTGCAGGTGTTGAGCTGCAGTTTTATGAACATTTAAAGATCAACTCTTCCCTCTGCACTCTGTGTTTTAACTGACGGCTCTGCTCTCTCCTCCTCAGGCGTCTCCAGCCGCTCTGGCTAAGAGTGTGCTAGCAGAAGTGCCCAACCAGGTGGTTGACTACTACAACAGCAAGGGCATCAAGCCCAAAGTGCCCAGCCAGTACCAGTCTTCCAGGCCATTTGGTCCATGAGCCTACTGCCACAGCTGCCGCTGGACAGCACAACCTGGGCTGAGAAAAATGTTTACTGTCTTTTGTTCTTTGTTAATGCGGATGATGAAGGTGCTACCTGCAGTGTCCTATCATTACAACGTGGCTTACTTTAGACCCGAGCAGACGACGTCAGTCTCTGGGGTAGAAGTCGTGAGTCGACTTAGTGCTGGGTCTAAGTTTCACCAATCTGAACCAGGTCAGGTCTCGTTTTTGCCGATACAGTCATCTACCTGAGGGTGCATGCTATCATCCTTCATCACGATCACTGCCTGAGGGGAAAAGGAGCAGAAGTTAAAGGAAAAGTGGAGCTGTTTACAAGTTAATAGAAAACCTGCTGATGCATCAGCTGTTTGTTCCACTTTTATGAAAATCGTGGCCAAAGTTTTTATTTAGACCTGCTTTTATTTTGGGTGCAATAAGAAGAAACACGGCTTTCAGTCTGATGCAGAGCTACTAATTATTTAGCTGCGTTAGCCGTGGAGCAGTCTTCTTATTATAATGCTGCTCTTTGTTGTTAATCGGTCGGTATAACCAACCGCGCACCATCCTGCTGCTGCTGCTGGTTGTCTTCTTTCTCTGTTGGGGTCTGTTCAGGTCGACTGCTTTGTGCAAACCTCGGTCTGTTGGGGTCAGGATTGACCTGCTAGTTCAACATAATGGAAGCCTGTTTTGTAGCTGGGAAAACCTCGACGTTAGTTTGGTTCAAAACAAAAACAAGAGAGACGCCGTTTGAATTACATCAGTTTTAGTTAGCATGCTTCGGGGGAAATGGGCCGTGTCATTGGATGAGAAAGAAACTGAAGGAGGATCTTGTCATGAGAAACTTTCTGCTATAAATACTTGTTACCACTGCCTATCCTGGCATCCAAGTTATAATTCTCCTTAAAGACTAAATCTGATCTGTTCACATCAGCATTTTTGCTCAAGGCTCAAAACCCTTTCTGATTCTGAAAACTCACAGCGAGCTTTTGTGGAGTGTGTGGTGGAATCAAAAGAATCGAACAGGCTCGTTTCATTGGCCAATCTGTTCTTCAGGGTCATCTCTGTGTGGCGCTCTCTAGACGTCCTGTTCAAACAGCAGTAACATTCACAGCTGTGATTTCACCCGGGACCTGAAATGATCTGAACACCTTTTTGGCACAGTAGACCCAGCACACGCCACAGACACACAACTGAAAGTGATTGGAACATAACGTCCAGGGAGCGCTTTAAAAGTAGTCCAGCGACGCTGCCTTGAACAGCTGATTGGCCAGATTTCACCGTATTTTTTTTATTCGATGGAGTGAAGAACCTTTTTGATTGGAGGCCGTCACAGCTAATGAATATAGAGGGTAGCATGACCTGTCTATGTTGTGCAAACTGCTAGTATTAAACAACTTGGTGTCTGTTTAGTGAAAATGTTTTGGTGCTGTCACTGCAACACTGAGATTTCCTGTGGATTTTGAGGTGACCAGGATGTGACCCGTGGAGCTGAGCGCTCCGACATCATCACAGTCAGAGGGAAATTATGGATACTTTAAGTCCAGCATGGCATTAAAAAGGAACTGCTCGACAAACTAAACTTTAATTTAGCAAGTTTTGTCAGTGTATCCATTGATTTATCTTTTTTTGGCGTATAGCATTGCAAAAAGACGATGACAAAAACGTGTAACGAAGCCTGGATCTCATCGTTTAGCTTTATCTGATCGTAAAAAACGATGTTCAGCGAGTCACCCTAAATTCTCTTCACAAAGTAAAGTGAGCTTTCCTCAAACTGGGGCGTTTTGTGGGTGGAAACAACATTCTGAAACTTCATTTAGACCTGCAGCAGAAATAAGGGAAAATGGTTGAGAACTGGGTTATTCCCAAAAGGGAAGAACAGCATGAAGGTCAGGAAGGAATTCATCACATCCCAGCGTACACACCGGAAACTGCAAACGTAGCACCTTTAGCATCCGCTGTGCATGCAGGGTCGGCAGGCTGAGCAGACTGTAGCGTTCAGGAGCATTTTAAGTGGAAAAGCACACAAACGGGCAACTCTGACCAATTAAACGCTGCTTCCCTGCAGACAGCATGACGGGCGGGGAACCAGTCGATGAAGGAATGTATGACCCCACCCCCACCTCATTTGTTTTTATAAGAGTTTATTGAGATTTTGCTAAATTTCGTAAGGTTCGTATGTAGTAAAGCATTTTGGATCTCTGCCAGAGGAACAAGTGCGCTGCCTTCACAGACGTCTGCATCCTCCACAGTTTTTATCTCCAGGTCAGGCAGATGCATGAACTGTTGTTTTGCATGCAAATCTCCATGCAGGACTGTGCGGTCCTTGTGGTTTCTGTTTCCTGGTAGTGAATAATATGAGTAATAATTATGTTTACAATGTGCCCAGTGATGGGGCTGTTCTACTCTCAAGCATGTTCACATGTAAATGACGATGTGTGAGTAGATTGAAAAGCACAAATGGAGCATCTTTGGAGAAATTTCTAGATTATGGTGATAGATTTTGGTCACGTTGTGTCACAACACCTGTCCGTTTGTCTTCATGTTTTAAAAAAAAAATGAAGACAAAAGCTTGTTGTCTTTTAGGTTTATTGCAAATTACTGAAGCATCCAAACGTTTGTAGGACACTGTCACAGATACGGCCACACCTCTTGGTGTTGGTTAGTGAAATCCTTCAGAGGGATCAGAAGTGTCCAAACAGCTGTGTGTGATAACTTAAACCTGCATTTTTACACATATGTTCATTCAGCATGTTTTCACAGTTCTCTGCATGCAGCTCATTAACAACATGGTAATAACTGAGGTATTTAATAATATAATACCACGGACTAACCAAGCAAAGCTCGGCACTGACAGCGGGTAGTTGCACAGTAATAACAGGAAAATCCATTTAAAAGTACCAATGAGGCCAAACGCAGCTACTGTGTATAGTTTAGTTTTTGACAGTGATGTGCTAACCTGCTGATAATGATGGTGAACGTTAAAGTTTTTACTTTTTTGGCTAATTTTAACCGAAAACCTTTAAATCTAATATTAGAAAATGATGAAATGAATCATTTATTTTTGAACATTTTACTGTGGCTGAAAGCGCTTGTGTTGCTTTCTGTGCAAGAATCAAACTACACCTCTCTAATTGAATTTTAATGTAATGATATTTACACAATCAAAGTGTTTTTATTAGTAAGTGTGCACAATTATCACGTTGTACACGAGCTGGAATATGAAGTAGTGACAGCTCAGCTTCCGTGTGCTTTACATGTTTCCTTCTCACAAGGTTGAACTCGAGCTGCTGCACAGGCACCGTTTCATTTAGCGATGAAAGATTTTTTTAAGACACTTTGATTTCTGCTGTCGATCAAAGAGCAAAGGTGGGGGACAGGTGTTGAGTCACATGACTTAGTGTTGTGTTAACATGCAGTATTGTGTGCAAAACAATGAAAAACTGACTTATAATAAAGTTTTATCAGTAAGCTTCGAGTGTCTCGGTATTTTTAGTGAATCTGTTTAATGTGTTCAATGCAACTTTTTTAATGCATTTAAAATATTTTATTCATTCAACCAATTAATCAAATCATTTAATTCAATTCAACTTTATTTATATAGCACCAAATCACAACAACAGTTACCTCAAGGTGCTTTATATCGTCAGGTAAAAGCTCCACCATAATACAGAGAAAAGCCCAACAATCATATGACCCCCTATGAGCAGCACTTTGGCGACAGTGGGAAGGAAAAAGTCCCTTTTAACAGGAAGAAACCTCCGGCAGAACCAGGCTCAGGGAGGGGCGGGGCCATCTGCTGGGACTTTATTTCAAACATAAGTGACACATGTTAATACACACTGAAGACATCAAATTCACATGGAATATATAAAAAACAATTTCCTGTTCAAAAAGGAGTCGGAGGAAGCAGGTGCTCATCTGTTATCTTTATTAGTTCTGATTATAGAATGTAAAATATGCATATATGCTGTAAAGACTCATGTTATACTAATACATAGATCTTTATAGATTAATCTATAAGTATATTATCACAGTACAACCACAAAAATATTTAATCCTCTGCCTCATCCATGCTTTACAAGTGTTTTATATAATTTCTATCAAACTGGTTTATATTTGTATATTTTTTTACATCCTAAAACATCAAATCTGTTCACCTGCTAGTGTGAGCCATGATTCCACCAGGAAGTCTCGCAATGGCACAAAGCAAACATGACAAATATTTGAAGTGATAGTAAAGAAACTGGACTTCATGCACCTGACACTGTAGCTCCATCCTGTCCAAGTCTACTTTGTCTCCATTATACTGACAATGAGGAAAGCATGGAAAGGTGAGTGTGAGGACTTGGAGACACAAGGCTGAGACTGAGCTGGCTCGGACATGTGCAGAGGAGGGACAGTGGACATATTGGACAAAAGATGCTTAAGATGGAGCTGAGGAGGAAAAGAGGAAGACCTCAGAGGAGATTCATGGATGTGGTGAAGGAGGACATGCAGAGGGTTGGTGTGACAGAGCAGGATGCTGAGATCGGTGTGTTTGTGGTGTGGACCCAGAAAGCAGGCAAGAGAGAGACGGAACTGAATCTTAACACAAAGCGAGACGTTTATTTGGCTGAAAAAACACCAACACAAAACAAGGCCAGGCGAACAGAGGCCAGTACAACACTAAAACCTGAACTGGGAATGATTATGACAAGAGAAACATTGGAGGTTACTGTCTTGCCCAAGGACATTTGGCATGCAGACTGGGATCAAACCACCAACCTTGTGGTTAGTAGGTGACCCGCTCTACCACCTGAGCTACAGCCAGGACACTATATGCACTGGTCCCTCAGCCTCTGTATATAAAATAGTGCAACATAGAGATAGTTTTGTATACGACTGCTTTATTCACCGACTCTCAGCTAACCAACTGCATGAGCTGCAGCTCTTTAATAACAATGGTTTGTGAAGTCATGTTCTTTCACATTGCATCGTTGTTTTCCCGTTTTAGAGGTTTTTTGATCGTCGGCCCCTGTCTTGCAGAGTCTGTGTTGTCTGTAATCCTGTGACAGTAAAGATGGAAATGAAGGAGAATTTTCCAGCTGTCCCAACATCCTCTGTGTGGATCCCAAACATGGATGGCAGCAGTAATTAAACCACGCGGCTGTTTGTTCGGAGGCGTGACGGGTTCACGGGCAGGAGGAGAAAGATGAAAAGAGGCCATTAGCTCTGACAACAGGACAAAAGAAAAACAGCAAGATGCCACTGACTCGACACAAAGCTGCTGTCGCTGAGAGCTAAGAAACGTGAAGCAGTGTGGATCAAAGAAGCACGACTCAAACATGTCTGTGTGAACGCAGAGGCACACACTTTGCCTACCTGATTAAACACAGGTAGAATTTAACATGTTTAATGCCTCATGTATGAAAAACATGCCGACTGTGTGTGTCAGCGTCAGTTTAAACAAACACATGCGTTAGAATTTCATTTACACTGAAACTGGCAACAAGTTCTTTACTCAAACTGCTGATTTGATAACATAATGACTTCAGAATAATTAAACATCAGCCCTGCTTTCACTCTGACACTGCATCAGCCACTCAGTTCAAATTTACCAGGCAAACGTTTCCAGCTACCGGACCACAAGAGGTGAATCTGCAGCAGGCTTTCCTGGCATTAAGTATTCAAAGGACCTGTCAACCACTCAGTAATTTAAATAGAAGCTGCTGAAACAACTGGCAAACATAGTCATTGACACGCATAAGTTACAAAGCTTTTTCCAAGGCTCCAGCAAACCACAGTGAGCGCCATCATCCACACATGGTGCACAGTGAGCAGTGATGAACGTCCCCAGGAGTGGCAGGGATAAGAGTACGCCGACAACATCAGCGACTCATCCAGGCCACAGATTAACCCAGAACAACGTCTAAAGATCAGATCTTGTAAGATGATATTGTTCGGTAAACAGTTTGATGATTGTTTACGAGCAGAGCTCGGGTGAGTCCGGTGTTCACGGAGTGTCTGTACACGAGCCTCACCTCAGACGCAGAGAATTACAGGTCATCCAAGCATTTATGTGTTCACGACACATCTGTGGTTTAACTTAGTTTAACGTATCATCTGCATAGAAATGAAAAACTGTTCAGTGTTGTCTGATAATATCGTGTGAGGGAAGCATGTGTAGTGTAAAGAGCCCAGCCTATCAGAGAAATACAAACCAAAGCAGTGCAGCTCTTAGCTTCCGTTGGATGAGGATTGGTTGATTGTAGCTGGATGAAGACAGAGTGCAGTAAAGTTTTAGACTTTTTTTTAGCTTTTACATTGAAAGTGTCAGTAAATTGTATAAAGGAGCTGCAGCACTGAGCTCGAAAACTGTCATTTAACTTAGAGGAGAAACTAATTAATGGACTTTCTGAGACAGAAGCTAAAATCTGATAATTCTTCTTTTTGTGCAGGGCCGACACTCAGCTTTGATAAAGCTCAGTTTATAGTTCATTAATTCTGTCCCTTACAGCTGTGTGTGTGTATATATACATATATATACATATATATATATAAAAAACCCAGCACGCCCCTGCGGGCGGTTTATCCTTCAAGCTCGGGTCCTCTACCAGAGGCCTGGGAGCTTGAGGGTCCTGCGCAGTATCTTAGCTGTTCCCAGGACTGCGCTCTTCTGGACAGAGATCTCCGATGTTGTTCCCGGGATCTGCTGGAGCCACTCGCCTAGCTTGGGAGTCACCGCACCTAGTGCTCCGATTACCACGGGGACCACCGTTACCTTCACCCTCCACATCCTCTCGAGCTCTTCTCTGAGCCCTTGGTATTTCTCCAGCTTCTCGTGTTTCTTCTTCCTGATATTGCTGTCATTCGGGACCGCTACATCGATCACTACGGCCGTCTTCTTCTGTTTGTCTACCACCACTATGTCCGGTTGGTTAGCCACCACCATTTTGTCCGTCTGTATCTGGAAGTCCCACAGGATCTTAGCTCGGTCATTCTCCACCACCCTTGGGGGCATCTCCCATTTTGACCTCGGGACTTCCAGGTTATACTCGGCACAGATGTTCCTGTACACTATGCCGGCCACTTGGTTATGGCGTTCCATGTATGCCCTGCCTGCTGGCATCTTGCGCCCTGCTGTTATGTGCTGGATTGTCTCATCTTTACACAGCCTGGGGTCTTGCCTGGTGTGATAGAGCCCAGCCTCTATGGATCTTGTGCTCAGAGCTTGTTCCTGTGCTGCCACGATAAAAGAGAGCGTGCATTACGAAGGAACGTTTTTGTCACGAAAACCTTTTATGGATCAAGTTTTGTTAAAACTTTAAAAAGTAACGCTGGTTGTTTGTCCCTGTTATGACTCAGCTGAAAGTTACCTCTGCTGATTAATGTCAGGACCTTCAGCTGCTGATTCTCTAAACGTTGAAGCGCTCTGACTCACAGAGGACTTTAGTAATGCTGTTTAATTAAAGCAGGTTCAGCAGGTCTTTAATTACCTCAGCACACATGTGCAGGAAGAGCCTCCAAACTAAGGAGGTTAATGAGGAGCAGCCAATCGGAAGCTGCTGCTCTGTGCTTTAAAAAGAATGACGGGAACTCCAAACGGTGGCTTCAGACTGACAGAGCACACATCAGAAGCTTGGTTTTCATGCAGATGGCAAAACAAAAGCCCCTCAGTCTTTCCTTTTACACTTTACAGGCTGCGTTTTATTGGATTCATTCCACTGAAGCTCTCGGAGGATAAGAAGCACTTCAGGAAATACTCCGACACTCATCCTTTTGGGAATGTTTCCCTGTGTTTCACTTAATCTCTCACAAAGAGCAGAAACAGAACTGCTGCTGAATCACTGCCCTTCTCTGCAGTTGAGGACATTTCCTGATTTATCCATGATGGTCTCTACTGCTTTATGTTTACAGTGTAAACAATGGATGCAGTCATCCATCCATCCAGTTCTGTTCTGTTTATCCTCATCGGGGTCGTGGGGGGCGGGATTAACGGATCAGCTTCCACGGGGTCCCGGTGATGTTGCACACAGATATCCTGTACCAAACGTTTTTGTATTTTTTCTAAAATAACTTCAGTGTAACTTTTGTCCTGCTCGCTAAATTTCCCTGTTTTCCATTTTTATTTACAGAGGACATGTTTATGGCTCGCTGTGAGGCAACAGTGCTGACCGCTGCAGCGCCGCGCTGACCGCTTAACTCCAGAAAATAGTGAATTTCACACAGTTCAGTGGGCTACAAACACTAGTGTCGATCTGATACCAGCGTTGGTGTCGATATTTGGATCGATCTGCCCACCTCTGCCTTACAGGTGCTTTTCCAGTCCTACGGGGAGTCAGTCTGTCTGTCCATCACTTTGGTCCAACCTGCTATTGTTTACTGTACGGACACTTGTATCAAGGAAGTGATTGTTTATAGCAGCTCTCGGGAAACTGAAGTAACAAGGACTCTGCCATTATTAACACAGAAACACATCAACACTCAGAGTCGTGCTGTTAGAGCGAGTTACAGATGTGAGCGAGCTGTTGGAGGTAATGACTCAGACATTTGTGTATTTATTCAAACATCCTATAAAAACATTAATGGTTTAATACAGTGAATACTTGGTGAGGAAAGTTTTTTGGACTTTAAATGGCAACATATTTTCAGAAGCATCGTCAATAAACCAACAACCACATAAACAACCAGCTATTACAGTTGTGCTAAGCTAAGCTAAGCTAGGCTAAGCTAGGCTAAGCTAAGCTAAGCTAGGCTAGGTTAGGTGAGCCTTATCTTTCTCCACAGACCGACAGATTCATCTCCGACTCTAACCTCTGCTGAAAATGAAAGAGTCTTCTGTGTCATTTGAGAGCATGATTACACAATATTGTGATAATTTAACATTTCAGTTTTACTGTTACAAACATGTTTCATATAATCTGACAGATATATATGTGAAGCAGCTAACTGACTCCAGTTTCCTGGGTCAGTCTTTCCTCACAGTTTGACGTTAGTGATTCCCTCCTTTAGCTGAGGAGCAAAAGAAGATTTTCTGTCCTGTTTTGTTCTGTCTGATATTCTGATAAAACCTATAAGTAATGCAGAGGATAATAAATATGATGAAGAGAATCAGCTTTTAGTTTAAAAAATACTTTCCAACTCTCAGCAGCCAGTATGTCAGAGCACCAGTGCTGAAGGACACCTCGTGGGTGACGGGGAGATGCAGAAGACACAAAGCGCCATGGGTTGTGTAAGAAGCTGTGATGTCACCACATCCCTGTAACCAATGATACTGACTCTCAGTCTTCTGGTGTAAGCTCGGCGTCACCACTCACATCAAACCTCAGCATCAGCACCGGTGTGAGAACAGAAAAAGTCCGAATAGGGAGCAGAGTATTTTGTAAGGGTGAGTAAACAGATTTCTACGTTTCTACTCCAAGCGAGCACTCGAGGTCCTTTTTACAACAAACCTCATTCAGCCACACACTCACACTGGATTCTGTCCTTGAGCACCTTATCTAACGTTCACGCACACTCTCACACCTCTCCTCATCCTTCCAGCTGTTGCTGCGTCTCCTCTGTAACGATGACAAAGACGGACCTGCTCAAACACTCGCACCGTAAATCCTCCCCTCGGGGTGACAAAGGGTCGATGTTCCTGGAGTAAAAGTCAGAAAGGATATTTTACCATGACAAGCACTGGGACCTCATAATGAAATGCCCCCTCCAGTTTGAGTGATGGTGTCATGTGTGGCTGTGTGACAGGCAGGACTCATACACAGACTGTAAACTATAAGCAGCAGCTTTAATGCTGGGAACGTCCTCCATGAAGTAAACTCACAGGAAAAACAAACCAAAACCCTGAACATGAAACTAGAAACTGGAACACAGAACAAGGAGTGACAGAAACGACACGCAGGGACACATGGAGCGGTACGACGGGACAACAAGCAGGGAAGACTGAGGACGAAACAGGTGGAAACACAGCTGGGACTAATCAGACATAATGGGACACACTGCACACAGGACAGGGACTATCAAAATAAAACAGGAAACACCAAAGACATTCACAAAGACTCAAACACACTGTGGAGACACGGCGACATTGACACGACTTCATTAATCAATAGCTGACTTCAGGTCCATTGTGTACGTCGTCTGTTGTCATAGCTACATGCTACACAGTCTTTGCAGTCTTTCAGTGTGAGAAGAAGATCGCGTCTGTGCCTTGTGCGCACTTTATAAAAATGTCACCTCGTGGCACTTCAGAGGCGTCTTTAACGCTGGAAGAAGTCAAATGTACCTGTTGGGCGTGAACAGCTGCATCCGCCATGTTGCTGTCTGTCTGAATTATCTGCACTTCAGCTAAACAACACAAAACATCACAAATCAAAGACACAATGTTACTATGG
The DNA here is from genome assembly GCF_900408965.1 of Simochromis diagramma. Lineage (NCBI taxonomy): Eukaryota > Metazoa > Chordata > Actinopteri > Cichliformes > Cichlidae > Simochromis > Simochromis diagramma. The sequence goes on from NW_024386860.1 coordinate 18,298,248, forward strand.
AGGGAAAAATCAGCTCCTCCTCACACACTCAGCTTATCTGACTCTGAACGAGCTGTTATCAGGTTATTTGGTTGGTTAAGGCTCAGATGTGATTGTCTGACTAGTTGTTGACCATCAGCAGGAGTTCAGGTGGTCTCTCAGTCTGATCCATACACAGGAAGTCACCTGACTCTCGATGGTGGCCAGGTCTGAGTATTTGCCTCTGAGTGACTTGCGGGTCATTTTCTTGCTCACGTACTCGAGTTGAAGAACGTGGTACGAGAAGGCGAGAGCAGATATTTATCAGCTGATAGTTTTCATCTGGTGAAAATGTCAGAGATCATCAAAGTTACTCCGAGTAATCGTGAGCCGTGATGTAAGTGTTCGTATCCTGCTGGGTTCAGGAGAGATCCGACTAACGCACGGCGCTGATCGAGGTCGGGAATGGAAATGGGTATTGATCACGATATGTGATCATTCATTCTCGTGGTGTCACGATCAGGCTGTATAATAGGACACAATCATATTTTGATCACTTCCATTTTTCTTACTTGGAGCCAGGATGAAGCTTTCAGCTGATGCTAGCGAGCTGAAGTTATGCAGCGTGCAGCTGCGTGGTCCATCGCATGTCTGCAGTTAGTGCAATCATTCACGCTCAGAAACTCCATGTTTTATACACAGTTTAGTTCAGTCATGTATTTTATGCTGTGAAGTAAAATCCTCCTTTTAACGACTTTAATGTCTGTTTCTATTTTAAAACTAATTATGTGGTAAATTCATGGATCCCATGAAGCTCACTGCACATCTGTTCCTACACACTGGAGTTTAATGCTGACGGTGTTATGTGAAGCCATTTATAGTTTCTGTATCAGCTGAAGTCCGGGGTTGATGCTCGCCGTGAGGAATCACGGTTAGAAGGAGAAGATCAGAGCTGGAAAATATTCTGAAATCACAGAAAACGGTGGAAATTTGGGGTTCCCAGCCTCTCGCTGTGAAGAAGAGGCGAAGGCTTTCAGCTGTGATGAGGTGAACAGTGCGGTGTTAGCCGGCAGCTGCTGATGCTGGAACAGGATGAGAGCCGGGCTGAGTGACAGCTCAGTGCTCCCCAGAGGAAACTCATCATCATGTTCAGCTAAACGCCGCCGCCGCTGACACGCAGGGACGGGAAACTGGCTGCGGGATTCCTCACTGATGGATTTTCCCTTCCAGATGCACCAACGTCGTCATTTATTCATGCAGACATTTGAATAATTAAATTAGGTGTAATACTAGTACAGTAGCAGCTGTGAACAGTAAATATGGAGCGTGGAGGCGAGAATTTATACAAACTTGGAAAAGATGATGAAGTCAGCTGACGAAAGCGTCTAAAAAGGGAGAAAGTTTAATCTGTCAGAGATATTTGATGGTGCTGAGCTGACATGCTGTGTGGTCAGTGATGAAGTCCACCTCACACACAGGGAGAAGGTGGAGGAGCTTCACCTTAAAGGGGCGGCTACGCTCGCTGCGTCGCTTCTGTCGTGGGTGCCGTGCACCGATTTTGATGTCACGTGTCCCATGACACAACCTTTACTGGGACCAGTAAAATCCCACCACTGCCAGCTGAGGCGCGTTCTCTACTCCTCTCGATTCTCGTTGGAAATCGTAGCTACGGTGGCCGCTGTAGGACAAACAACGCAGGGTTAGAATGCAGGCTGTTTACCTCAGCTGTCATGTGTCCGTCTAGATTAGCACGTTCATGCACGTTTCATGAGCCCTGACCTCAGCTCCAGATTATGCCACCTTTCAACAGGTGCTTCCAAAGGCTCTCTGGAGCTGAGTGGAGCATGATAGAAAGTGGCACATGCGACTCAGGCGTCCGAGCGGTGCTCGCTGATATGATTTGTGAAATCATTCAGACCGCCTCTAGCAGAATCCTCAAAAATGCCCTTCCTGTTATTCAGGATCGCATGATGAAGGAAGATCCGGAGCCTTTTGGTGCGGGGAAAATAAGCCCGTCCCTCGGAGACTCCATCTCAGCCGCCATCGCCGGCGCTCTTAACGTCCCGGACAGGGGCGATTCTAGGATCAGAGCTTTGGGGGTGCTGAGCACCCAGACAGCTGCCCAGCCAGGCAAGATAAACTTTACATGTCACGATGAGACGTCTTCCCCGTCTCTGTCAGTCCCTGCATCCTTAAATGTCTCCAGTTGTCCCGAGTTGTCTCTGAATGTCTCCTCGGTGCATTTAAACTCCTGTTCCTCCCTGTCCTCATCGTCTGTTATCTTCGTCTCCATTATCAGTCATCATAATTTTACCATCTCTGTGCAAGTCTGCAAATTTCTTTATTAAATCATAAGATTCTTAAATTCATCAAGTCTCTCTGTGCCTGGGTCCTCGTCTCAAAACATGACATCACTGTTTTGTACATTTTAACACAATTTAATCCCACATTTGTGAAAGAGAAGAAAAACACTTTTTTGAAAAGTCTGTAACAAAACCATCAAATCTGATAAAGGTTATTTAAATGCTGCTAAAGAAGAATGGATTGGAATAGAAAAATACATATATTAACCTTAATTACTGGTTTGAATAATGAATGATGCTCACAGTGAGTAAGAAGTAAACTGTATAATACAGATACATAAAAAAAACTCCCAAAACAGAATAAATTATTACAAAATATTAATAAAAAACTATAAAAATGGAGGCAACTTTGCCATTCTATAAGTATCTATAAATTATGACTTTCATGCTTTCATGGTGGTCCTTAGGAGAGCTTGACCTTTTATCAGGTGGTCCACACTGTAAAAAGTGTGAGAAACACTGATAAGTGTGTGTGTGCTTTTGGAAAACATTTAAAGCTGCTGTACAGAATCTTTGAAACAAGCTTAAAACATTTGTAGAAACAGAGCATCTGCTTCTCTTTACAGCTCCTCACTCCACCAGGGCTGTTTGGTTCTTTCTGATAGTGAGCACATGTGATGCACGTACTGCGGCAGTCATACAGACAACTGGACGGTCCAAAGGTTGGCCGACCTATTACTGGCTGAGGTTTTAGCAGAGTTGTGGCTGAACCACATAAAAATATATCATTAATTTTAATCTCCCCGATCAATGATAATGTTATGTTGGAATGTTGCTAAAGAGGGTCAAAATGTTTCAACCCAGTTTGTTTTGCAGATTCTGTTTAGCAGCTTTAATACAGGGAGGACACAACTTCCAGACTGTGAGTAAAATCAGGTTTTTTCTCTTTGTCAGTTTAACAGTTTCTGCCTGTCACTGCTCCCTGTCTGTTTGCTTACCTGGTTCTTCCTGACCTTGTTCTTTCTCCTCACGTTCCCTCTTTCCTCTCTCCCTCTTTGGACTGACAATTGAACACAAATAGATTGAATTAGATGAAAAATTACATTAATATGAAAAAAATACTTTTAAGATCACTAATGAAAAAGTCCTCTCTCAGTGTACTTTCAACCAAAAGGCAAATAACCAAACCACACGAACATCTAATAAAAGATATAAATATTGAAACACTGATCCAACATTATTCTTGATTGAGGGATCATTTGATTTTACACTTTTACCTGAATGTGGCTCATTTTTTTGAAAAAAGACTTCCTTATATCCATTATGAACCTGGCTCTCTGTACACACACACACACACACACACACCGGGAGTTATAAGGTTAATGGGCATTCAGTCAGTTAGTATCCATTTCAAACAGGACAGTGGTAACAACAGCAGGCTGCGGACAATTTTAAGTTTTAGATTTTAAACAGGCTGTATACATTTCAATGGGAGCAACAGGACGGTCAAATGTCGCTGATTTTACTACAGAGCAGGACGGATTGTAGGGCAGCAAACATTGTCGGAAAACACGTTTCCAACACTGCAGGTTACCTGGTGTAATGTCTTTCAGCTAAAAAGAAACATGGTCTGACTCCTACCAACTATATAAAGAGTAGGGCTGGGCGATATGGCCTAAAATCCATATCGCGGTAAAATTTGAAGCCCGTGTGGTAACGATATATATCACGATATATTCTTTTCTTCTGTATAACATATTTTCAATACTATAAGAACTTAAAATCCTTTAATTTTCTCAAAAATCGAGAGTGTTCCTTATGTATGAATTCTGGTTGTGCTTACTGACCTCGAACCGATTTTGGCTGCAGAAATCTGTTAAAAATGTTTTAGTACAACTTTGGTAAGCAGCACTGCTTGATGGATCGTCAGAGCATTGCTGCCGTAGTGAGGAGCTTCACGGAGTAATCTGGGTCCAAAACTCCGTCAGCTTCAGGTCCCAAAGTCAGACGAACACTGAGAGTTAAAAACGGTCTAAATTCTTTCATCTTTAATAAAATCATCAGCGATGCTGCTTTATCGGGTGTAACAATTACGTTTAACATCCAGGCATCCATGAAAACAGAAGTTATTAAATTTAACGGAGTTAGAAGTTAGCAGGAAGTTAGCCGTTAACAGGAAGTTAGCTCGCTAGTTTCCACCTAAACATTTCATACCATGTTCTGACAGAGATTTTTGAAACTAATTCAAACGTACAGCTCTGCTGTCACTTCCAACATAAATGAAACTAAACAGCAGTGACGTTTGCAGGGTTACTGAAGTTGGACTAGCTGGTATATAATGATGTGCTACGTGATTGCTAGCGACACAGCTATGTTAGCATAACATTAGCACAGTGAAGCTGGAGGATGAAGCCAACTTTTTTCCACTCGATAAAAGTTAACGTGACGGATTCTGGTGGTCAGGGACAAATGCAATCGCATAGCAGGATGCTGTACACGGGGCAAACTTCAGTCAGGAGAACAACTGAGATCATTCATCCACAATACCAGGTTAGTCATTAATATACTGCAACAACATGGGAACAGAGCAGCTGCGAGAGAATTCAACAGTAATGAATCGATGTTACGGAAGTGGAGGAAGCGCAGTTTTTGGCTTTCCCCATATTTCAAAAGTGCTTCACCTCTTTGCTATGACTGTCGCCCGCCATCATTTGCAGATGATAATGGTTTTAGTTGTCGCTACCCGATCCGTACCAGAAACTCGATCCGTACTCCGCATGCGCAAAAAGTTTTTACTTCCGGTCGAAGCGTTTTACGATAGTTACAGGTCAGAGTATCTGTTAAGATGTTAAACACTAATCAGTGGATCTTTATGAATACAATATTCTTACTTATTTTCTCACTGTACCGTTAAAATAAAGTAGGATTATTTCGAAATCTGAACCATGCAAAGCCACTCTGGTAGAGATCAACAATAAAACTATGAAGCTGGAAATAAGAGGACCGGTTTCCCTTCAACGCGTAAACAGACACAAAATCACAAACCTGAGGATTTCCCAGCCCGTTACCTTCAGACTTTTCAAAAGATTCAAAAGAATTTGTACATGTGCTTTCTTGAGAAGTCGCTGGGATCTGGAGATTTCATCCTGATACACTCTGTTCTTCATGATTTCTCAGACTCTAGAGACAGAGAGTGAGAAGTCGCACATTAACAGCACCCAGATTTATGCTTCAAGACCAGACTCGTCATCTTTCTAACATCTTGAAATAGGACTTGAAGTTCTTCTGATTCTTAACTCGTCAACTTTCTCCACAAAATACGAGCAGAGCTGCTGATTTCTGTTGGATTAGACACACGTTTATGCCTCGCTGCACTCGGAGTCAAACCGATAACACCACCCTGAGTCCTCCGCTTGTCCACTAATCCATTTAGCTGCACACACTCTGCCAGATTAGCTCACACACAGATCTTAGCCTCCAGCTCCGATCAATCGTTCCTGACAGCAGTGATTACACATCCTCCTGCTGACGGACACTGAGCTCCGTGTTCATACTCAGCGTCCTGATCACACGGGGGTTTATATGATTTCTATCCCAGAACATAAAAGTTTAGGAATGAAGAAAAGTAAAAAACAACATGTGGCCCATTAAAGGGAATGAGAGAGACCACACCTGCATCTAACAGGTGATGAGATGTCATCTCCTGTTTGAATGGTAAATGGCCTGTATTTGTACAGCGCTTTACACAACCAGTCACCCATTCACACACACATCCACACACTGGTGATGGCAGCTACATTGTAGCCACAGCCACCCTGGGGCGCACTGACAGAGGCGAGGCTGCCGGACACTGGCGCCACCGGGCCCTCTGACCACCACCAGTAGGCGACGGGTGAAGCGTCTTGCCCAAGGACACAACGACCGAGACTGTCCAAGCCGGGGCTCGAACCGGCAACCTTCCGATTACAAGACGAACTCCCGACTCTTGAGCCACGATCGCCCCTGAATGAAGTTATTTTGGCCACTTTGTCATTTTCATGTCTTATCTTTATCATAGAACTAGGACTTCTGGGACATTTAGGCTTAAATAATATAAAATCCGAGAATTTCACTCAGAAAAACTGGAGCTGGTGCAAAGCTGGAGTCTGACTCAGTGCTGGAGCCTCTAGTGGACATTACAGGAACTGCAGGTTTAGGGATTTTTGTGTTGGCTTCATTTTTCCTCCCTGGATGAACCTTTTAACTATCGTGGACCCGAGGAGACCCCTCGCTGCTTTACTTTTACTTTCATAAGCCTTTGGGTGCCTGACCTACCTCTGAATCTAGGACGGAGACGTGAGTGGAAGAAGGCTCGAATTTAGGAAAGTCTTCCTCCTCTGCTGCGGGGTCTCATCGCCGCTGTGTGATTTCCCAGATGTGCTGCAGTGCAGAGTAAGCTCCATTCTCTTATTGACCCGGCGTCTCTGGGGGCAGATGCACCGAGGCCCTGCTCTCTGCCCGGCTTTGTTCAGGTGGAGAGAGGCAGCAGGTGCTTCATCCTGATAGTGAGTAAAGCCACAGAGAGAGAGGAGCAGCAGGGATTTCCTCACATACCTGAACACCACTGTCTCCTGCACCCTGAAGACTCCTGATGTCGGCACGTTTCCTGTAGCGGAGCCAGCTTGTTATTCCCCTTTTTGTTTTTATTAGAAATCTTTCCACCTCGATTATTTTGACTCGATTATCTTTATTATTTTTCCCTTATCTCGTGTCACAAAACCAAAGAGCAGCAGTCAGGCTAAGCAGGCACTGAAAGGCTCACGGTTCATCTATCTAGCTACAAGCATTGAACGGGACGGCGGCTTATGACCAATCACAAAGACGGACAAGTCTCCTGGCAACAAGGGAAAATATAAACTGTATCCTTCATCCAACAAGATACAGACTCAGAGCAGCACAAACTCTGTGAGCTTTAAGTCGTTGGACTGTAAGAAAACTGCTATTACAATAATAAATACTATTTTGAAACCCAGATGAAAGCTGGTAAAAACAGTGTCTCTGTAAGTCGACCGTCTTCTCAGCATCTCAGCTTTAAAACCAACATATGAGAAAATCTGAGAGATTAAAGATGCTCCGTTTTACCGTCATATATTTATGAAATTCTTTTAAAATTGAAGCCCGCATGAATAAAGCATCGATACCTCTCACTGATGCTCAGCAGTCAGCAACAAAAAATGTATTCTTCTTATTATCCTCACACATCAGAAGGGTGGCGTGGTTTTTCGAACTGATTGGTCCGTGTGAGCGTGCACCCGTTAAACTCTCATCTGCAGTCCAGTCAGCACATCAAGGTAAGACCTTTGACAGCAGCTCATCATGAGACGGAGTTGGCGTCACGTCATCAATCGGAACGTTTCAAAGCAGATAAGTCGTAGAAATCACAGAGTGATGGCGTCAGCGTCCCAAAAAGCTGCGAGAGCTCGACCCTGATGTAGAAATATGATGCGCAAGTTTTTGAAAGTTTTTAAGGGTGATATCCAGAGATGGTCAGTAGCACGTCACAAGTAACACGTTAACTAAGTAACAAGTAAAGTAAGGGATTACTAATGCAAAAAAGTAATTAGATTGCTGTTACTTTCCTGCAAGCACGCTGCGTTTCTGCGTTTCTAAGCTGTGATTTGTATGATGTAAGCGCGCGTGACGCCCGTGGCAGCAACAGATGTGTGCAGATCAACGATGGATAACATGGAGTGATGGAGAGAGCACGACCATGCAGCGTTTAAAGTGTGGAAGTAATCACATTACTTTAAGTTTTAGTTTGTAAAAAGTGACACAAACACTAGCGTCCGCTGTGCACTCTGCATGGGAAGAAAACTTCTTTCTAAATCTGAGCGAGCAGCGAGCACGCTGCCACGGGAACGTGACACTCACAGAGAAACCCCCGGATCCGCCCACTGGCATGACCGCTGTGGGCGAACCTCCACCCGCCCCACTCCTGCTAAACAGGTGACAACAGATCTAAGAGCTGCCGAGTCTTTGATTCTGTTTATTTCCTGCTGTGTTTTACTTGCATCTCTTTGAAAGAGTGTAAACACAAAACACGATTTAAATTCTTTGGCTCATATCTTCAGCTTGATTGCTCTTTGGCACCAAAAGAAAATGTAATAACAGCACACATCTTTGTTGCCTACAGCATCTACCCGGATCACCTGTACTCAGGTGCAGTGGGTCTGTATCAGCATGTCACAGGCATAAATCAGAAACACTGGTTTTACTGATATGTGCCATTAACCTCCTCAAAGACGCATAAAAAGGTTTAGCTGTAGTTAGGATCCTTCCTTCCTCCTCCTGCGTATTTCCTCTCGGGGCAGAAACTACTGGGAAAAGTTGAGTGAGGCGATCTGGACAAACCTGAGCTCCACAGCTAAAACTGAATGTTTCCTGTTTTGGGTTTAGGACGAGGCCTCGGCGCCCGGAGCTCCAGTCCCTGTGCCTCCTGCTCACCCATCCACCTGCCATCGCTCATGCTCGCCTCCCACGACGCACGGACAAATGAAAGCCCAGTAGCTCTCGTTACTGCAGAAACATCAGAGCTCGTCCTCGCTCCCAGGCCAGCCGCCGGTGCCTGAGATCAGCACAAGGCTTCCTTCAGCCGAGGTGCTGTGACCCACTCCCTAGTGGTGTGCGGATCTGCGGATACTGAAATATCGATTCTTCCGATACCAGCAATTTATGTTCTAGAATCGATTCTCATATTATAATATCGATATTTTAGTACTCTGGGGTAAATTTGTAGTTTTTCCATTAAAATGAACGCAGTGGAAAGAAACTATACAATTCGGATCGTCTAATTTGGAAGGAACTACTTCCTCTTACGCCTTTCATAGTCATATGCGGAATACGGCTGTATAAATGTGTCGCAGCCCCTGGCGTGCACACTCACAACAATGGCTGAGCGCAAACAGAGTCCTGTGTGGACACGTTGTTGTGGCAACACCACTGACCTCGTCAAACACCTCGGAGTAAATCACATCACAGAATATGACGAGCTTATGTTGAGGCGAACTGAAGAGGAGGAGAAGGACAGGTGCTGCTAGGGCGAGACAGACGTCTCTCACAGAGTCCTTTAGTGCTGCAGGCAACGTGCTCAAATAGTGCACAACGTCAGTTTTTTTATTTCTATATGATTATTCTGCATTATTAAGCAATAAAAACAAGTTGTCTGATGTCCTCTAATCATTATGAAGCAATATGGTTATGTTATAATTAAATTACATAATACAATTATATATTGTATTATGAAATGCAGTGAAACATTAAGTTTTTGTACAGAGTATCGGTATCGGATCAGTATCGCCGATACCACCCTGAATTTTACTTGGTATCGGATCGGAAAGGAAATCAGTGGTATCGCACATCACTACCACTCCCACAGCTGAGAGCACACGCTGCTGTTTGAAAGAGACGAAGATTTAATAAGAGCGCTGCTCACCTTCATCAAGAAAGATCCCTCCACACCAGGCGTGACCTGAGGTCCTCCATCCAGACCGATATTTGTATTTGTGCAGCTCTGACGTCCCTCAGCTCTGACGCTCCCTTTATCCTTCCAGAGCTTCCTGGATCCAGATCGACTGGATTAATCCAGCTAACGCATGAAGCTCCTTCACACGGCCGCCAACGATGCCGCCTTCCTTTTATCCTGCTTTGGTGAGCTTTACTTCCTGTTAGGTTGAGTCTGGGATAAAAAATGTTGAGTCTTTTGACTCAGTACTTATTTTACATGCACTCACCTCATTATGCAAAAATTGAGCCTTGTTTAATATGAACCTCGACCACTGTAACAGAAAATATAGGAGCATAAAGAGAACAGCTATGGGCAGAAATCTGTGCCATCAGAAACTAATAAGTTAAATTTGAATCTGAATTGTAAACATAAACAGCTGCCAGCACCGGCCACGGGCGACGTATTGGCTGTATCGGTGTGACTCGATGTTTTTACTGAGCTTTGATTTGAGTTTTTCAGCACTCTGACGGAGCTGCCATCATTTAAAGGTGATCGATGGATAACTGTGCTCAGTGTCTTCGGTCTGAATGGGCTCATAAAAACACCGTCTACAGGCAGTTAACTTGTTAACTGTACAGCTGCTGGAAACAGCTGCCAGAGCTGGAGCAGATGTTTACAGATGATGTTCGCTGTTTTCCGTTGGCAGATTTTATGCTTCAAGTTGGAGGAGAAGCAGAGTTGGGTCGTGGAGGCAGCAGTCTGTCCTCAGAGTCCCAAAGTGTTTCCAGGACAAATCATCTCCAGTGAGCTCTGGGTCCACGCTCTGGTCTCCTCCCAGTTAACCACAGCGGTCAGGTACAGTCCCTGACTTTCTCTGGATGTGGATCCACTCACCCTCCATCTTCACTCTCCGCTTGTGAACAAGAGATGTTTGACCACCATGACCTCAGACTTAGAGGAAGATCATGAAGAGGATGCTTGGAATAGCAGCTTCGTGTAGCATTAGCCTCACACACTCACAGCTGGGTTCAGTGGACACGGAGGGCAAAATGCTCCTTTTTCCAACCCTTGTTGGGGTCTGTGGCACTAACATCTCCTCTGCTCTGTAACCTTTGTGCTCTTCTTCTAAATCAGGAGAAAATATGACTTCAGTTTGAACCTAAACATGTAACTTGTGACCTGGAAGTGAGAGGAGGGAGTGCTTTCAGGCGTGCATCCTGCTGTTACGACACAGTGCGTCTCATAATGAACAGTGTTCGGCCTCTGGTTTGTGTTTCGCTGCAGGTTTGATGATTTCTGTCTGCTTGAGGGACACGCAGCTTCCTCTCCTGTAAAGATCTTTAGACAAAGAAAAACAGGCAGGAATCCAGCCCGAGGGGGCAGCGGTCAGTTCCAGCCTGGGACGAGAGGACCTGCAGACAGTTAAGGTGCATCCAGTATCCTGCAGCCCTTCATTCATCTTCATCCTCTTCAGAGAGAGGTGATAAATAACTGCGCCTCACGGGGCTGAAGCAGCTCTGATGAACCCGGAGAACGGTGGAGTTTATTGTTGATGCGTATCGAACAAGAGGACAATCAAGCATCGCTCTCTGTGAATTATTAACCCACGCATGTGGATCATTCATCTCACTTTGCACGTGTGTTTCCTGTTCAGCCGAGGCGTCCTCGCCGCTGCCGCCTGCAGATAAACGGCAGGCAGAGTCGAGCCTTTATTCACTCCCAAACCGGTCGTTTAAAAGTCGTCGGGCGGAGGCGCATAATGGGCCGGGTAATGAGCAGCGCCGCGATGAACAATGGAACAGATGGAGGTTTTTCTCGGGGAAATAAAGCAGCGGTCATTGTTTCACCGCCGAGGTTTGAGGAGTCGTCCTCGGTGATGCTTACATGCAAACCATCAGCAGAGGGACATTTTTCAGATAATACTGTTTCCATGATGGTTTTTATAATAACCTGGGCTCATTTTAAAGGGTCATTCACTCAGACACACAACACATTTCCCCACTTTCTGTTATCTGTCCATGCAGAGACTACAATTAGTGGCCAAAGGCGTTTTATTGCTAATTCAAGCAGCAGCGTTTCTATTTTTACAGCCTGACTATAAAGAAAAGTCCAGACAACAAACTCGTGTGTTAAATATCCGAGTTTACAGCCAGACACAGAAAACTGTTTCGGCCTCAGTGGGACGTTTCCCCTTAATTGCACTAACGCCAAAGTGTAGCACAGTGTTAGCTCTCACTCCTCAGCGTCATTTCAGATCAACTTAAGAAAAACAACTCGTTAGGACCAACGTCTGCAGACGAGCGTCTCTGAACCAACATGTCGAGCTTTGAGCAGCAGAGGGGCACACCAGGTGATCAGAAAATCGCAGTTTCTGCTGCAAAGTTCAGTTTGTGTGAACAGCATGCAACCATGGATCCATCCTGCCAGGTATCAGGGATTCAGGTGGGATGATGTTCTCCGACATGTGTTCTGATTGGCTGCTTCCAAAAGGATGATGCTGTATGTCACCGATCTCAGTCCAGCAGAGCACTTTTGAGCTGGAACGACAGACTCTCATCACGGATGCACATAACAAACCTGCAGCAGCAACAGGGACCAAAGTCTCTGAGAAACGTTTCCAGCACTTTGTTGAATCTGAGCCGCGAAGAGTTAAAACAGATCTGAAGGTGAGACGGGTCAAACCCAGAAAGGTGTCATTAAAATGTGCAGTGAGTGGATGTCGTCCAGGAGATGCACTTCCTGAAAAGCAGATCTTGGCTGTTTCACGTCATGTTGTCATCGTTGCTGAAAGCAGGGCTGATATTTGTTGCTCCCTGCTGAGGCTTTCTGTGAAGTCGAGTAATTCATGCTGGAAACAGCGATCGTTATACTACAGTTCACGACGTTTATTCATAGACTGATGAATCCCATCGGTCGCAGCTGTGACTTTAACAGCCTCGTATTAAACGTTCAGATCATATCAGCAGGTTACAGCTTAAATGGAAAGCACACAGGTAGCGCCTGGGTTTAGATGCCGTCTCCTCTCCCTCATAAAGGATGCTCCCTTCTTGAGGTGGTAATAAAGGAAGCGCAGAGGCTGAAACAGATCGGAGTGTGACGGTAGCTGATCACAGGAGTGTCATTACGTCTGTGCGTCGAAGGCGTTTGGAGGATTTTCAGGTGCAGCTGAGGTACAGACCCAGAAGTCTGAGCGCTGGGATTTTGCTGCTTGTTTCATATTTATGTCAGGAGCTAGTTAAGCGTGCTAACTAGTATCAGCCGGTAACTTGGAGCATTTATTAGAGCGTTGCTCCTACATGCAGCACCAGCAGACCGGTGTGCATTACCTTTACCTCTGTATTTCACTGTGTTTCCCTCAGTTTCCATGTTAACCATCGTTTTGGCGTTCTTCCACGCCATTTTCTGTTTTCTCTTTCAGCATTCTTCTAATGTTTATGGCTCATTCTCTATTTCCTCTCTCCAGCCTTGTCAGTAATTTCACAGCCTGCCTTTTTCCTGCATTTCCATCCACGCCACATTTTCTGCAGCAGCGCAGGCTGCCAGATGCACAAACCGCCAACTCCACCTCTTTTCCTCCATTATGTTTCCTGCTGAAACCCAACCTTCATTATACAGACTCGAAAAGCTGCAGGTGTACAATCATGTCAGCCTACAGGCGGGTGTAGCAGCATATGGAGCGAAACCTGTGTGAATTTAGTCGAAGTGTTCGTGAGCGACCTGCTTCCTGAGTTAAAGGGCAGCACCGTCACTGAGGAACAGAACCACAGTCCAGACTGGTGCAGGAGGTGGACAGTTGGGCTCATGTGATTTCTGAGCAGTTACAGACGTGACCCAGAAACACAGAGGGCTGTGTGCAGTTAGCAGGGATCGGACTGCACACAGGCCTGCCTGCACGGCGGCGGGGCGCATTAAAGCTGCGGCTGAAAGACTGAAGCTCCACTAACAAGATCAGAAGACTGATCGGTGTTCAGAGGCGTCCTCTCTAACACCAACACCAGTAACTGTGGAGACCAACAGCTGGTTATCAGGCGGACACACGTTAAGTAAGAAAGCAGAGAAAATGTCAGCTGTTCTCTTTGCTGAGCCAAAACTTACATAATGAACTTTTCATCCAATCAGAAAGCAGCAAATAAAACTGCAAACCCATTGGAAATATTTACTTAGATCACCAATCGAGAGGAAACAGGAATTTTTCAAAGACGCACGTGAGGCTCGTCTGAAAGCTCCATCCTTTAAATACAGTCTGTGGGTCCTCCTTCTGGAGGTGGTGTACCTGCCTGTTGGTCACATGATGACGGCGTCCCCGCTGCTGGATTCTTCTAAACGATAGCTGTCGTCACCAGTGTTGGTCAAGTTACTTGAAAAAAGTAATCAGTAACTAATTACTGATTACTTCCCCAAAAAAGTAATCCTGTTACTTTACTGATTACTTATTTTCAAAAGTAATTAATTACTTAGTTACTTTTTAAAAACACGATTTACAACCTGAAGAGGTGATAAAGTGATAGATCTTTCAGCCCAATTCTACTTTTTCTACATAATCCATCATACAAAATGTAATCAAATGGAAAAGTATATTTTTAAAACTTGTTTTATTAGTTTTAATCTTTTAACTTTATGCATCAAGTAAAAATTTAATTATCTGCAACATTCTGTGACTGGAAGAAATTAGTTTAACATTTAAACCTATTTTCTGCACATTCCAGCACATAAAATAAAATATTTTTTGTGTTTACACTCACTCTTTCAAATAGATGCAAGTAAAACACAGCAGAAAATAAATAAAGTCACAGACTCAGCGGTCCTGTTGCTCTATTTTCACCTGTAAAGCAGGAGTGGGGTAGGCGGAGGTTTACCCTGGTGCAGGTGTGCCGCGGTCAGTGGAAGAATCCGCGAGTTTCTCTGTGAGTTTCCCATTACGTCGTAGCTACTCGGTGCTTGCTCTGAAGTTTAGGGTTTTTTTTCGCTGTAAAAAGAAGTTTTCTTCCCACGCACAGCGGACACTAATGTTTTTGTCACTTTTTATGGAATCAAACTCAAAGTAAGGTCAGTACTTCCACGCTTTAAACGCTGCACGCTCATACTCTCTCTGCACTCGATATATGATCCATTGTTGATCTGCACACAGCTGTTGTCACGAACGTGCACTCGCTTACGTCACTGTCGTGAGACATTCTCGCAACAAATCACGGTTTTAGTAACGCAGTAACGCAGCGTTCCTACGGGAAAGTAACGGTAATCTAATTACCGTTTTTGCAATAGTAATCCCTTACTTTACTCGTTACTTGAAAAAAGTAATCAGATTACAGTAACGCGTTACAAGTAACGCGTTACAAGTAACGCGTTACTGCCCATCTCTGGTCGTCACTCAGACGTTACCGCCACATCAGCGCAGACGCAGGAAGAGATGAAGTCAAAACTGGGAGTGAAGATTTTGCTGTCTCATCCTTTCTTCTGTGTGACCTGTGAATCTTCAACCAGCAGAAACAACAGTAAAAAACACGCCTCGCACCCGCGGCTGTGACATCGATGTCTTTGCACGGTGCCAGCTGATAGGAGGTGAGTGTGATGTGACTCACTCCAGTCACCTAAGGCACGGTGTGAATGGCGACTGAAGCAGCTGAAAGGGATCTGAAGCCTGCATCAAAGGTGACTGACAGCCTGAGTCACAGGACGCCACATCTGTTCAGTGATGGACGCTCACAGTGCAGGAGGAAGGACTCGCCTTCGTTCCAGCTGTTATGATTCCCGCGACATGCACGACCTGGTGTTGCTGCTACATCATAACATTGGTCCAGGATGAGCAGTGCAGCTGACCAATCCCGTCATTACAAACTGTCACTAGCAAACCTAACTGTGTGTTGGACGCGCTGCATTTGATCCAGAGGAGGTTTCATACAAACATGGATACGTTTGTTTTTCCTTTTCCCCACATTGCAGTGCTATAACATCCCAACAACGTGATTGGTCAGTTGCCGTGTTGCTCCTGGACTAAGGATGGGGAAGTCGGCAGTCGCTGAGACTGGATGAGACTCATCCACTGAAAAGGCGATGATGATGATGATGATGTAGGAGCAACACCAGCGTGGGGAGATGCACCGCAATGACAGGTTTGCAGACACGGCTCCTCTTCAACATCTGCGACCAGTAAGCAGCGAGCTCTCGCCATCATTAACACTGGCTCTAATTGGATCTTTCGAACAGTTTCCATCAGTGTGAGGAAGAAGCGAGCGTGGCAGCCTACAGCTTCTGTCTGATGATACTCGACACATTCATGAATACACAACCAGTCTCTGCGTCAGCTCTCATTTCATATTCAGGCGCTTTGGTAATTTAGCAGACGGGAGAGAAAACTTCAAAACAAACAGCGATCGCCTCTTTCTAACTCAAAGATGAGTTTAAATTCACAGGAGAACAATTAGGACGGCGAGGCTGTGTGCTCTCAGCGCCTGCAGCTGCACAACATTTCCATATTAATATTTATATCTGAGAACACAATCCTGCACACGGCCTCCGCAGAGTCCTTCAGCGACCGCTATTTGTTCATTTATTGTTTTACTTTCCGTTCGTAGCGGCTGCAGGCTGAAATCAGCTGTGCTGTTAATGAGTGAAGCATCTTAAACAGGCATGTAGCCCAGAGGCTGATCCACAGTCAGTCTACACTCGCCTCACCCTGCGACCGCTGGGAGACCTTCCTGAGACCCAAACTGCATAAAGTGTTATAAAAATAAAGCAGATGGATGAAAATACACAGTCTTTAATAAATCAGTCACATGACGACAGGGTGGGTCAGTGATGTGGTCCAACATCTGCCCCTGGGACCGAAGGAGGGCCAGAAAATGTCTGAACGCTGAGCTGTGACTGATGGCAGCAGCTAATGAAACACTTCAGTTTATTAAAAATAAACGTGAGAAAAGAGAAAAGTGCTGAAAATAAAAGTCTGCAGCCCAGAGACGAGGAGAGCTGTGGGTGATCAAAGCTGCTCGCAGGAGCACGCTCAGTGAGAGACTCAGGTTACCCACAATGCACTGCTGAACCACACAGGAAGTCAGTCCTGCCCGTGGATATCTCTGTACAGCACACACTGCAGTCGTTACAGCCTGTAGTATGTGCTGTGCATACTGTAATATCCTGGAGATATAACTGAGCTATTTGTATATATTAGCGGTATTTCCTATAAATAGAGGTTGTTGCTTGGACTCACCCACGGCCGTGTTCTCACCCCTCTGCACTGGAACTCCTGCCTCGTCTCCTTGCCTGCCCTCCGGCTGCCGCTACACCCCTGACACTGGCTGTAGCTCTTACCGCCTGCCTCCTCAGAGCCTTCTAAGCCTGGACCTGCGAGTAAGGAAAAAGAGCTCCCCAACAGGCTCTTGTCACTTGAAGAGGGTGAGAGGGGTGGCTGTAGCTCAGGCAGTAGAGCGGGTCACCTACTCACCGGAAGGTTGTTGGTTGTTGGCAAGATACAGGCTGCTCTCCGATGCATCCATCAGAGTGTGAGTGTTAGTTTGGCAGCACTGATTGGGTGAATGGACAAGTATAAAGCTCTGAGTGCTCACATAGAGTAGAAAAGCGTTATATAAGAACCTGTCTTTACTTACCGGCTCCTTATCCGACCAACATCTTCTTCTCCATCTGTTGCAGAATTCCTCTCAATCCTTCGTTCCTCGCTGCGTCTTCCTCTGTCACCCAGTATCCAAGGCAACCTCTCCCCGTCTCCATACTCCATCACCGTACGCAGCCAAAACCACATTCCCAGTATTTGTTGCTGTCGAATAAGGATCCTTGTAAACCGTCCTCTGCATGTTTGGTCCGCTCCTTGTGCGAATCCCTGGTTTGTGACAAAAGTATTCTGATGATTAGACAGAAATGAAAAGACAAAAATGTCCACGTGAAGTAAAACGAAAAATGATGATGCAAAAACGCCACATGTAACCAGAAGGTGTCCCTCAGACCTTCGTGGTTTGGTAAACGGACAGAAAAGGCAAGAATGAATAGAAGTGAGTCAGTGAGTGAAGTCGTCACTGTGCAGTGAAACTCCTGTTTGCGTCGCTCTGTGACAGCTCACAGACTTTTGTTTGTGCCTTTGAAACGCTTGGCGTGAACGTTTTCATCTGCTGTGTTTAAAACACAGTTTTTTAAATTCTTCACTAACCGAAGGCGATGAGTGACGAGGCATCAGCTGTTTGCAGGCAGGCTGTTTGTGCCGCTGCCGTTTGACCTTTCAGAGACATTTCACTCTCAAATAAACTCCGCTGACCTTTGACGCTCCGAAACACTGCGGGGAAAATTGACCACAACACACGGGAGCTCTTATTACACGTGTAATCAATACACAGTGCCTTTAACAAGCCCCTCACATTCCAGCCGTCAATTAACTTCACCAAAAGCATTTTTCCTCCTCGTCCGGCCTCCAGAAATGTTCCTGCATCATGAAAAATGTTCAGCATGTGAGAAAAACAGGTCCTCCTTTTGTAAATCAGAGCCTCTGACATGTTGCTCTGTGGTGCTGTTTCCTGCTCCACCTGCTGTGCTTGTTCCCAACATCATTTTACAGAACTCGCATTCAGTTTTTATGACAACAAATAAGGCGGCGTTAATGGACATAATTAGTGAGAGCTGGGTGTCCACCAGGATGTCAGTCGAGTCCTCCTTAAATCACCTCCAGGTTAAAACCCTGAAACTAGTAAAAACAAACATTTGGAAACAAGAAATGAGAGAACCCATCCTCCATGAACTCAACTAAAACACCAAGAAACGTTTATCAGCAGCAAAAGCAGCGCTGCACACAAACCTGCTGCTGGAGCTCGCACTCATAGAGGGGGTTGCATCTGAACACCTTCAGTAAGAAGATCAGATGAAGGACATCAGGCCACTGTTCAGCTCTGATCTTGTCATATAGGACAACGGTCCCCAACCCCCGGGCCTCGGACCGGTACCGGTCCGTGAGTCGTTTGGTACCGGGCCGCGAGAGTTGAGGCTCAGGTGTGAAATGTCTGGTTTTCAGGGTTTTTATCAGTTTTCAGCGTTATTTTGTTATCGTTTTTATCGTTAACTCTGTTTTCCTGGGTCTTTTCACGTGTGTTATGAATAAATCTTCTTTTTTCGGTACCGGTACTAGTTTTATTTTGTTGTATTTATTCGCGACACCTTAAAGGCCGGTCCGTGAAAATATTGCGGGCATAAACCGGTCCAGGCGCAAAAAAGGTTGGAGACCACTGCTGTAGAATCAAATTCAAATTTTATTTGTCACGTACACAGTCATACACAGTACCATATGCAGTGAAATGCTTAGACAGCTGCTCGTGACCTAAAGAAAAAAAGGAAAAGGCTATGAATACAATAGGAAATAAATATGAAAAACTAACCTTCCTGTCCTCCTGCTCCACCCTCCTGTCCTACTCCCCCCTCCTGTCCTCTGTTCCACCCTCCTGTCCTACTCCCCCCTCCTGTCCTCTGTTCCACCCTCCTGTCCTACTCCCCCCTCCTGTCCTCTGCTCCACCCTCCTGTCCTATTCCCCCCTCCTGTCCTCTGCTCCACCCTCCTGTCCTACTCCCCCCTCGTGTCCTACTCCACCCTCCTGTCCTCTGCTCCCCTTCCTGTTCTCCTGCTCCACCCTCCTGTCCTCTACTCCCACCTCCTGTCCTACTCCCACCTCATGTCCTACTTCACCCTCCTGTCCTCTGCTCCCCTTCCTGTTCTCCTGCTCCACCCTCCTGTTCTCCTGCTCCACCCTCCTGTCCTCTACTCCCACCTCCTGTCCTACTCCCACCTCATGTCCTACTTCACCCTCCTGTCCTCTGCTCCCCTTCCTGTTCTCCTGCTCCCCCCTCCTGTTCTCCTGCTCCACCCTCCTGTCCTCCTGCTCCACCCTCCTGTCCTCTGCTCCCCCCTCCTGTTCTCCTACTCCCACCTCCTGTCCTACTCCCACCTCGTGTCCTACTCCCCCCTCCTGTCCTCTGCTCCACCCTCCTGTCCTACTCCCACCTCGTGTCCTACTCCACCCTCTTGTCCTCCTGCTCCACCCTCCTGTCCTCCGCTCTGGTAGGATGGATTGGTGGGTTTGATGGGATGGATATTCGCACGCATCATGGTTGCTTGTGTTTGATTTCAGGAAATGAAACAATGAAATGAGGAAATGGCTCCAGCGTGACGGGACAGGAAAGCTTCATCCACCTGCTGTTGAAGTCTTCCTGTTCTCTCACTCAGATCGAAGCCTTCACTCGAAAACAAACCCAGCGATCATTAAGTGTCATCATTACAGGGTTTGTTACACTTCCAACCTGGCACGCACTCATTTTTAAGCTTTTAAGAGGTAAGCGCCCAACACCGCCCACCAACGTGATGCTGAGCCCAGGCAGACCGAAAGATGATTAATGTGCACGTTTGCTACAAAGTGACCACTCTGCATGCAGTTAAGGTTAAAAGTTCAGATGGGGTCGTGACCTGTCAGGTCTTCCACGCCTTCCTCATCTGGAATATCACATTTAAAATCTCAGCACAGTTACTGGCTCACTCAGAAGCAGGTCACCTCTGAATGACGGTCAGAAAGCTTCTGTGGTGAATGAGAGAAGGTACAGAGAGGAGAGAAACCGGCAAAGCCTCAGAAACGTGTGATTTCATAACAAAAAGCTGCTTATCAACAAACAAGTTCCAGAAGCTAAAGTTTGAATCCAGGAATGTCAGTCCAGCGTTTGTCCTGCAGTTCGTTTCATTCAGCCCTCCTTCTCTCTAATCCCTCCTCTTCATGTTTCAAAGCTCGGTCGGTTGTGAAGATTTACAGCGTCGCTAATAGTACGTGCTGTTCCAGGAACAGATTACACGAATCTCATTTTCCAAAATACTGCAAGCAGAAAAGATGCAGCAGGAGCTCGAGAGAGGACAACGTGCGTCTGGATGGAAACCCGGCGTGAAGATGTTCAGTGGGAGTCAGCCTTTGTTTGGATGCTCTTTGGGAGCAGCTCATATTCAAACCTCCACATGTGTTCTTCACAGCTCTGCTCCCTTTACCATCCGTGAACCGTCTCTTCATGCCGCCGGTCACCTGCGGGCTGATTCTCTTCTCACGGCGCTGAAATGTGTCGCCCTCCTGGAAAAGTAGATTAGCTTTGGGCCAAAGACAGAAATATTCAGGAACAAACGATTGGGAAAAACATCCCTCCAAGCTATCGATAAATGAGGTTTTGGTGCTGAGCAAATTAAAAACCTTTAAATGGGCCATCTGCTTGGCTTAAGTAGGACAGCGGTCAAACTCAAGAAACTTATGATCAGCAGCCTCGTTAATTTAGCTTTTGTCCACTTTGCCTTGAAGCACGGTGGATGTAAACTCCCTCATGGCGTCTGTCCTTCAATTAGTGGGCGAGTGTAATTATGTCATTGCTGAGAGTCCATGAAGAAACATGTGCCATGCCCTCGCTTAATAAGTGAAAGACTTCCTGCTTTGTGACCAACAGGGTTCCTGTTTTAAAGGTAAAAAAGCTCATTTTAGTGAACAAAGCCACATTGTCCCATTTTCTAAATAACAGCACTTTGTAACTCGACGTCCTCAGCTCGCCTCCGCTCAGCCAGCACGGATACAGTCATAACCTGAAACTGCTCCCAGCCCTCCTGCTGCACGTCTCCATGACTGAAAGACTCTTTCAGTGGAGGCTTATTGATCTCAGCGCCTCGGCCGAGAGGAGCTACTCGTGGACACAGACAGGGATCATCGTAGTCCCGCCGCTTTGACGGACGCGCCATCGATGACTCAGTCGTTCTGCCCGCGGAGCCGCCTGCAGCCGCCATGACACCTCAGAACACCTCAGACTGCTCTGCATGCCGGACAAAAGACGCTCGTCGAGGCTTTTAGTCACAAATATATTCTTCGTTTTCCTGCTATTCATCGCTCCATTCTGCCAGCTACCCGAGCCTGAGTGTGATTGTTAAAAAAGGCTGAATGAGAAATAACATTTTTATCATATTTCCAGTGTTTTGCACTTTAATCTGAACATTGTTGACGTCCCTCAGACCTAAAAATCTGTACTTGAACTTGGTTTGAATCTCCCCAGCTGCAGCCTGTCATCGCGTGGGTTCTCCCCAGCTTCCCCCCACAGTCCCAACTCATGCGGTCAGTGGGTTAACTGGAAACTCCATACGTGTGCGTGTGAATGGTTGTCTGTGTCTATGTGTCAGACCTGCTACAGACAGGCTCCACCTCCCCCGCGACCCTGAAGAGGACGGACTTCCTTAGACAATAAAAGATTCAATATCTGACAATTTTCTCCATAATTTTAGACGTTATCAGGACACTTTTTGGACATTTGCATTTACTTCCTTTTGTGTACGACGTGAAATTGTGACTCTTCCTCCCAAAGCTGAGAAATAGCTCAGGTTCAGGAACAACAAAGCCACGGAGGTGAAGTCTTGGACTGACACTTTTGACATGTTCAAACGCATCAGCACTGAGCTGTCAGCAGTTTGCTGGACAGGAAGTTGCTGCAGGATGAACAACGATGATGAAACCTGCACGATCAGCTCCAGTCTGCCTCGTCTTCGTCCCGTCAGCGCAGACAGCAGCATCGTTTCAGTCAGCAGATGCTTCGCCTTCACCTAACAGGAAGTCACCCGAGGAGCACCGGCCCTCCATCACTGATGCGACTGGAACAGTTTGGCCGCGGTGACGCAACCGCAGAGCAACGTGAGCGAGCAGATGAGGTGAGAGGTGAGATTCATTCATCTACGTGCAGCAGCAAACTGAGTAATCAGGACTCGGAATCAGATTTACACTTAACAAACGTGACGCCTGTGCCGCTCCTGCTCTGCACTGACACCTAAACCTCACAGGCCAAATCAAACAGGCGCACCAGGATGGAGACGAGGAAGCAAAGTGGGCGGGGTTTCATGTGACTCCAGGTGTTACGGGCAGAGGTGCAGCTCTTTGAAATCAGCAAAAATGAACAAACTTCCTGTGTTTTTCCCTCTGAATGTTGTGAAGAGCCTTCGGATAACAGCTCAGTTTAAGGACGCAGACTCACAGGAGCAATACAAAGGTTTTAAAACTGAAAGTCTGGGTCTAGGATGTGGCTGCAAAGTCTAAGCTGAGGTATCTGCGCCTCTTTCTCTCCGGTCACCTCCTAAGGCTCACCTGAGTTATGCCGACCCCCCCGGGTTTCCTCCCAGTATGGCTTGGCTGAAACACCCCACCCACTCGCCCGGCCTCTGATGTGGCGAGCTCATTATTGGCGCTCAGATCAGAAGTAAGTGTAGGAACATGAACTGACCGGTAAATCGGCGGCGATGCTTTCACGCTCTGCCAGAATATTCTCTGGTCATGCCATTAAAGCCATTTGTAGCCACTGATGGCGGCTTTAATGACTCCGCTTTGGATAATTCATGTCTGTAATTAGTGTAACGCAGCAGTTTTGTGGACTGAACAAAAGCATCAGTGAGGATGTTTAATGACTCCGAACAAGCTGTAACAGAGATGCAGGGCGACCCGACGGCTGCTAAACCGGCCGCGATGAATGCATCTTTAAACCACCAGCAATTAAAGGCCAACAGAATTCATTCAAATTCAGAAATTCAAATGAAGCTGCGTTAGCTGAGATGCGTTAAAGGCCAGCGAACAGCAACTCTGTACCTCATTAACCTTTATTTTACTTGGGACTTGCGGGCGCGCTGCAATGCAAAGTTTCAGGTCAAAGAGACGAGCGTGGAGCTCTGCAGCTGTCTGGGTGGGAGCTGTCACTCACCCCCGAATGGTCAAACGATAAAAGGACAAACTCTGTGGAGGCTTTCGTGTTTTCAGGATGAACAGGAATCATCTATTTCAGCTGTTTCCTTCACAATCTTCACATTTTCCCCTGAGCGACCGTCAAACACAAGCTGGAACATCTCAGTAATAAATATATACTGCTCAGAAAGGCTGTTACAGCGCACGTTAATAATTTATTCATATATAATTAAAGATGATAGCTTTGATCGGGTCAGCTGAGGAGGAGCTGCAGTACCGGGGCGACGCTGAGCGCTCATGTGGTTCAAAGTCTTCCTTCAGTTTTGTTCAGAGGTTCCTTTAAGTGTTTGTTGCTACAGTTCACATTCAGTGCTGGGCACCAGAGGAAGCACAGTGGGAGGTGATCTCGCTCCAAATCAAACTTATATGTTTTGGGTGGTTCAAACTTTCAGTTCAAAGTAAAACTGAGCCGTGAAAGCTCACGAGCACAAGACGAGACAAAGAAAGTATCATCTATCATCACAAGGAGCAGAATTTATTTCCTGTGTTGCAGGACGTCTCAGGATAACTAATGATGCTGAAGGATTAATCTGCAGTCAGAATCGCTCCTTCATCGGAAAGAGGACAGGAGGCTAACCAAAGTAATAACATGCTTCTGTCAGATGTTTCATGTACACATCTGTCTGGGAAAATGCCACTTAGGCGATGACACGTTCATATTAATCATACAAAAAGTGAAGCGGTCTGAAAAGCCACAAGATGGCTCGCACAGCTCACAGCTTCTTCCAGAAGGAATAATCTTTGTTCTCGTACAGCCTCGTTCACTCTGGACTCTCTGACGAAGAGTGTGACAGTGAAAACTCAGGTAACTGCCAGCAGCAAATCTTCGAGACACACGAACCTCGCTTTGGATTTCTCAGGTGAAAACAGCCTCCGAGTCGTTGGGGTGGGCGTGGCTGCGGCTCAGGTGGAAGATCGGGTTGGAAAGTTGGATCATAACGCCCCCACGCGTCTCGCTGTGTAAGGCCACAGTTTAAGAGCTGTGAGGACGCAGATGTCTGTTCATGCACTCATCTAAACGACGTCCTGTTAATTTCATCCATGTAAAAATGAATTTCTGCACAGCTGCTCTCACTGTAGCATAACATCTGTTTCATGTTTACATGTGTGAGAGAAAATGTCTTTTTAAGAACTCGTCACAGTAAATGATCGTTTGAGGTTTGAGTGGATTTACAAGCCACTTGCACTTACGGATAACTGGTCTGACAATCCGTGGATGTAGTGGGAGGATTGGAACTGGGCGAGGTTCTTCCTTCCCACTCTGAACAAGCACCTGTTGGTGGAGCTGGTTGAGAGCGATCTGCTCCGATCTTCGTCTCCCTGGCAGGCTGTTTGTCAGACGCTCTAGTATCTGAACCCTCAGAGTGATCAGGGATCAGCCGCCTGCCCACTCTCCGCCTGCCACACATGCACACAGCACCGCCTCTCCACATGCCCAGACATCCCTGCCTCCTGGGTAACAAACCTCCAGGTGGTTTGGCATGTACTAGGTTCGTCTTCACCAACTCCATCGATTACCGTCTATTAGCAGCTTTAAAACTCAACTATGAGCTTATCACTGAGCTTGTGCTGCTATATTTGTGGTTTAAGGAGGCCTATTTCTCGGCAGTGTATCCTTCCTCTCGGTATCAGTCTGCTGCAGACCGAACTCTGAAACCCGTCTACATGTCAACCACTCTTCGGTGTGCAGACAATGACTGGCATTAGGATCTTCAGCAAAAGTTTAATGAGACAAAGTCGAGGCGGTCTGAGCTGCACCTGCCAGGAAGGCTTCTCAGAGTAATTAGAGTCAGAACAAGCCGATTACTGTGCTTAAACTTTCAGCAACACCTCGAGGGTTTTGTCGCTGACGAGGCAGAGATCCTGCAGATAACGAGGCAAATATCAGACGGACTGACTCACAGCACATTTACACAGCTCACTGAGTCAGTCCAATATTTACCTCATTATGTCATTAGGCTCAGCAGCACGGGGGGGCGGGCGGGTTTTATTGGTCCCTCCAATCCCCCATCACTATTCACAATCATGAATAAGTTTAAACAAAACTAGAAAGCAGAAGAGCGGGCCTGATTTTCAGCCTCGTGTTTGGCCTCAGACACGCGAACGAATAATTAAAAAGTATTATTTTTATGTACTTGCACTAAGATTGAAGTTACACAGTTACATACAGAGTTCTCACACTGTAACTCATTTCTACTGTTCCCAGTCAGCTGGAGGAAGAAAGATGAAAGACAAGCATGAAAACACAAAATTAGTAACAAAGTGAGAGTGTGTGAGCGCTCTGTGTGAACGTGAAGGAGCTTCAAGGCCTTTGAAGGACAGTGGACTTCTCAGCATCAGCTGTGATGGAGACACGAGGACCTGACACTGTGACGCTTCCACTCATTCGGTCACACAGTCTGAGAGCAAAGATGCCTTTGAATCATTTACAGTGTGAGGTTTATTATAATTAGATGGCTTTAAAATAGCTCAAAAGGAAATAGTTTCGTTTGCAGGATCTCAGCCTCTTAATGATCTTCATCAGATGAAGAAAACCTGAGGGATCTTCAGAATTAGTGATGCTATTTTCCAGTGCATTGATTGGCCGGAACATAAGTTACCATGGTGATGAAGACGAGCTGAAACCTGACCTTGAGCTTAAGCTTGGTTTCTACGTTTACCTGTGCTCAGATCAGGAGCCGAGGGAGTCTGCAGGACTCAGGCTCGTGGTCAGGCCCAGGATTCTTATTGGACGGCTGCTTCCTCTCAGAGGAATGATGATGATTCAGCCTGAATGATTGTCTGGGTGCTGCTCAGGATTACATCAGGTTCTTTTTTACATTTTAAAGTTTCAATGTTGAAATACGAACCCTGAGCAGCAGCTATGAAACATCCATGAACTGGCTGCAAATATAAAACCAATCCATTCTTCTCTCTCAACCATTCTCAGAATATCTGAGCTCCCGTATGAAAACTCATATATTTAAAATTCGTTGTGGCTCACCCTTCGCCAGGATTTCATTATCTTTGAATAAGTCTGAACTCCAGGCCTCGAGGGCCGGGGACCTGCAGGTTTTAGATCAGACCCTGGGTCAACACACCTGAATCACATGATTAGTTCATTACCAGGTCTCTGGAGAACTTCAGGACATGTTGAGTTCCCCATCCCTGATTTAGAAACTTGGACTGTCATAACAGTGACCCAGTCTGGCTCTGGACTTCAAAGATGACAGTATAATCTGGCAATCAAACAAACATCACTGAGATTAAATACGG
This sequence comes from Simochromis diagramma, assembly GCF_900408965.1. NCBI lineage: Eukaryota > Metazoa > Chordata > Actinopteri > Cichliformes > Cichlidae > Simochromis > Simochromis diagramma. The sequence continues at coordinate 18,325,019 of NW_024386860.1, forward strand.
TGTTTAATAAGATGATATTTGGTGGTATTTCAGTGACTTCGCACACAGCTCCTTCCATTACTAGGTGTGTAGAAGAGCCTGCGACGGACGTGCTTCACGGCTGTGAAGGCGCTCATTCTAACCTAACTACAAAGCAATTATTGATTTTATAAGAATGAAAGCAGAATGATTCTTTCTCTCTGAGGATAGACGTCTGTGATTCGGTCTCTGTGGGTTTTTAAGTATTATTATGACAAGTTTCCAACAGTAAAACCTGCAAACACTAAAAAAGAGGAGAAAACCTGCGATATTCTTCAGCTGGAGATGCAGCGATCCAGTGAACCGTGAAGAAAATGAAAGCAGATTCACAGACAGATAGGAGGATGGATGGATATTCCACTAATGCAACATGCAGATAAATTGGTGATCATATTTGCTGCTTGGCTTATGAAAGCAATTTATTTTTTTCCTCCTCCCAGATTTTCTAATAAAGTTCCACACTGACTGAACACGAGGCCCAAAGCTGCAGCAGATCTGGAATAATGAGGCCGTTTATTTTCATTCCCTTTAAATTCACATTTTTCATCCTTTTTCTAATATATGACAAATCCCACAGAGTCAGACTGAATCCTACACAGCACATATTGTTAAAACATAACATCTCAAACATGTGTTCAATGACAGGAATGTTTTAAAAATATATGTTTGTGACCCTCACTTTTAAAAATGGCTGTTTGAGAGCTTAGACCTGTTGTAGAGGAAGAACGTGAAGCTGCAGTTCCTCCAGTGTCCAGCAGAGGCTCCAGACTCAGTCCCCACAGACTCCCATGTTAAAACAGGTATGAAATGCTGCTTATCCCACTATTACTGTATTTGACTAATGCTGCTGGTGGAAGTGGAACCCTTACTCAGTAAAACAGTAAATAGTAGACACAATAAACTCAAATATTTATGAAAGTCTACACACTGAAGATGCAAACTCAAGTGCATAAATACACAGCCTGAAAGTCACAGTGCTAAGTAGTAAAAAGCATTCCCAAAAGACACAACAACAACAACCTAAAGTGAGTTGGTTCAGGCCTTTTTACCCTTTATTCAATAGAGACAGGAAAACTGGGAGAGAGCGGGGACGCCATGCAGCAACGGGCCTCGGGTCGGACTCGAGCCTGAGCTTACCGCTCTCCGGCCATACGCCGTATGGTCGCCTGCCAACCCCCTGAGCTAAAACGGCGCCTGTTGGGTCAGTTTTTAAACATTACACTACTTCCAACATGGCATCTGCAATCAGGCTGACTTAAATATTGTACTGGGTTCTGTGTTGGGTTGTTGTTGGTGACGTGTGCAGCGGGAGAGCTGCAGCCGTTTGAAGGTGTAACAGCAACTGAAACGAATAAAGTACGCTGCAAAGCACGTTCATGTGGTCGGGTCTGCCGTGGTCATTTACAGGGTCTATACAGTAGTTGTAGCATTAGCTTATACAGGGTGGGCCATTTATATGGATACACGGTAATAACATGGGAATGGTTGGTGATACTAAAGTCCTGTTTGGGGCACATTAGTATATGTGAGGGGGCAAACTCCTCAAGATGGGTGGTGACCATGGTGGCCATTTAGAAGTCGGCCATCTTGGATACAACTTTTGTTTTTTCAATAGGAAGAGGGCCATGTGACACATCAAACTTATTGGTAATGTCACAAGAACAACAATGGTGTGCTTGGTTTCAACGTAACTTTATTCTTTCATGAGTTATTTACACGTTTCTCTTTGTTCACAGCCATTGACATGTCGAAGAGGTTAACACGTGAGGAGCGGATCGAAATCGTGTTGATATCTGGTGAACGCAGTAACCGGGTCATTGCAGCAGATTTCAATGCAAGACACCCTACGACACCACCCATCTCCCACGCTACAGTCAGCAAACTGCTTGCTAAGTTTCGTGAAACTGGTTCAGTGTTGGATTTGCCAAAATGTGGACGCAAGAAAACTGTCACTAATGAAGAAACATCAGTGGCTGTCCTAGCTTCATTCAGCAAGAGCCCACAGCGTAGCACTCGCCGCATGTCACTGGAGAGTGGCATTAGTCGAACATCCCCTCGGCGGATATTAGCTACTCACAAATGGCACCCTTACAAACTCCAGCTGCTGCAGCATCTCAGCGAGGATGATCCAGATTGGCCACAGAATCTGCAGAATCCAACACAATGGGCAGCACATTGAACACATTTTATAAGTGGTCAGAAACTTGTAAATAACTCATGAAAGAATAAAGTTACGTTGAAACCAAGCACACCATTGTTGTTCTTGTGACATTACCAATAAGTTTGATGTGTCACATGGCCCTTTTCCTATTGGAAAAACAAAAGTTGTATCCAAGATGGCCGACTTCTAAATGGCCACCATGGTCACCACCCATCTTGAGGAGTTTGCCCCCTCACATATACTAATGTGCCCCAAACAGGACTTTAATATCACCAACCATTCCCATGTTATTACGCTGTATCCATATAAATGGCCCACCCTGTAGATTAGCACTCCTCTAATCTTTCAGATGTCGTCATCACGAGGCAGACATGAACGACAAAACCAACAAATTCACAGCATTAGTCTACAAACACACAGGTGAGGTACAGGTGGATGTGTCTCTCTTTTATATACAGTCTGTGTTTGTAAAGCTGGGGGTTGGATGATGTTTCTAGCAGACATGGAAGTGCCGACCTGTGTGTTGGGATGTTGAGTGTGCAGTCTGATTTGTTTGCTGTTGCTGATTGTACTGCCAGGTTTTGGTTTTATTCCCAAAGCTTTCTGTGTAAGGATCAATACAAGGCTTTTATTTTGATGGTCTGTTTCTGAGCTATTGTTCACTTCAGAGACCCAGCAGCAATAACCTCCTGCTGTTTGTTCATAAACAGAAACTCGATGGCAGAAACACCCACCACAGATCTATAAGATTCATCTTCTACTGAACCACACACACACACACACACACACACACACACACACACACACACACACACACACACACACACAAACACACATACACACACACACACACACGACCAGTCGTCCAGAGTCTGTTAATTACACTCACCATAGTTCACCAGGGAGCGAGCAGAAAAACCTCTGATACGAGCTGAAGTGTAATTACAGACTGGAAATATTATATAAGTGTGTGTTTGTGTGTGTGTGTGTGTGTGTGTGTGTGTGTGTGTGTGTGTGTGTGTCTTCAGTAACTTTTGCTTTAACGTGGCACTGAAAGTCTGTCACACTGTAACAAATCTTTTTCTTTAGCACTGTCACAGCTACACAAACAGCCCCTCGCAGCGCACCATAAGGTAACATAGCAGAGGATGCTGTGAGGTTTCTGGCTCAGCTCTTCATCAGTCCACAAAGCCTGTTCTCATTCCCAGAGCATCAAAGCTTCACATATGGTCACGTATAAAGAGCCCCTGGGGTCACACAGGGTCCAGGTCTGTTGTTCTCCCACAGATACGTTCAACATGATGCTAACGTTTTGGCCTCAGTTTGGGTCAATCCCTGTAAAAAAAAAAAAAAAGTCACCAACTTAAATTATGATAAAATATAATTAGTTACATCTAAATCCTGTCAAACGGAGGTGAGCACATACAGAAAAGCACGCTGCAGAGCGCTCTGCCAATCCCAGCATTAGTCTGGTTTTTGGCTGGTTTGCACTGCCCAGTTTCCTGTGTCCAAACTGGAACCTCCGTGGCTGAACGATGGATCCAACACTGCAGTGCCTGAAATGAAACTTCCTCTAATGTCCACTTCAGGCTCTAAAATTGAGTGTGTCCCTACAGATGTTTACAGCCTGCTGATGCTTGAACGTTGTGGCACGCTGTTTTTGACCTTTGGTGCACAAATCTTCCAATCAGGACATGAGCTGCTCTGCAAACTTGTGACTTCCTCTTCTTCCACTCTTCCAGCCTCCAAACGTGGACCTCATTGGTCTTTAAAACAGCTGTGCATCTGTGGTGTAGTCTGTTCATCGAGACATAGTGCAGCATGTCTATGGAAGGCCAGCAGAACGGCGGTTTCTAATGCTGGCCTGCTGGGTGTTGGGCCTGAGCTGCTTCCTGTGTGTGAATCAATAATGCATTTGAAATGGGAGCAAACACACGTGAATATACAATGCAGGGCATGCACACAAATGCTGCTCTGCTGTTAGCATAGAAATATAGTCCCACGTTTGTTCAGACACATCTTATTTTAAAAACCTCATAGTGAGAACATCCTGCTAGGCTTTCAGGTCGGAGTCAGGATGGAGAGCCCGTTGTTCCTCCTGCTCATTCTAAATGGAGTGGGTGGGGTAGGAGGAGACCCAGGGCAGGAAGTCCTCGCCACTGAAATTTCCGCTCCAGCAGCTGATTAACATGTTAAATATTGAGCTGAATATTTTTCATGTTCTTTAAAAGTCTGTGTTTTATTAAAGATGAGTTCGGGACTGATATTGGAGAGTCGGCTCGTGCGATAACAGCTGTCGGCGTTTTTACTGCCAGGGCACTTTGTTCTCAGACTTTAAAGACTGACTGAGGGGCTCAGAGTTTGCTGCATCACTTCAGCTTAGTTTGAAGGACCATGAATCATTTGGTAAATTGAAGGATGTATTTAAGCCTTTTTTCTCAGTTTGGTCCAAGGACTCGATGAACACTGAGCGTCAGTGTTTGATGAAGGTCAGTGAAGTTAAGCTATGCTCACCCTCCAAAGCTGGGGAAGTGCTTTCTTTTTAGCATGTGTACCCTTCAGTATGTTACTGTTACGCCTCTGTCTGGGTGTACAGGAACGTAGTATGAGTTAAAAGAAGAGTGACCCCGCCCTGGTCCCCAAAAACATACCACAGCCGATTTGTCCGGCAGCCTCGCCTCTGTCAGTGCGCCCCAGGGTGGCTGTGGCTACAATGTAGCTGCCATCACCAGTGTGTGGATGTGTGGGTGACTGGATGTAGTGTAAAGCACTTTGGGGTCCTTAGGGACTAGTAAAGCGCTATACAAATACAGGCCATTTACCATTTATATGTGAAAGTGGTTTATTGTGCCTAAACTGAAGCGTGACTCCGGGGTGAACAAAGGCCAAAATAACAAACAAAACCAGCTCAATCAGTCAAGGTTTGCTACCTAAAGCCTACGTGACAAAAAGAACAAACAAAAGACAAATGCTACCCCTGACTGAATAAACAGGAGGAAATAATACAGCTCACCCTTCGGCTTCAGTGACCATTTACACGTGACTCTAAACTACACACTATATACAGAAGCTCAGCAATCCTCAGGAGCACACACGCGAGTAACGCAGGGTTTGGAGGCCAAGGATGGGTCTGCTGCTGCTGCCAGTTGCAGTGTTGCCAACTCCTCAGTAAGGAAAATCGCTATTGGCTGTCCTAAAAGTCGCCAAATGATGTCATCGCCTAATTTGCATAATTGTTCATGCTAATGTAATTGTAACCTACGCTGTTGGAGAGAGAAATAACATCGTGGAAGAGACATAAAGTGAGCAAAATACGTCCTAAATGCATTTAGAGTTTATTTAGAACTACGAATTAAATTTCTTTTAGCAATTATTGTTTTTTAATGTCACAATTCCAACCCTGCTCCTTTACCCGGGCTTGGACCGGCAAAAGTGACCCGAGATAGGCGCTCTGGTGGAGTTACTTTGTGTGTGTGAGAGTGTGTGTTTATAAGTAGTTTTAAACCTTGTGATCCACAAAACAGCATCACAGTAAAAGAAGAACTGACTGCGTTACAGTCAGTGCGGAGCAGCGGCTTCACTCATGGGCGTTTCATTTGCAGTTTGGACGCACAGGTGTGAACATCTCCTGCAGCTGGGGGAGGACTGTCCTCCGCCCGTGAGCGCTTTGGCACGGGTGAGGTGCCCACGGCAGCACCGCTGCTTGTTGAGAGTAAGAGCAACACGCTCTTTCACGTCAAAAAGTCGTCATAAATAAGTCTCCAATAACACCAGAAAAAGTCGCCGGATTTGTCGCTAAGGGGCCTGAAAACTCGATAAATACAGCGACAAGGTCGCTAAGTTGGCAACACTGGTTGCTGCCCCGGGACAGCTGCTGGTGACAGATTTTCAAAGCAACCACATGATCAGGGGACCAGTCAGCGGCCGTCAGCTTCTCCAATCAGGGACCTGCAGAGACTCTTAAAGACACAGACAGGCAGAACAAAACAGCCACCAAGACACATTATGGCCATTATGGCCAGGGCCGTAACAGTTACACACATATAAACGAAGGTTTCCTCTGCAGGGCACACCACAGAATTCCAACTTAAAGCTTCCAGGTTTGTCTGGCATGGACCAAACACGCCGCTGACAGCGTTCTTTATCCGTCTGCTCGATGAACTGGACCTCTCAGCTGGGTCTGTGCTGCTGGGGCCGTTTGGAGCCTTTAAAATCAGTGAAACCTCTGCGTCAGACTTTAGGCACAGCGTAAACAACGGTTCCAGAAACAAAATCTCTCCTTTATCCTTTTTAGTCATACTGTTCTTATGTTACAGGATGTCCATGTGTGGGTCTCATAAAACAGAAACATCTATTTGATGGGTGGATGTGAACGTGTCCCTAAGGCTCACAAAGGTCGCCTGGTGGATGTTACATTGAGATAATTGACCTGAATTTGTGTCACGTAATTTGATTTAGTGCCGAGTCGGTGAAATTATTTGTACTTTAGTGGAAAATTGACTCCATGCTGCGTCTCAGTTCTCCAGTAGACTCTGGATTGCCTCCCTCTGCCTGAGCATGGCAGACTGCATTATCAATATTGCTCATCAGTTTGATTCCTTATCGATTTTCATCGGGTTTCCACTGAAACCATCACTAAGCAGCATAATACAGACATCACATTCATGCACATCAGTTTTATGCTGTGGGTCAAATATTTGTGCGTGTTGGAGTTGTTTCCCCTCTTGGTTGCGATCAGTGTTGCAGTCGTCCCTCGTCGTGTACGCTACCTCATTACTCCCGTGACCACGAACAGGAAGCCTCATCATGTTGTTTGCACACTAAACTTAAATCTTTTTTTTTAGATTGCCAAGCTAACAAGTAAATGCTAAATGGACTGACTCTGTTCTACTCTGAGCGCTTCACACAACTTTTACTTTCACGCATTTGCACAAACACTTTCTTCTACACTGCTTCACACACATTCACACTCTGATGGATGCATCGCAGTAGGATACTTGGCATGCAGACTGGGATCAAATCACCAACCTTCGGTTTAGCAGCCGACCTGCTCCACCACCTGACCTACAGCCACCCAACAAGTCCCACCCCAAAAAAAATCAGCCCTCAAATATCGAAGTATGTCACAGATTTCAGACATTTGCCTCTTTTCACTGGACCAACGTGCTTGTTTTGAAATGTTTCTAAATGTTTAAACTTTATAAATCCAAAAATCACAAACTGTAAATACTCAAACCATGAAAATGCTAAAAATGCTGGAGACATTTTGAGATCTCGACCAGATAAAAACCTGGCACCGAAAGGAATGAAATTTGCGTTTGGTTGATTATTTCTCTGTTGTGCTTCTTGGCAGTAAGTCTTTTACCTTTCTGCCATTTGCCCTTAAATGGTTTCATATTTTTCAGGAAAATGCATTTGTGGGTTGGTTGAACTTGTTATGTTTGTTAATGCCAAACAGCTTGTTCTCTGGATTACTGCAGGTCCTTACCTTGCAATATAAGCACCTTGAGCCAAACGTTGTTGTGACGGCGCTGTAGACACTGAATTGAATGAGTTCAGATTCTGTGTATGGAAGCTGGATATTAAATGCTGATTGCTGCAGAATGCTTCCTCCAATGATGACGAGTTTTTCCACTGAGATGCCGCCCTGCACCATCACACTGCCTCCACCCATAATGGTGCAGCAAACACACTAACAGTGCTCTCTGGGCCTTCTCCAAAATTTGACCTTCTGTAGAGAGAATGTGAACTCACTGCTGAACGTAACCTGAACATAAGAACACCTGGGGCACCAGCAGCTGTTTGGCATTGGCACCGTGCTGCTCCACCCACAAATGTGGAACCAGCAGAAATAAACGGTGTAAGATTTATTGCTACGAAGCACAACAAAGAAATAATCAGCTAAACACAAATGTTCTTGTTTTTTCTTAAGCCTCGTGCTCACTAACCTCACAGCATTAATGAATAACCGAGCAGTGACCTTTCACTCATGAAGTCATTATCTTTGATTATTAATGGGTGATTATTTTGGTGACACTGTTATTTATGCACAGCTGGAGGCTAATCGACACGTGTCTGATCTTCTTGTATTACTGATGTTCATCAGATGTCGTTTGTATTGAGAATCTTTAACTCAGGCATGTGTTCCTGTTTAACCTTCTCTCTTTCTGCATCCAAGAAATTATTCAACTCTATAACTTCTGTTGGAGCTCAGCAGGAAATTAAAGCGACATCATGTCATCGGAACTTTTTTCCTGTTTGCATTCAAACTTTGTGTTGTTGGGTCTGTGGGGAGGAAGGTCTCTGTCACGGCTCTGTGGAGCTCAGCAGGCAGAGAGAAGCTCCAGCCCTGCCAGAGGTTGGGGGTTTAAATCCCACTGGGAGCTGGCGTGGTGTGGAGGCTCAGCTGAACAGCAGATGTTTCTGGTTTTTCCACAGAAAATCTTCCCCGAGCAGAGCAGCATCCAGGAGTTTAAGCTGCACAAACGACAAACGAGCTGCACGGAACAAAAGCCATTTTATGGATGACAGGAATGAGTCTGTATTTTTATTCATTACATGCAGTTTAAACACGAGTGTGTACGCTGCCCTCGCCCAGCAGCCTCTACCCTCTGCTCTCAGTAGTTGGATTGGTATCAGTGCCAGGAGGCTCATGTGTTATGTTGCCCCAGTTTAACCCACGTCTGAACCTCAAAATGCATTCTGACAAAATAAGGATTAGAGTTCAGAGGCTGAAACTCTCAGCAAAGGAGTCAGTAGCATTGAATCGACAGACATGACGTTCCAGCACGCTGATGGTATCTCTGAAAATCATTTTTGGTGATTTCTAGTTTAAAAGAAAGTGTTTAAAAATCGAAAAGAAAAATCCACCCACTTCTGTTGTTACAGTCTGAACTTACTAGAAACAATAATGGCCGTAATGTTGAGGTTTCAGTGTTGACATTTGTACATAAAACCTGTCAGGTTCATTAGTGTGAACTACAGCTGCTCGTGTTAATGTTGGTCAACCTGATAACCACGAAAATGGAGCCAAACTAATACAAAGACTGAAAATTCATCCATCATTATCCATGCATCCATCCATCCATCAATCCATCCATCCATCCATCCATGCATCCATCCATCCATGTATCCATCCATCCATCCATGCATCCATGCATCCATCCATCCATCCATCCATGCATCCATCCATCCATGCATCCATGCATCCATCCATCCATCCATCCATGCATCCATCCATCCATGCATCCATCCATCCATCATCCATGCATCCATCCATCCATCCATCCATGCATCCATCCATCCATCCATCCATCCATCCATCCATCCATCCATCCATCCATCCATCCATCCATCCATCCATCCATCCATCCATCCATCCATCCATCCATCCATCCATCCATCCATCCATCCATCCATCCATCCATCCATCCATCCATCCATCCATCCATCCATCCATCCATCCATCCATCCATCCATCCATCCATCCATCCATCCATCCATCCATCCATCCATCCATCCATCCATCCATCCATCCATCCATCCATCCATCCATCCATCCATCCATCCATCTATCCATCCATCCATCCATCCATCCATCCATCCATCCATCCATCCATCCATGCATCCATCCATCCATCCATCCATCCATCCATCCATCCATGTATCCATCCTTGCTGTCCCTTAGTCAGGCCTGGGTTGTAGGGGCAGCAGTATAAGCGGAAACCCCAGACTGAGGTTACCATGAACCCACCCTGAGCCTGGCTTAACAAAGGTGTTCGTCAGGAGTTCAGTCTTTGCCCAAGAGACCTCAGCCAGGTTTAGCTTGAATGAGCCACATGGGCCACTCCTCCTGTGGACCCACCACCTGCAGGAGGAGCTGTAGAGGTATAGGGCGGTGTAAGTGGGAGGTGCGGTGGAAGGTGGAGGTCTTTGTGGTCCAATAAAAAACTGAAACTGAAAAAGTTAAAGTCTAAAAATGAAGGAGCCATCTAAATACTGAGATACTTGTGTTTGATCACTGAAGTGTTTTTGTAAAGCGCCATCTTGTTGCTGCAGCAGCATCTCAGCCAATCATCCGACTCCTGCGGACACCTGTACACCAGAGCGGCCACGCCCACAGTCAGCTCACAGACATATTGAGGTCAGCTCAGAGTTAGATGTTTAGATGAGATTAAAGTCACGCTGACCGCGGGTCCGCTGCATGGCTGATGTTCTGTGTGATAATCTAACAGGATTTGTTTGGAGCGTCAGCCGAAACAAAGAGGCTGAGCTTTGATAAAAAGCTCATCGCTCTGAGCCTGGAAACCTGCGGAGCGACACACACCTGCAGCGTGTAAACTTCCCTCAGCAGGAAGCTTCATCACGCTGGCAGGAATCACATCAGCCTGCTCCTGCTTCATGTTTGCTGCAAACAAAAGAAAAACAGCAGTTCAAACAGGGACCGCCAAACTTCTCATTGAATTATGAGTTCCCTCAGGGCTGTAATCACATCTAACTTTTATCCATTCATTTGTGTGACGCAGTTGGTTCTGCAGTTGTATTTCTATTAACTACCAGCACTGTGAAGTAATTTTAATACATGGGAAAGTTGTGGCCTGCTAGGCTGAGGTGCTGCTTTCTATTTTTAATAAATGAGCCCTGGGGGTGGGCTCTAATTATCGGGAGATTGCACTGCTCAGCCTCACAGGGAGCACTAATAGCAGGGTGCTGGATTCAGTGTGGATTCTCTGCAATCTTCAGCCTCGTGAGGACGTGGAGCAAGCTTATTGTACGCTCGCTCCACCCTGCAGAGGTCTGGGGCCGGGCGGGGTAAAGACCCACTGGATCAATTTGTACTTTCACAAGAACGCCAGTTTTACTGACTACTCTGCATCTGACAGTCAAAGCGTTTCCTCACTAACAGCCAACCAGGTAACCTGCACAGCCACACAGACGTGCTGCTGTTTCAGTCAGCGGAGCTCAAGTTGGACAGCAAACATCAGCCGTACGTTTCAGCCACGAACAGGCTCCGACACAGCAGCAGTCTGTGACACTGTTTGCTGACATGACCTGCGCTGTTTCATTTTCTGTGCTCTGGTTTGTGTTTCCAAACCCGTCACTGCAGATGCTTCCTCTCCCTCGCTCTTTGCATAGAAGTGTCTGAGATGACTGATGTTATGAAACAGGCTACGTCAATGAACACTGAATACAATTAGTTTCATTTTTTATTCCAGCAAAAATGAAACAGCGGCAATAAAACATTTTTAATATAGTTTATTTGTGAGCGACACCAGAAAATCTGTAAATTTCACTGTAAATGAGCCAAAATAATAAAAAGTTATGATGAATCATCAGTGTTCTGACTAAAGTTAAATAATGTTAGCTGAAGGTTCAAAGTCATGATTTTTGTTTGTTTGTTGCAAATATTTCATACAAATTCTACTTTGAAGTGAATTTAAAGATCGTTTTACTGCATTTAGCTTTCCTTTGAAAAACTTTCCTTGTGAGGTACCAATAATGTCTTTATGAGCAATAACAAAATAAGGTCCTAACACTCATCTTGAAGGTGAAGCGTGAGGAGTCTCTTCTCTCTTTGCAGACGATCGGCTTCTTTTGGTTTCCAGTTCACAACAAGCACATGTGCTTTTCTCATGAGCTGTACAAAAATCAGCCTCTTCAGCAGTCACTTTGACCTGCATCCTGTTGCATGTTCAATGAACCTTCATGAAGATTTAGGCAGGAAAATGAGCGGTAAGCTAACCTTTTGTTCCTTAGAAAGTCCTCAGACAAACACCTTTTAACGGGGTCAAAGGTTCAGGTGTGGATTTACGGGGGACAAGGATGGTTTGTAAAAATCATCCGGTGTTTCTCCACTGTCTTTCCTCCCCAGTTTGGCCTCAAGCCCCAAAGGTCATACTGTACACCTGAACCTTAGTAGACTTCATGAGTTTCTGTGAGTCTGTGGGTGTGATATCTGTGTACAAGCTATTGAAATTCTTCCAGTGTTTTCAGTATTTTCATTTCCAGTGGTATCCACTGTATCTGGTCATTCATACCGGTGTCGACTGTTTCTTTTTTGAGCCCTGTCACATCGGTGAAATCTGTTGCCACAACCTGACTCTAAAGAAGGTCTAAAGCAGGGGTGTCCAACTCCTGGCCTCGAGGGCTGGTTGTCCTGCAGGCTGTAGATCTCACTCTGGGTCAGCACACCTGAATCAACGATTAGTTCATTACCAGCCTCTGGAGAACTGAGGAGGTCATTTAGCCATTTGAATCAGCTGTGTTGGATCAAGGACACATCTAAAACCTGCAGGACACTGGCCCTCAAGGCTTGACGCCTGTGGTCTAAAGGATGGAAACACAAATTGAGTTGCCATTTGATGATATACTGATAAGATATAACATCTCCAGAGAGTTTCTGTGAGAGACGAGCAGGTTTGCAGAGCATCCTGCTTCCTGAGTCTCTGCAGCTCTTCTTCATCAAACGGGATCTGGTCCACCTGAAGACCCCGATCATCTCTTGTGTTCTGAGTCCCTGTGACACCTTCGCCCTCTTACTTCTGTCAGCGGCCCTTTGTCTTCTGGGAAACCTCCAAACCCAGACCCTGATACAGGGACCTGCTGCAGGTGAGTGACTTCACCATCGCAGTGCTAACTTAAAGGCTTCCTGTGTGAAGAGCTTACATGCTGGCAGGATTCTTGCCTGCACACAGGTGCCTCTGATGCAGAAGTGTTCACCTTTGCTGGTGGACAGGATGTGAACTGGTCACAAACTAGACCCTTCAATCCGTCCGTGGATGAATACATTTGCATGCACGTGTTTGGGGCTGCAGCGTTCAGATAAGGCTTTTTATTCCTCCTCTCCACCTCGGCCACAGACAGCGTATTTATCAAAATATGTTTACAGCTGTCCTGAATATCACAACATTTCCTTTTTTCCCAGAAAAACTCTTGACTTTGCAAAAATGTCCACACAAAATCATTACCGACCCCTCAAAGCATTTTTCACTACAAGCCACATTCACACACGCTGCCTCAGTAATGTTGGCCAGCGACACTCCCTGTTTGCCTGCAGTCTTAACAAAAGCCCCCCCCAGACGCTCGGGGGGGGGGGGGGGGTGCTTTTTAGGTAATTTATGCAGCTTTGATTTCAGTGCAGTGTTCACAGCAGTGTGTTGTTGGGCTGCTTTCTCTCCTCTGCTGTATGAGCTGAGACAGCACAGAAGAGAAGACTGTGTTGACGACAACTCGTTAGCCACCTGTAACCAGGGTAAAACTGAAGATACACAACAAGTGTTTATTCATCGAAAACCTCAGATGCTGCAATTAAACACTTGTAAGTCTGACAGCTGTGAAACAAGTGCTCACAAGGCCATCAGCAGCTCTCCTGGTGATTTACAGCAACAGCAAGTTCATTTCAAAGAAGCAGCCGGAGTAACGACCATTAAAGAACTGTCTGATTTTAATAAGTGAGAAAAGCTGCAGTTAGTGAAAGCAGCAGCGCAGACTAGCTGCTCCTCCTGCTTCTCTCAGGTTGCTTTGAGCTCCTGTCAGCAGGTAATCGGCTGCTTTCTTGGTGACGTCGACAGCAGCTGCCAGGCTGCCCGACAACACTCATGTTTCTTTCCTCCACAGTCACAGAGCCGGCTGCAGACGCAGGAGACCAACTGCTCTGACTGATGTTTTTCTTTGTGATTCAGCATCTTTATTCAGACAATTTCCTTCTTAAACACCTCAAATCACCTCAATTACTTACTTTTCCAAACAAAGCAAAAATAAAGAAAGACTTAAAAAAGAAAAAAAATAAGGCTAAAACTGCAGTTCCTCTGACGTCCACCAGGAGCTCCAGCAGTGAGTCATTCTCCAAACACTCCGATGTCGAAATGTTCAACAGCGGCTATATTTCATGGCTGCCCAGCTTCACTTCAATTAACCGTTAACTTGTACTTGGATTATCTGACAGATGTGGATTAACTTTACTGTCAAGTCTGTTATTCAGCAGTAATTAGCAGGTACGCTGTTCACCTGCATCCACAGAACTTTCTAAAACCAACAGGAGAGGAATCAAACCTTTTGCATTCAAGCATCAGAGCAAAATACAAACCCAATGATTTATTGATGTCTCCAAATTCTTCATTTCCTCTCACATCCTTGGCTGCTCTTATGAAGAAGCAGCAGGAGGATTCATGTCTGAGCTGAAGCTTCAGGGCACAAACTGACGGCCAACGTCACGCTGGACATTACGGGAAGAGGAAGTCCTGTTCATACAGGATTAAAGCTGCAGGGGAAGGCGGAAAGTAACATGTCACCCAGCTCGTCTGTAATTTACCTCATCAATCCAAGCTTCTTTACCTCGGGTGAAATGAGAAGAATATTTAGCGAGATAAATGTCTCCACAGGAGGGCAGCACCAGGCTGAAGGGGGGGTAGAAATGCACCACGAGGTGAATTAGTTAGACATCTTTGTATTTGTCAATCATAACTCAGTCAAATCAGGGCAGGAATTAAGTATTTATATTCAGTGTGGCTTCCACCTCCTGAGGGGATGATTATCTCTGATGCACGTCCACACCAAAGCTCCAGAAATCAGAGAGCTGCTGAACAGGAACCCATCAGATATGAACTTATCGTCATGGCTCCAGGGTGATGGGGGACATTTTCAGCCAAACCAACACTTTCTGTTCCCTCTTAATGTGGAAACATGTAAAGGTGGATTCAAATCTTAATTATATGTTGACATATGCGTTCCATCACAGAGACTGTTTTCCTGCAGCATCCAGTAGCGCTTCCAAAAACCTTGTCTCCAGCTGACAGAGGCTCCAAATCCTAAAGCAGGAATGATTTGATAGACCAAAACACAAACCTGTGTGCCTAATATTGTGTCTGTGTCCTGGAGTCTGTGCGGTGGAGCTTCCAGAAAATTCCAGCAATGCTCAGTGAATTGAGATCTAGGAAATCTGGAGGCACCACCCTGAGGTCTTTGTCATGTTTCTCACAGGAGCGTTGTCCTGCTGAACGAGGGAATACCTCTGCCATGGAGTGTCCACAGTCTTTTCATCCAGAGCATCACGCTGCCTACCCTGACCTGCCTTCCTCTAACAGAGCCGAGGAGGCATCACTTACCTGACTATACACAGAGTGATGGAGAAAAGACTTGTTTGGACCACTCGTGCTGAAGCTGGCACACCAGGAGCACCGCACACACCTGCTGTTTGCAGTGACACAATCATGACGCTATCACACATCAACCTGATGCACTTTCAAACATATCCAAGCTGTCGGTTTTAGTCACTGCACCTGAAGCTGGTTGTGAAGTCAGGGCTGATGAGAAGAAGCAACTCTTCATACTGTGTCAGTGTGAATCATACTGGGACAAACCCACCGTGATGCTGGTATTGGGCTTCACATTTTGAAGCCTCGTCGTTTTTGGCTGTAACCACAGATTGACCGTGTCTGTCTGTTCCTCTGTGTCACCCTGCGACAGGTCCGCTGCCAGGTTAATTAGCTTAGCTGAAGCTAAACAGAAAGATAGCAGCTGTAGCTGCCTGTCAGTGGTCACAGCCAGAACTTAAATTAATGTTCTCGAGCACCTTGACTGAATTAGAGTTGTTACAAAGGGAGGAATGACTGGAAAAGACCGCTGGAGCTTCTGGTAAAATAATAATTCATTAAAAATAATCAATTTAATATCCAGGGAACAGGAAGTAGAGCTGATCCATCAGTACCTACAAATTTTTCGGAGTAATGTAACTTGATGTCCTCTGCAGAGAAATGTTTCAGACCCTGAGCTCTGGCTCGAGGGACCTCGAGGGCAGAAGGAGTAATCACAGAGCTCTGTTCTTCTTCTAAACACCTCCTCTTCCTCCTTGTTTTACGAGGAGCTCCGAGGAAGCCGACAGCCTTTAATTCCCACGCAGAGCAGCTGTTGTGTGTTTGTGGAGAAAGACGTTGTTGCCATGGTGACAAGACAACTCAATCCAAGTGGGATTTTTCATTTCATTAACCCCACCTATGTGACCATCAACCATCCACCTACCAGCTGGATCCAATCAGAGCAGAGAGGCGGGGTTTCATGCAGAGGGGTGGAGCCATGGTCGTCTTTAGTCAGATAAGTTGAATGATATTTATTATTTTTGTTTGCTGTCTTTCCTTTTTTTAAACCCAACATCTGTCATTTCATATGCAGCTGTTCGTATTTTGAGCTGCAGGCCTGCAGCTGCTCCGCTAGCTCCGTGTTTGGTCTCACCGGCTCCTGACAGATATGTTACTCCCAAGCCAAATTTCACTTTGAGCTGATAAACTACAGGAGACGGAAAAAACAATTTCAAATACGACGTGGAGTCTCCAGACAGGATTTGAATTTAGAGGAGGAGGAGCAGCGAGTTCAGGGAAAAGCAGCAGTTTATCGCTGCTGCTGGGGAGGGGCTGAAAAATGACTCACATGCACTGTGGATTAGATAAAAATCGACCCCTTCACAGATCTACAAATCCTGCAAGAATGAGGCTTAACGTGTGAAGTATGGTGATAACAAGCTGCAGGGAGCAGTGCCCTCCTCCAGGATTACAGCAGAGAGCAGACAAAGCAGTGAGCTGATGAGCAAGAGTTCACTTCAGCTTGTTTTCTCTGTGCTGAACTTTTCCTGCTGTGCAACAAATGAGAGAAAACACGGGATGAAGTCCGTACCAGAGCTCGTCATGCTGCAGGGAGGTGTTTGTGCTCTCTGCACAGCAGCTGCACAGCCTGCACGTTAGACTCTGCTTTTAACTGTTTGAAAGGAAGGAATCCTCCTCATCCTCACACTAAGTTTCCACTGTGAACACGCCCTCGCTGTTTCTTTTACCTTTTTCAAATGTTTCTTGCCATCTTAAATGTTCGGTTGTTTTTGTTTAACTGGGAGTTTCTTACAATCTGCTTCGTATCGCGCTCTGATCCACGCGGCGACGCTTGCAGCTTCGGGGATGATGTTTCGTCTGCGATAATTGGATTATTCTAAATTAAACTTTCACAGGCGCTTGTGGAGAGATGGAGCTTAAATCTCAGCTGATAACCCAAAACAGTTTTTTAATAGATAAAATTTGAAAAACGAAACTCAGCAGAGGAAAAGTGTGCAGACAGCTGGAGCCAAAGTTACGTTGGCCTGTAGGAGACTGAAGAGAAGAACTAAGCCGATGCTGAAAGGCTGCAGGTTGATTTAGCTGAACGAGCCTCTGATGAGTTCATTTTAATTCTAATGCTATAATAAAACCATCAATATACATTATTTTACTGAAGCCAGTTTCCTGCTCAAAGAAGATCTGCAGGTTAAGAGCTGAGCTGCCTGAGGGAGCAGATCGTTTCTGCTTTTGTGTTTTTATGAGCCTTTAATGAGGAAGTAATGAAATGCAGAACCAATTATCTCGCTGCCCCCCTCAATAACGCTGGAAACACGCAGACAGTGAGACAGATTAAAGACGGGACATTAAATTCACTTTACATTGGTGAAGATAACACACCATCATTTATTTTTCTAGTGATTATTGTTGCGCTTTCATCAAGCAGCAGAATCTTTCTCACGAGTCACATTTATTATTTCATGAATCTGCAGCAGCGAACATGTTTTAAAGGAAACACCACCACCCGCCTCCATGACAACTAATATCTGTTTTCCCCTAAAATATATATCAACCATAATCTCAGCTGGTATTATAAAAGAGCTCCTTGCTCTGGTTTACAACAGAACAACAGTCCGCACCGACTCAAAGGTCGAGTCGAGCGGCTGACTCGAGGGTCAATGCGTCTTTTTCCTGATCGGACAATCAGAAGGAAAGACTACGTTTTAGAGCAGAGATGTGTCCCAGCACAGCTGATTTAAAGGCTAAATGACCTCCTCAACATGTCCTGAAGTTCTCCTGCTAATGAACTAATCATGTGATCCAGGTGTGTTGACCCAGGGTCAGATCTCAAACCTGCAGGAGACCCTCGAGGCCTGCAGTCCCCCACCTCTGTTGTAGAATAAATCCACACCCGCAGGACTTGAACCTTGGACCTGCAGTGCCCGAGTCTAAACTTTGCATCTTTACTTTATCCCAGCGTCTGATGTGCACATCGACTGCTTCATGTAAAAATGTGAAAAACTATTTTCATGGAGACAAACCAGAAAAAAACTAAGAAATCCTAAATATTCCTAAATCAGTTCAACTAAAACAGGAACAAGTCTGCTGCCTTGCTCAAAGGAAGTTGGTAACATCTGTGCTTCATTATTGTCCTCCAGTACAAAAGGTTCTGGATCAGATCCTCAAACTAACAGGAGGTGGAGGACTCGCTGTCTCCGCTGCTGGAGTTCTCAGACTGGCTGCGGTTGATGGGCGGGGCTCCGAGGGGCCTCTGGCCCTGCTGGGTCTCCTGGTTTAAAGACAAACAACACAAAAGAGGAAAGTAAGACTCGCCTAAAGACTTTCAGTCAATCTGGACCTCGACTCGTACGGTTTCAGGATCTGGAGCTTCTTTTGACCGAAGACTCGCCTCCAACATTTCCATCATAGTTCCAACTGAAGAAAACAAGACGATCACTAAACACGATTGTAACAGGACAAAAGCTGTGATGAAATGTTTCAGCAATTTTCTTTGTTTACGTCAATAAACCAAAACCGTTAGTAAACCACGTGGATCAACTAGTCACTGAACTGTAATCTTATGATTTTACTAGAATAATGTTGCAGCTTACAGACGACGAAGAGACTAAATCAACATTAACACTGAACACTACAGTTACCTGTTCTTCATCCCGTACTTCACAATATCAGCATCACAAATTTAAACGTGTCCTGGTTACCTGATGTAACTCCATAACTACACCCCCCAGTACGCTTCACCAGTGGCTGTGAGGGGTGTTCACCTGTGGTAGTCATGACAATAACCTGACCAATCGTGAGTCTTTAATAAGAGCTTTCATAACTGCATGTGTCATGTTTTCCCTCACATGAAATATTTGAACCATTTTTGAGAAAACGTTTGAGAAGCAGCAGCTCCGCCGGTTTCATGTAGTCCAGGAACGGAGGGCCAGCGTGAGCAGGGTGTAAGGCTGCGGGGCACGCCATTGGCTGGTTCCTCCATCAAGTGATGTGACAAGTCCTGATGACAGGTACCTGCAGACCCCGCCCTGCATGTCACCTGGAAGCCAAACACCTAAGTTTCTTCATGGTGGGTTTTTCCTTTAATTTGAAACGTTTCTATACGTGAGCATTTTTAATGAACCCTGGTCGGTGCTTTTAATCCAGTCTGAAGCATTTCTATTACCTCCACCTGGTGCTATTAAAAGCAGCGCAGTGACCCTTTCATGCTGCTCCTGCTGGATCCAGTGACTGACAGCAGATTACCGTGATGTGATCCTGGCGTCCTTCCTCACTTCCTGCCTCTCTGTCTGCAGGAGCAGCTCAGGCTCCATCAACAGAAGCACAGCAGAGTGTGGAGGTGATCTAATGGGATTATAATGGCAGGATATCTGCTGCTGCCAGAATCTAGACACACGTGTCTATACTGCCTCACACACAGAAAATGACCAGGCTGAAAACTTTCATAAAAGCAAAGGTGCGACGCCTCAGTCGCAGGTAGTCGTTTCAAGTCTCTTTGAAGATTAACGAGCTCAGCGTCTTAACGAGGCTCTTGATTGCCAGGAAGTCTGAGCTGTAACGAGCTCTGAATGCTGACGAGCTGACGCCCTCACAGAGATCATTAAACCGAAAGCCGCCGGGCGTCATGTCCGGACCGGTCCGCGCTACACCAGCTGATATTTGAACCCTTTTATTGTTCACATCTCTGGATTTCTTTCACTTCCTTCCTGCTTTCGCGTCTCCTTCACATTTCATAATCAGAAACGATTTGCCTTCAGGGGCTCCGTTTAACAAATATCACGTGCACTGCTTTCAGCTATTATTTTTATTTAAGCACTTTGCAGAGTATCCATCAGATCCTTTTAAGGTCTGACTTTCAGCTTCACCTTTCTTTCTGTATCTGTTATCGATGTTGGCAGTCTCCTCCTTTCCCTCCACGCTGAATCGGACGTGTTAAACAAAAGCAAACCTGCTGCTGCTTTTGTTTTGCCAGCACAGATAGACTCTGAGCTGCTGTTCAACAGCTAATGACTGGACAGTAAATCAGGATAATGGGCTCTGGGCTGCTCCGGGCCTTTCGTCCGTTCACTGGATGCTAAATATCCGGGGATTTAATGGCTGTTTATCTCTGCTGATGCTGCATTCTGTTACTTTGCTTCCCTAAAGGGAATAATTAGTCTGCTTAAGCAGGGACCTGACAGGCAGGACGGGGAAACACGCTGAACTCTTTGTGCAACTAATGCTGAAGCCACAGTTTTAATGGAAACACCAAAGGAACAGCAAACAGTGATGAAGCACTCGGTGTTTGCCTGTGTTTGTTGTCTCCTGCTTCACAGACAAATCAGAGTCATTAGAATATATTAATTTTACATTTGCTCAGTTATTAAGTCTGTGTGTTCTGATCCTTAGTTCTGGTTCTAAACGCTTCACTTTGGAATACGAGTGCTTACAGCAACCTGCTGCAGGAACAGAGGAGAGTCTTCACAATGACCTGTTCTTTTTTCTTTATTTAAGGGCAGACTGCATGGACACAGGAGGTGTGGCCTCAGAGGTGTGGCCTCAGAGGTGTGGCCCCACAGGGGGTGTGGCCCCACAGGGGGTGTGGCCTCAGAGGTGTGACCCCACAGGGGGTGTGGCCCCACAGGGGGTGTGGCCTCGGGGTGTGTGGCCTCGGGAGGTGTTGCCTCGGGAGGTGTTGCCTCGGGAGGTGTGGCTCGGGAGGTGTGGCCTCGGGAGGTGTTGCCTCGGGAGGTGTGGCTCAGGAGGTGTGGCCTCGGGAGGTGTGGCCTCGGGGTGTGTGGCCTCGGGAGGTGTGACCTCGGGAGGTGTGGCTTCAGTAGGTGTGGCCACGGGGCTGAAAACACCTGAATTCAAAGATGATGAGCTGTGGCCCAAAACGTTTGTCCGTATAGAGTTTAAGCTCACTGGGTCTGGAGTGTTTTTGTGCTTTGATTCTGATCATTCTGTTATTTTATGGTTTTTCATGGTTTAGTTTGTATTTCTGCTCCTTTACTGTTCTTGTGCCTCCCTTGTGTTACGTCTAGTCATCCTTGTCTCCATGTTGGTGTATTTCCTGTTTTACTTTGCCGTGTCCTGTGTTAGTCTTTACAGTGCTGCTCTCCCTCCCGTCTCGTCATGTCCGATTAGTTTCGGCTGCGTTCCCCTCCTGTTTCCTGTTTCTGTGTATTTCCCTCTGGATTACTTCTGCTTCGTATCCAAAATAACTTTATTGCCTTTGCTTCTCTTATTGCCCGAAAAAGAATTTTGTTGTCGTGGAAATCATGTCAGCCAGCATTAAAGTCTGGTTACACGACATCCTAGGACTCCTAAAACTGGAGAAGATAAATTCTCCCTCAGAGGCTCATCTGATAGATTTTTTTACTCACTGGAAACCATTACTTAAATACTTACCGTAGCTTCCAGCACAAGAAATCTCTTTGTAGTCCATCATACGCCCGTGCACAAACGCTCCTGCTGCTGCCAGCAGTGGCTGTTCCACCTCGTAAGATTACTTCATTTAAGATACTCCAGCATTATCGATTTACTTTGACTGAGGAGCAAATATCATTAATATCGATATTAATTAGAGTTAATTAATGTTGATTAATCTCAATATGAATTCACAGGAATAAGCCCTTTATTGTTGGTCTTCATTATTTGTTTTGATGTATGGGTTAATGTCACGGCTAGACGGTCCTCACCGGTCGCCTTGCCAATTTCTGTTGTGTTAGTGTGTACTTTGTGGTGTTCTCCTCTCCATCCTGTGCATGTGTGTTTGTATGCTGGAACATGTACTTCTGGAAGCCGTGGCACGGAACGGCAGCTGACCCGGGGGGAGGATCCTGAGCTGGAATCGTCGCACCTGTGCTTAATCACTTCGCCGGCTGCTACTAATCCGAAGCAGACCTATTTAACGGTGCGGTCGAGTCACAACCAACGCTGGAACGTCGAGCTAAACCGGGTAGCGTAGTCGCGATTAGCATACCTGTTTGTGAAGGAGAGAGAACGTTTTCGTCACCGTGCGTGTGTTTTTCTCATCTGCCTCCAGGATCCAGGGATCGGAGGAGGAGCGGGCACAAGTCACTGCACTGTCACCACGGGGAGAAGCCACCGTGTCACTGCACTGCCCTTTTTGGATTAGAGACTCAAACTGTTGCCTTATTTTTTCACTGTGAATAAATTCACTGTCACTCTGCAAGGAGTCTCGCACCTGAGTCCTTTAATCCAATTCACCGTGACAGTTAATCCATCTTTCTGTAACATAGTCACCTTCAAATTATTGGGGGGTATTCATGCCATCTATGTTATTCATGTTTACTGGATGTTATAAAGAAAGAAGAGACGATCATTTCTGTCTGTACCTTTGTGCTTTGTGTCTGCATTTGATAATAAAACGAACACAACAGCAGTTTAAATATCAGTGCGTCGAATTCAGACGTCACAACATTTAAACAGAGTTTCATTTGCATCTAAGTGACAGACTCCTGTTTAAAAAGCGTCAGAATTTCATTTTTCTTGACTTTATTCACTTTGTGAACGTTGATAAACTCACTTCAGGCTCACCTGCAGAAAACTGAATATTTTCTTCTGCTTTCACGTTTGTTTGAGTCCATCTGCTGCTGCTTGATACCAACATTTGTTTCCTGCTGCTGCAATGACTGACATCAGGAAGTGTCGGCAGCCTGCTGGATGGTGTCCTGTAACCCACTGAAGTCTGTCAGAACTTGTTTGTGCTGTGAGCAGCCATGTGGTGCAGGATAAACAGCTGCACACATCTGCATGACGCCCTGAGGGGGCGCGGCTGAACGCCCTGTCCCACAGAGCACATGTCGACGGCACTGCAGACCCCCTCAAACAGCCCAGCGTCACTGAGATCAGGTTCACATCACACCTCCTGAATCCATGGAAGAGCAACCTTCAGCTCAGGACGCAGAGCCACAGATCTACTAACTGTAAGGTCAGTGCTTTGATGCCTGACTGTAAGATACCGGACCCCGAGCTGGAATAACACATCCATCGGAGTGAGTGTGTGAATGCACGCAGGCATAGAGGAAGGTGCATGAATGTGAACGTGTGAAGAGGAAAGCAGCGGTCTGTCCATCTGTTTGTTTTATGCTGATGATGCGTCTCTGCTGGCTTTGAGTGATGCCCTCCAGCTCTGCTGCTCAGAAGGGCCCGCTCCGGGCGAGGGAGGAGTTACTGCAAAGGGGAGGAGTGACGTTTTTGCTGTACAGTCCACCCCCACCTATAGCTGCATGCTGTGGGTGGTGTGTGAGAGAATGAGACTGTGGACCAGCCGGACCAGTGACACTCCCCTCTCTGTCGGGTGAACGAGCCACGCTTTCATGCAGGATTCTGGTGTTTCTGTGGATTCCACACGTGTCTGTATTTACAGATGAACCAGATGTTCTCCCTCCCTCTGGGTTACTGCTTCATTACTTTGTGTCGTATGACTGTTCAGTAGGAAAAGCTGTAAAACTTCTGAAACTGCAGTTAAAAGTCCAAAATGTGTGCGTGTGTGTGGTGAGCAGCAGATCAAACAAGCTAAGAATGATAAATTATAATTATTATAAATGAGTCTCCAGACCTGTGAGACTCATTTAGACTCTCAGAGACCCAGCAGCACTGAAACAGACAGAACCTGGAGAGGAAACGAAGACGAGCCTCTGATGAAGCCGCAATGAAGCCGCGACTTAAGTTTTCCTATTTACAGATAAGGATGAATGGTGCTCAAATTTTAGTCCGTTGGCCGCCTCCTCTTTGCTTTTGACACATGGTTTAAAATAATTGCCTAATTAAGCGTCCGGAGGCGCTGGCTGCCTCTCACACTGTTCAAAGCATCACTCTGGTTCCTCTTTGCTGTCTCTGAATAAGAAAAGATATAGACTACACGTAAACATGCTCAGACTGGCTGTTTCTGTCCTGACTGGGCTTCCTGTGTCTATGGTTCGAGCAAAAATAATCATTCATTTATTAGCTGGAAATCAAAAGCAGATCATCCACAGCTGATGTTGGATCCACTCAGAATTTGTCTTGATTTTTTAAATAGGTTTTTCTTGCTTAATGAGATACAGCAGAAAACGGTTACCTGGTGCATTTCGCAGCACATTCAGCCGTACTCATTATGTCTGACAGTTTGGGTGGATTTGTGCTGGTTTTGTACAGTAAGCGTGGGGAGGCTGCAGGCTGTGTCCCTGTTTCGTGACAGCGTTTCATCAGGCAGCAGAAAAGACGGAGCGAGGTTTCATCTGCAGGTGAACTGTGGAGGCTTTGATTTTTTCTGAGGTCAGCGGAGCGAGACGAACAGGTTTCACAGCCGAGGCGAGACGGTGACTGAACCAGGCCAACAGGAACGAGGGGGGAGGGAGGGAGGCTGGGGACGCGGGGGGAGGAGGACTCGTGATGGAAAGCGCACGCAGACTGTGTGCACGTGTGCACGGCTATCTTATGTGTGCAATAGAAACTCGGTTTCACAGCACAGCAAACGCACAAACTGAGCATGTGCCAGAGACGAGAAGCGTTTATACGAATGAGCTGAAACTCTTCATTTCTTCAGACACGCCTGAAGTAGATCAGCTGTGTTGAAGACTCCTGATGACCTGCCGATGATCATGATGCCTGCAGCCGTACCTGCTTTAGTGTAGCTGAGTTAAATGAGCGTTCGTGTCTGCTGTCCCGTTACTGCACAGCCGTGTCACGTGTCGGACGGACCACCCGCCCAGCTCTGTGTCTGTGCATGGAGTGTTTTTGGTGCTCGGACTCACCACTCAGCTCCTCATCCAGAACTTCCTGCATGTGCTTCATCATGGCCTCAAGCTCACTGACCTGAGGAAGATGATGGAGGGGAATCTTTTAGTCTGATCAGAATGATCAATTCTTTCTATAATTACAAACAAAATCACATAAGTATTATTATTACAGAGACAGACAACCAGTCACAGTCACATTCGTACCTGTGGCCAGTTTACAATCACCAGAGAAGCTGACCCGCATGTGTGAACATGTCCACACAAAGGGATTAAGGCGAGGCGATGGTGCTGCTGCTGTGAAACCACGTTACTGTTGCTTTGTTTTTCCATCAGCCATAATTAAACTTTTTGTTTAAATGGTAAATGGCCTGTATTTATATAGCGCTTTACTAGTCCCTAAGGACCCCAAAGCGCTTTACACAACCACCCATCCACACATTCACACACTGGTGATGGCAGCTACATTGTAGCCACAGCCACCCTGGGGCGCACTGACAGAGGCGAGGCTGCCGGACACTGGCGCCACCAGGCCCTCTGACCACCACCAGTCGGCAACGGGTGAAGCGTCTTGCCCAAGGACACAACGACCGAGACTGTCCAAGCCGGGGCTCGAACCGGCAACCTTCCGATTACAAGACGAACGTCCAACTCTTGAGCCACAATTATTCTCTCCCGTGTCTGCATTCGGGCTCCACAAACACCGGCCCGCTCGGCCGTGACACATCAGACCACAGGCTTTCCGACCAAAAGTTGAGGAAGAACTTTTGTAAAGTTCTGCTGACACACTGAAAAAGTCTGTTTGTAATACATAAAAAAGACCATAATGCACATTTAAATGGACTCTTCTGCTGTATGTCTGTGGTGTGCCGGGGTTATCGTTGCACTCTCTGTCGTGGCAACAAAAGCTAAAAGAAAAGGCTGGTTTTGTGTCACGTGGTTCCCCGCAGCTTTCCAAAAGGCGATTTAGCTTTAATAGCTTTGGTCACAATAGACACATAGACCTTAAACAGCAGGCTGAAGTGTGCTATTGAAAGAAAAGCTCGGCGACATCCACGTCCCCCGTCACCGTGCTCAGCTGCCGAATCGGGAAACCGAGATTGTTCTGCACAAAACGTAATAATCATCTGCGTGTTGTTACACAGCCGATGCATCATGTGAATGATTCCGATTTATTTCACTCGTTATTCCTGCAAAACAAACAGAGCGAGGGAGCAGAGAGGGGGCGTCTGCGGGAGGCTGATCCACTTTCATTCACGAGCCAATAAAAACGGACTCCCACATTTAAACTGCAGACACACCCTCGTTCAGATTGCTGCTCCAGAGTTAATCGTGCAGCTGGAATTTAAAACGGGCTTCACGCAGTGTCGCATCGCTGCGCATTTAAAGGACAATTAGAAGGTTTTTCAACCAGTTCCATTTTCTATTAAGCTAACTGTTATAGCTCTGCTGCCTCGGCTGGACCTGCTTTTGGTCTCAGCAACTTTGATCTGCTTTGTGCTTCAGTGCAGATAAAATCACCTCACACAGGCAGAGTCACATGGACATAAAATAAGGACCAAAGTGCAGTGAGAGACTTGAGAGACGGGAATAAACTGGCAGCGTGGAGTCATCGGAAACAGGAAGTACAGCAACAGTCAAAAAAAGAACCGTGAGGGAGGAGAACAAAGGAAAACTGAGACCACGTCAGGCTGATTGTCAAAGCAGCACAACGAGGAGAGAGGCTGAGTGTGCGGCTGATGAAAGATGCTGTGCTTCAGAAAAGGCTGAAAAGACTCGTCTGCTGCATCTGTGACAAACCTCTCTGCACTTTGGTGTCTACAGCTGAGAGACGAGTCATCGTGTAGAAAATTACTGAATGACTGCAGCTTGTTTGGGAGGTACAAGGAGGAAACCTCTGCTCTGTAAACTGAACAACGTTGCATCTGAACATACGAGAGCAAAGCGGCGCTGTTTGGCCATGGTGCACAAACACTTCAAACCAACAGCACGGTGGTGGAGGGGCGAGGATTTGGGCACCATGAACTCCTCTGTATTCTAGTGTCAGACGTGAGGCCGTCTGTCCCACAGCTGAAGCTTGGACTGAACTGGGTCACCACGATGACCCGAGCACAGCAGCAGATCTGCAGCAGAACGGCTGGAAAAGGAAAGAATGGAGCTGCTGCAGTGGTGCAGTCACAGTGTGGGATGCTGTGGTGGGACCTTCACAGAGCTGTGCATGAATAATCCTGCAAACCTCAGTGAGCTGAAGCAACGCTGTAAAGAAGAGTGGGTCAGAACTCTCCACAGTGATGTGAGAAAGTCCCACAGGAAACTTCGAGTTAGTGCTGCTGCACGAGGTTCAGTCAGTGTATCAGGATCATGTACAAACTAATGATAACATGTTACTGGATCATCTTCACTCTGTAAGAGAGAAAACAGGTGGATGGATGTAGTTTCAGTTCAGGATCTGATTGGTTGTTTGAATCGGGTTCACTTTGTGGCGTGGCCCCTCCCCGACCGCTCAGGAGGAAGGCGTTTCACTTTGCACCCACTTGCACTGACAGCATTTCTCTGCATCAGTCAACTGCTGCTCCACTAATAATGAATATTATTTTCCATTATCTGTGGCAATAACTCAGCCCTGTCCTCTTCTTCAGTGTTATCGGCTCTCCAGGCAGTAATAACTGAGAAGCGATGGAGCTGTTACTCTTCATCATTCAGGAACATTTATGGGCTTCATTTCTGTTCGGCTGCACGACAGGATCGACCACTGAGGAATGAATTTCCATGAAATAGTCTGAGCCTGATGGAGACGCAAACCTGCACTACAGCTTTTTTAATGTTTATCTTGATGCAGCCGCTCACTTAAAAATTTTAAGCTACGACAGCCTCGGTATGAGATAAAGACGGATTCGTTTTAAACAGTGACTCACGCAAGGAAACTTATTGACTACTTACTAGGTTTCATCAGGGTGACAAGTCTCACCCCGTCCAAGTGCGATGACACAATCACCTGCTCACAGAAATGACCGGTGGGCCGATCTTTATGGAAGAAAATAAAAATATGGAGCGCTTTAACGTTCTGGGTTCCTGCAAGAGACGACTCTGTGACGTGGAGTGTTTCTTCTTCACTCACTATGTGCTAACAGACCTCTCTGCACTGAATCATATCTGTTATTAACCTCTGTCTCTCTTCCACAGCATGTCTTCATCCTGTCTTCCTTCTCTCACCCCAACCAATCACAGCAGATGGCCCCGCCCCTCCCTGAGCCTGGTTCTGTTGGAGGTTTCTTCCTGTTAAAAGGGAGTTTTTCCTTCCCACTGTCGCCAAAGTGCTGCTCATAGGGGGTCATGTGATTGTTGGGTTTTCTCTGTATGTATGATTGTAGGGTCTGACTCACAGTATAAAGCAGCTTGAGGTGACTGTCGTTGTGATTTGGCGCTGTGTAAATAAAGTTGAATTGAAGTTAGAAAGGCTCATTAAAGCAGAATGAAGCTGTAGCTTCAGACTCATAGACTTTACAAACACTGACATAATTATGGGATAGCTCCACATCTGTGAAGCCTCTGCAGTGATCTCTACAGCAGCAGCATACGCTAGCTGCTTTCTCAGGGAAGGTTAGATTATTTCACCAAACCACAAAAGACATAATAAGCAGGAGAATATGCTTTGAACTTGGTTTTGTGTCCGCTTGATTAAAAAACCGAACATCACACATGTCAGAAAGCTATAATAAAGTTATAATCTAATAACTTTCTGAAGCAGGTACGTTTCCTCAGCTCCAACACCTGACGTCTTCTCTTCGTATTAATTTGAATCAAACTGGCTTAACAGCGTTCCCAGTCACTGCACTCGGGTTTCATTCACATTTCGCTCTGCCTGTGTTTTTAGCACGACAGACAAGCTGCAGCTGAACACATCCGGTCAGAGGATGAATGTATGAGCATTAGTCTTAAATCAGTTAAGCTGTTGTTAGGAAAACGGAAGAATCTGGACTGGTACCTGTAATATCCTGTAAGTATTTAAACTTTTTTATTCGGCAGGTCTTTCACTCATTGACAGAGCGGTTTGACATGCGTCTAAAGCCTGATTCATTCAACAGCGCTCTGGTATTTGTAATAGTGCAGTTCTGATTTGGGCGTCACGGTAAATCTATCAGCTATCAGACTCGCCTCCAGAGACGTGACCCAGCATCGCGTCCTCTCCACAGAAACGCAGCGATCAGAGTCTCAGAGCTTCGTCTCGTGGCCTCTCTGTGTCTCGGCTCCGCTAATTATCCGGCTCCACAATCCGCAGCTTCGCTCCATTTCTCCTCTTCTTCTCCTCTCTGTTTTCTGTCATCACTATCAGCAGTGACAAATAGGTTTAATCTCTCCCAGCCTTCCACTTTCTCTGAAGCTCAACCACAAATTGGCTGCTGGCCTTCACCGCTGGCTCTCT
Source organism: Simochromis diagramma (assembly GCF_900408965.1). Classification (NCBI taxonomy): domain Eukaryota; kingdom Metazoa; phylum Chordata; class Actinopteri; order Cichliformes; family Cichlidae; genus Simochromis; species Simochromis diagramma. Next base: position 18,354,437 of record NW_024386860.1, read on the forward strand.
CTGCCTCTAATGGAAGTGAATTGGACTCGGCCGTTTGGTTATAAATTGGTGGTAATCGTCCCGGGATGCAGAGCTGCTGTCTACCGAAAAATGGGATCTGACTCACCCTGTAGCTGTGGGCTCGTGTCAGTGAAAGGGATCCCTGTAGAGGGAACATTTGTGGGACGTTTCCTCTTCCCCTGCATGTCCTGCATGTCCTCCTTCGCTGCGAGTGTGTCTCTAATTAGAGGTTTTAGGCGGCTTCTCTGGACGCGTGACAATTGTATTATGATCATTTGAGCCGCACGAAAACTCTCGTCACAATGAAAGCCAGCCAGCAGAGACGCCTGAGAGCTGCAGTCAAAGCTCCTCCACCTACACCATCCTCTCTGTGTGCGTCATGCTAATCCAGGCTAATGCTAACACTGATTAAGGAGCTAAACAAAATCCCATCATGCCTCCTGAACACTGGATAAAGAAGCAGAGTGGAAACAGAGCGAGACTCTCACACGTTCCTCTGTGTTCGTCTCTTCGTGCAGATTTTATAAATGAAACAGTTCAGCCATGAAAGCACGTTAAAAGCAGCTCACCTGTGGGTCAGACAGGTACAGAGTCTCTGCAGGTGCCGCTGGCTCGTCGTCCTCTGAGCACGAGTCGAACCTGTCCTGGTTGTAATAAACTTCTGCAGCCCGGGGGTCCTCAGGGATATCTGCACACACGTACAGCAACAACTTCAAAGCAACTTCAACAACCACCACAGGAGAAGACGAAAGTCAAGCAACCACAAAGACGTGCGGCACGACTGCAAACACATGAGAGCAAAGACAACAAGACAGCTGACAGACAGCGGAAAATGAGAATAAGCAGACAGAACAGGACCAAAGACACTCAAAATGAATTCAATAAGACAAAACAAAGACATGCAAGATGACCATAAAGAGACTTTTGTTTGCAGCATCCTGGTGATCAAAGGGTTAAAGATCCATGACCACGCCCAGTCTGGCTGTGGCGCTTATAATGTTCACAGAGCCGCCATCGTGACTCATTGAGCCAGAAACAGCATGAAGCAGAGGAGCTGGGGCTGAAGTGGGTTGTAAAGCTGCTTGCAGATCACAGAAACCAGGATGTGGAAACTCCTCCCTATTATTGGGTAGAAATGTTCAGTGTTTTACTTTAAGCTTCACATGTAATCGCATTCTTCATGCCGGCCCGTGTGCGCACTTCTATTTAAAACGCACACAGCTGAGGACTAAATGTGCTCATAAAGTGAAGCGAGAGGGAGGAGTTGATGAACAGAATGCTTCCTAACCTCTTTAGTCTTGATGGATTTCATTTGTCTGCTTTACCAGGCGCTGCGTCTGGGTAATTATTCCTGCTAACGAGCTCGGAGAATTGTAAAGATGGAGGATGTTTAATTCATGGTGTCTCTGAGGTCTGACAGAGCCTCTTCCGCCACTATCAGCCAATCACACAACAGGGATTAGGGAGAGGGCGGAGCTCTGGGAGCGTACGTGAGGGGAATCTACCATGAAATAAAAGTTTGAACTAAAAGATGCAGAGAAAAGTCAGGGAGAGGTCAAAGACAGGCCGCCGCCTCTACTGCGATTTCAATAAAAATAAAGTGTTCCCAAATCACCCGACTGTTCAGATTAACAAGTTATTTACAAAACTGGAGTGTTCAGCACCTGGAAAAACCCTGTTACAGCGTATCTGCAAGTTCCTTGATCAGATTTAACCCTTTAAGACCGACCATAGAACCAAGTCCGCCAGAGCTTATATTATATTTTTACCTGCTGTGGAGCCATTTTTGGGAGCATTTCAAGTTGATATACATCAATACAACCATTACAGCCCAAATTTTAATAATATGTCTGCATTAAGTGCATAGTAATTACATAAAATGCAAAAAAGTGCAATAAACTACAAAAAAATTGAAAATCGTTTTTGTTTTTTAACATATTTCTAGTTAGAGAAATTTAAGAGGCTTATCCCTCAAAACTGTAAATACAAAAAAGTTGCACAAAATAGTTTCTCACCAAAGGAAATTTATTTTGAGTGTCTTCATAGTTTTATTTTTGAAATACACCAATTTTTATATACTGCAGGAAAAACGAAAATAAATATTATACTGCAAATTTGCAAAAAAGCAGCATATGCATCAAAATAAACTATTTCCAGCAGTGCAATATGAGTCCTCAGCATCCCAGAAACGACACAGAAAGTCAGAAAGTCAAACATAACTTTTAAAAACACCAGTATAGGCTCATGAGGCCCTGATGGTAAAAAACTACATTTCCGCAAAATGACATCACTTCCGGTTTCGGGCAGGTCATGGTGGACATGCGACAGTTCGCGCTGACGTCTATTCCAACGTAGGAAGTGTTATGAACAGCTGATCGGATCGGCAAAGCGTGTTTCTGGAATATTATGTTTTTGTTGCTGCAAGCGCTTTTTATGCAGTTTTTGCAAAGCTGTATGTGGAAGGAAACCGTGACCGAGGACAAGCTGATGGCATCAGATGTAAGTACAACTCCTCTGGTTTCATATGCAAAAAAAATGATTGCGCTACCTTACGTGGTTGCAGTGCTACCGGGATTTAAAAATAGTTACGCAAAACAGAGCGTGCTGGTCCGACCGGCTTTAAAGGGTTAAGGCAGTGATTTTACGATCATTTCCTTCAGTGCCTGCAGCACAGTCACAACACGTGAGCTGGAATGGAAAAGCGTTCCAAAACTGGACGGTCGTAATTAACTTTTGGTTGTTGCTCCCTTGTCAGGGAGGAAGTTTAGAGTAAGTATCTCAGGTGAGGGGAGGGTGAGCGAGAGGCTGTCCAACGGATCGCTGTCTACAGCGAGGATGAGGATGCTGCACTGGTCTGTTGAGATGAAGACGGAGCCAAACGTCAGACCACAAACACGTTCATCTTTTCCTCGACCCTGACGACGCTTCCAGTTCCTGCTGCTCAAAAACATCCCCACAGCATGACGCCGCCACCTCATGTGGATGGAGGATGACATGGTGCTGAGTCAGGTGACCCAGTGTTGATGTTTGGATTCTTTGATATTTGGTGATTTAGTGCTTTTCTCATCATGTAGTCTCTTGTATTTTCTGGCTCTCTAAGTTCTTCAGTGATTTGTGATTTCTTCATGTTTGTTTCATGTCCCACACTCAGTCGTGGCTCCGTGTCACAGTTGTTACTCTTGTCTCTGCTGCTCGTGTTCTGTCAGCCTGCGTTTCAGTGTCGGCCTCTGGTTTCCTGTTTTATTTTGATAGTTCCATGTGAGTGTCTTTGGTTTTGCTTCCTCCCCGTCTCGTTGTGTCCCCGCTGTGTTTCCTGTTCCCTCGTTGCTCTCTTGTGTATTTGAGCCCTGTTTGTTGTCGCGTCGTTAATAATCACACACCCTGATTGCTCTGGCTTTCCTCTGCGTTTCCTGAAAACTCTGTTTCGGTTTTGTTTTTCTTCATTGTAATGTTCCCGGGTTCTGTCACAGCACATGAAGCCTTTTTCAGTTCAGCCTTTGGTTTTGGTCCTGATCCTGCCTGCTGCAGCCGTAACATGACGCACTGGCCTGTGATTAGTGCTGCCTGATTGGATTAACCGGTCAGTGTACCTTCCTGACCTTCCTCACCACGAGCTCTGGACAGTGTTACATGATTCTGAGAGTGAATGACAGAACGAGCTTTCAGTCACTGTCCTCCAACCTCAGGCGCTCAAACACAACTCCTCGCCATCACATGAGTCCAGCTCAGGTGGTTCAGGCATCTGATCTGGATCCTGTTTTAGGTGTGTCCTACTGAGAGGACGTCCTGAGGTAGACGTGGGACATGCTGCAGTCAGTCGTGTTCCTGATGAAGACATGGGAGGCAGCGGCGTCAACTAGCGGGTGTCTGTCCTGTGTCTCAGGCTGAAGGACACCTCTAACGATCCACTGAGCACTTCCTCTCCTCCTCATGCGTTTAAATGCATCTACTTCACTTTATCAACTCCCATTTTCTCTCCTGTGGTTTATATTTTGTCCCGGTCTCTCGATGCTCCTTCTTTTCTCTTTTCTCTCCCCTGAACCACCGAGCAGTCGCGTAGGAGGCTGCTCCTCCCTGATCCTGGTTGTGCTGGAGGTCTCAGTGGTCCTGTGTGGCTCACGTTCTCTCTGTAATCCCAGTGAGCTAAAACTGAGCTGAATGCTGATGCTTCTGTCAGAAACATGGAGCTCGGTAAGAACGTGACACATGTAAACAGAACCAGCATCCCAGTGATGGACAAACGAGACTGGATTTCATTCGAATAAACCATAACATGAGATCAGCTCTGAGTCTTTTACTCAGTTAACATTAAACTGATGGATCAAATTGTTCACTCATTCTTGACTCAGGAGATATTTTACCAGCGGCTCCTCTGTGATATCAAGCTGTCTAGAAACTGATTGGCTGAGCTCCTGCACCATGTGACGCGAGGCTCAGGTGTCGGCTCTGTTTCTGCTGAAGCTGAAAATGTTTAGTGAGACCACAGCGGCTGTGACTCTCCGAGGAGCTGCCGCCTGTCGTGGGTCGTGTCGGAGCTCTCGGACCCTTTAATGAGAAAACGGTTTGAGGAGCGTGAAGCTGGAAAACTAAAATAAGACGATGCCGGTTTGGAAAAGGTGACGTGTGTTATGATGAAAGGCTGGCAGCAAAATGAAGCTTTCAAAGTTCATTACTTAGAAACGGCTCTCTGTGGAGACACTCGCAGTCTCAACGTGTTGAACCAGAGCCTGCAAATAAATCAAAAACTAATGATGAGTCACTTTAAGGACGTGACCAGCGGGGGTCTTTCCACTTCCTCCTCGCTGTTTCAGAGCAGTGACCAAGTTCTGCGATGGCGGCTGTGAAACGCAGACACTGGTCTTCTTTTAAAGCCGACTAACACCCTGTTTCACAGCAGCTCCAGCTCCTCCAGCGAGATCGTTCCCAGGCAAGTTTATTTATACAGCACAATTCAACAGCAAGGTGATTCAAAGTATTTACAGAGACATTAAAAACAAAAACAAATAAAAATCAGGATTTAAAATGGAAAAAAAGGTAAGTTTTGAAATTTAAGCTTAAAAGTAAAACAGTGTGGATTTGGTGCTTTATTCAAATGCAGCTCGCTCCACAAACTAACTTTCTGCTTTTGTCTCTGAGCATCCGGAGGAGAGAAAATCTCAGGTTTCATTACGACTCCCTGAGTCGAACCTTTATGGACTCAGCATCGAGCCAAACGTCCTGTCGGCGGTTCCTCATCACTCAGCGTCTGTACTGCTGAAGGACGCCTGAAGTGTAAGATGTGATCTGATCCCGAACGTCACGCGTTCACCGTCCAATCGAATACAAACTGAAAAGCTGAAAGCTGGAGGAGAGCAGAGCCACCTAGTTTCTGTTCAGAACTATGAAAACATTAAATGAAGTCTGTTTTCTTGATGTGAATCTAAGTGTCTGTGAAGCGCCGCGGGGCCACTTCATCCCTGAAAACTCTCCGTGTGGAGAATCGAAATTCCATCTGCTCCCAGGAAGCATGAAAAACCAACGCAGCTGCTTCCGCTCATATAACAGATTTCTGCTTTGTACATAAAGAGCTCTGTTTCTTTATTTGTGAGCTCCCTGCAGGCTCACGTCTCCAGCTGCGAGCTTCTCACCAAACTGATCAAACTCCAACGGCTTCCTCTCATAATCGGTCCTGCTGGATCACGCTCGCGCTCGGGGACTTCACGGAGGTTTCAGGTGTTTCCCAGAGAAACAGGAAGTGCTCCTCAGCTGTTTGCTGATGTTCAGTCAAAGTGTTTTCCAACACGGCCGTAGGGAGGACGCTGTCGAGCTGAAGCTGTTTATTCTCTTTTATCTTCTCCATGTAAACTAGTTTGAACTGCTTCCAAAGATGTCGGCAGGTTACTGGATGATACTGATGTTGAGTCTTTTTAAGGCGCTGAGACTTTCACTGTCATCCACGTTTCTGCTTCCTTCTCTTGTGCAAAAACCTGAATAACTCAGATATAACCTCAGCATCCTCCCACAGCTGCCCTCAGCTCTGAACTGTGCTCATAAAAAGTGAAAAATCCAGGAGGGACCGATGATGAAAGCACGATAACAAAGAAATATCAGACTTTCTTTGTCTCGCCTGAGCTGATTTTTTACAAATGACATTAACTTTAATGAAATTTTTTGGCTTCTGGCCTTCCTTATTACCTCCGAAGGACTTTTAGATAAACGTATGATTAAGCTGCTGAAACGCAGACCCCTCTGGAGAGCTTTTGCTTCACATCAGCTGCAAATTTTATTAGTTCGAGCTCACTGGCTGCTGGGTTTATTTAGGAAACATCAGTGACAGAACACGGGAGCAATATGAACCTGAAGACAGATCATAACTGCAAGCTGAGGAAATGTTCTCCAAGCCTGTTAGAAACACTTGAACAGACACAGCCTGCGTAATTTAGCCGTCCAGCGTGAAGCTGAAGTTTCACACAAGCTCCGAGTTCTGGTCCGAGTTCTGAGTTTGATGTGGAGAAAAGAGAACCTGCTTTAAGTCTCAGCCTGACGTTCCTACTGAAGAAGCCTCCAAGAAAAGACATTTTTTGACCTTATCAACATAAATATATATTATTTAATGGTAGAACAGACATCCCCAAACTCAATAATTCACAGTCTGAATCTGGTCCGTACTTCGGGACCTCTCAGAAAAACACGCAGAACCATGAAAAGAACCGAAAGTTTCTGATGTTTGTTACAGAAACAAGTCTGAAGCTGCTGCAACTCCACAGGAAGCACGTTTCACGTCTGCAGCGCGTTCGTCGTCCAGACTCTTCAGAGGAGATGCATCACCGTGGCAACCGAGAAAACGAGCTCCGGAAAAAGTGTCGAGTGTTGTAATTTAGTTACATTTAGTTACATAACATTTTAATGATATTTCACGTGTTAGAACTCAACACGTCCAAGTTCAGACGCTCTCACTCGTTAAGAGTTTTTTAAAAAACTTCACAGATTCATCGGACGACCGCTCGATTCAAGGTTAGTGCCACAGCTGCCCGAAATAAACAATAATCACTGTTTATGTTCGTGGTTAATCCACCAGCATGTGCCAGCCTGATGATATTTTTATCACTATAACATAATTATTGTTGTTATCCTTGAATTCAAATGTTCTGTAAGACAAAAGGGCAGATAGAAATAATAAAGCACATTATTATTATTATTATTATTAGTATTATTATTATTATTAGTAGTAGTAGTAGTAGTATTATTATTATTATTATTATTATTAGTAGTAGTAGTAGTAGTATTATTATTATTATTATTATTATTATTAGTATTATTATTATTATTAGTATTATTATTATTATTAGTAGTAGTAGTATTATTATTATTATTATTATTATTATTATTATTAGTATTATTATTATTATTAGTATTATTATTATTATTATTATTAGTATTATTATTAGTATTAGTAGTAGTAGTATTATTATTATTAGTATTATTATTATTATTAGTATTATTATTATTATTAGTATAAGATGCTGAATTAAACGTATTTCTTTCATCCCTGAACAGAAAAATGAGTTTTGGAGTTTGAAAGTTCATCTTGATTCATTTCCAGCTGATTTTGTTTGTTGTTTGCAGAATAAAAAACATCATTTTTAGTTTCAAACAAATGTTTTGACAGATTCTAAAACATTTGTGTTCTTGTTTCAATGACTAATACATTTGTTAAGCAGCGAATGTGACCACAAACGATGTCCTTTATTGTTTTTAATCTCTTTGCACTTGTTTTTGGTCTTCTCGCTCGTTTTGCGTTTGTGCTCTTTAAGGTGGTTTTTGTGACGCTCCACCCCTCTGGGAAGCTCCACCCCTTGGGAAGCTCCACCCCTTGGGAAGCTCCGGCCCTCTGAGTCTGCGCCTGTGTCACGGCTGCTCTCTGCGTGTATGCGTGTGAACGCGTGGCGATGAACGAGCCGCCATGTCTGTTGTTTTCTCACCGTGCAGTTCTGATTCTGACTCGTCCTGCTTCGGTTTTGGCGCCAACCCTCCAGCGTTCTGGCGATTCTGGCTGCTGATTGGCTGAGCCTGACTCTGGCAGGCTCCGCCCTCTCTGCTCTCCTAACGGTTGGTGGAAAAGCATTAAATGAGCGTTTTACTGGAACCCAGTTAGACTCAGAGAACAACAGAGAAACCCACGAAGCCCGGGTCGAGTATCAGAGGAACAACAAAGTGTTTCTTACATTCAGAACATCCACACTGACTTTTTGGAAATGGCGGCTCCTCAGTTCCCTCCTGCGGGTGTGGACCTCCTCGTACTTCTCCTCAGCCAGTTTCCTGTAGAGGACAGAGGACACACTGTGAGGGTAACAGTTCCTTCAGAAAGTTTTTCTCTGATCCCCTCCAGCTCGCCTCCTCGTGCACCTTTAGACCACTTCCTGCCTCCGTTCTGTCTCCCTGATAACCATCTGCACTCTGTCACAATAAAGATGCTTCAGGGACGTGGACACGTGGTTTATGCCGCTCTGCCCAGCTGCTGTTCATGGTGCCCTTATTCTGCCTTGTTTTACACTTTGGTCATGAAATAACCTGCAGAATATATAACAGTATATAACCTGTAGAATAAATATGCATAAATCCTCATGTTGGACGGGTGGAGGGTTGTAGCTCTGCAGCTACAACCCTCCACCCGTCTCCTGACAGCCTCAGCATCTCTCTGTGAGAGGAAACAGGGAACCATAACCTTATTTCAGGGTAGTGCACAAGTTTCCTGGTAATGAAAGGTGGCTTCTGGGGCGCCCGCCACCAATAAAGGAGGTGATAACAGCCTGCTGGATGTGTCCACGGGACAGATAACCACAGCTGTTTAATGGGCTTGTAAGTGTGTAAACAGGTGTGGAGTCAGCAGCTGCTTCATTAAGAGCGAACAGGGAGGATCGGCAGCGTATTTGTGGATAAATCTCTAAGTTCATGTGAGCTGGACTTGATGAAACACAGGTTCTGGTTCCGACATAAAGTCCTGCAGGAACCGTCCGCCTGCTGCCAAACAGCCGCGCCGGCCTGCTGTCGTCCCTGCCCTCCCATGTGATCTCCGTCTGCACGCCATCTGACGAGGATCCGTGTTGGCGGCGCGCTGGCGTCGTTCGCAGGCTTCTGAGCACATTCACACTTTATTACGCACGCAGTGACGATAACAAGCGTTTAACGGCCCCCTCGCCGTGACGAAAGTCGATTAGCACGCCGGCTCGGGGGGACGGAAACCAGAATGTGTCAGATCCAATTTGGATAATGTCACTCTGCTCTCACGCCGCCTGATCGAGGTCACGGCTTTGAGTCCTGATGGAGCCGCCTGCTGCTGCCCCTCGTGAAACAGGAAACGGGAGTCTGGATCGGAGTCGTCCTTCCTCCAGATGTAGATTCATCAACGCTGATTAAGCCTTAATGTCCATCGCTGCACACGACCATCAACGCCAGCAACAAACACACGGCTGCAATTTCATTTCTTTGTAATCGTTCTGTGTCCCGGACCGTCGGCCGACAGAAGCAATCTAACGATCCAAGCTGTGCTGTTCCTTTTTATGTGTATTTGAAGATTACACATTATTTTGTTGCATTTTTAATATGTTAGGTGCATATACGAGTTTATCTGAACGCTCACTCTGTTTGTAAAAGAGTCTTTTTGTGTTTTTGTCCTGCTCATATCTTCTTATGAAAATAACTCATCAGCCTCACATTCAGACCACCGTCGGCTGGAAGTGAAGCTCCACCCAACCTTCTCTATATACCCTACGTGTCAGGTCTATGCATACCAGCGCGACTATAATGGCGTGGAAGGCGGCGCTGCAGAGATAAATAAGCTTCACCTGAGTCTCCCGGCCTCCTCGTCAGCAGCCTGCAGTTTGCGGAGTCTCATCCTTTCTCTGGGGGTCATCTTCTCCACCTCTGACCTGTCCCTGAGCGTCTGCAGGTGAACCTTCGTCTGCCTGCACACACACACACACACACACACACACACACACACACACACACACACACACACACACACACACACACACACACACACACACACCTGTCAGTCACCCAGGGCTGTGCAATCACTGACTGTAGGTGCTGGTTCTACCTACTGCCTCAAATATGGAGTTACGTGAACTCAGTGATGATGATAATTATCTCAGAGTGATTTCATCTGCAGACAAACGTCAGACAGGTTCGAGTTCTTTAGTTTAAAGTCTCACTTGATCACTTTTGAAGCAATCAGAGCAAAGAGGAAATGTGAAGCTGCCGTCAGTCATGCTGTTAAAGTCTACACGAGTCAGGAGCGAATCAAAGGTTTCTGAGGCTGAAGAGGACGAACACAGGAGATGCAACCGTCACCGGCGAGCGTTGACTGTTCAGGTCAGACTCAGTTTTATTCACACAGCTTTAAATCCCAGGAGCCGTTTAGTGTGCCAGGTTATTGTGTGTTTTATTTCTGGACGTCCCGCCGTCCTCACCTGCTCTGTGCAGCTTTGTAAGGACGACCTGCCGCTACCTCATCATTTAAACGTCGCTACGCTCAAAGCAGCTAGCTGAAAACTTAACTTAAAGAAAACTGAAATGCTGAGAAAACGTGCTGAGCCCCCGCCCTCACAGTTAAATCCCGCCTGTGTGGCTACCACTGCGAGGACCCTGAGCCTGAGGACGTGTCAGTCTGTTTGAAGGTTCAGGTTAGACCTCGCTCGGTGTTTCGGCAGAGTCGTTTGTAACGTGAGGTTAAAGAGGAAACGATGCATTAAGTCAACAGAGGCCTCACAAAGAGCAGCGCAAACGTGTGGGTGTGGTGGGTGTGGTGCGCGTCGCGGGGATGGATTATCTGTCAGCGAGCGGCGTCTCGTCTGTCAGCACACAGAGCCGGAGCCGCGCTCGCTGCTGCTCTAATTATAGCAGCAACACTCTGAGGGGATGCTAAACACTGTGTGTGTGTGTGTGTGTGTGTGTGTGTGTCTGTGTGTCTGTCTGTGTGTGTGTCTGTGTGTGTGTCTGTGTGTGTGTGTGTGTGTGTGTGTCTTGTGTGTGTGTCTGTGTGTCTGGGTGTGTGTGTGTTGTGTGTCTGTCTGTGTGTCTGTGTGTGTGTGTGTGTGTGTGTGTGTGTGTCTGTGTCTGTGTTTCTGTGTGTGGGTGTGTCCTGTGTGTGGTCTGTGTGTTTGTGTCTGTGTGTCTGTGTCGTGTGTGTCTGTGTGTGTGCTGTGTGTGTTTGTGTGTCTGTGTGTGTGTGTGTGTGTCTGTGGCGTGTGTCTGTGGTGTGTGTCTGTGTGTGTGTGTGTGTGTGTGTCTGTGTGTCTGTGTGTTTGTGTGTGTGTGTCTGTGGCGTGTGTCTGTGTGTGGTGCTGTGTGTGTGGGTGTGGTGTGTGTGTAGGTGTGTTTGTGTGTGTCTGTTGTGTCTGTGTTGTGGGTGTGTGTGTGTGTGCGTGTGGTGTGTGGGTGTGTCTGTGTGTGTGTGTGTGTGTCTGTGTGTGTGTGCGTGTGTGTGTGTCTGTGTGTGTGTGTGTGTGTGTGTGGTGTGTGTGTGTGTGTGTCTGTGTGTGTGTGTGTGTCTGTGTGTGTCTGTGTGTGTGTGTGGTGTGTGTGATAAGGATGAGGCAAAGTTGCATAATGAAGAGGAGGAGGAAAATAATGTTAAGAAGGAGAGGAAGAAGGATAATGAAGGAGATGAAAACGAGGGTGGAGGGGAAAGGAAACAGGAAAAGGAAAAATAAGAGGAGGTGGAGCAGCAGCAGAGGAGGGGAGGGAGGGCACAGAGGAGGTGAAGAAAGCAAGAAGAGGAGGAAACGCAACCAAGTGGAAAGAAAATGAAAATAAAATAAATAAATAGAAAAAGAAAGAAGAGCAGAAAAAGGAAAGAGGCTGAGAGTTTTATCGCTGGAGCTGCTCGACGTGGAGCTTTTATTATTAATTGGAGATTAACCACGCGCCTTCCGGTTCTCATCTATATGTGTTCCCCAGTTCTACAAGCGGTTCGTTCTCCCTCCACTTTTCAGTTCTTTAACTTCTTCACTTGTATTTATCTCACGGGGAGGCCCCTTCGAGGCCCGCCCCAAACCGCAGCTCAGCTCGTGTCCAAACGCTTACATTCACCTTTATCCACTAAAACGCTGTCAAACCTCAAACGAGGACGTGGGCCCAGCGATTGAATTCCTGTGGAAATCATGTCCACCATCACTGGAACAGAAAGGGTAAGTAGCAGTCACATGACCGACTGACGGTCATCAGCACCTCAGAGGTTTTGGCAGTTTGCAGGTGTGCATCAGTGCGGTGCTCATTATTAAAATGACAACATTTCCTGACAACAAAGAGCTGCGTCTCAGAGTTTACAGGCCTCGCTCCACGTGTAAAGGTTAAAGGTCATGTTATTAGAAAAGAGACTGAACAACGTTCACTCAGCAGTGAACGGCTTGCAAAGCTGCTGCTGGAAAAGCGACTCGGTCTGTGGACGTGGAGATGTTTGTCGCTAATGCGCAGCAGCACGTTCAGACAAACGCAAACACCTCAGACCAGCTGTAGTAATCTGGAGTCAGACACGAGGGTCCCACGGCTGACGTCAGCAGGACGATGAAGGAAGAGACAGCTGATGATGACGAAGACTTACACGTGCTTAGCGATGGCTGCAGCATCGCTCTTTCCTCTCTCTGACGAGACGAAGACAAACCTGTCCTTCATTTTCTGCAAAAACAGAGACACAGAGACTCTGCAGAGCTTTGGCGGCGTTTGAGGCAAATGATTTTAACAGTTCAGCCTGACTGTCCTGGATAATAAAACGAAATTAAATATTGGGCGTCCTCTCCTGCCTGTCTTACAATAGAGAGAGCACCCCAGAGGCTAATATTTCAAAAACGAATCCTAGCACAGTGATGCATTGTGGGTCACTGAGCCAGGGGTTTGCTGAGTGCCTCCAAAAGGAAACAAAACAGGTCACAGATGGCAGCCCAGGGTTACCTGTCACATCAGGTACAAGCAAACGCGACAGAGACGCAGGGAGAACGGCTCAAATCACACCCAACACAAACAGAACCAGAGCGAGGTGCTGCTCCTGCTGTCGGTCGCCACAGGAAGACGCTGATCAGAGGGAGGACACTCAGAACCACACAGGCTCAGAAAAACTGTCCCACGAGATCACAGGAGATTCACTGAGCTCGGTCAAAGATGGTGAGAGCTTTAATGAGAATACTGGAAGCTATGAAAAGAGGTCTAAAGGTGGATGTGGTCGGTTTCTGCTGGAGCGCATACTTTCACTTTTATTCCCGCTGTGGTTTAAAAAGCTGCACCCATCAAACCTTTTGAATATTTGTTTCAGTGAGTTTCAGATTGTGTTCAGCCTTACTTCACTATAATAACCTCGGGAGCCCGAGCTCGTCACACTGAGCTTTAACAGGTCACACGAGGCTGGAGCCCCCGGGGTGTGCGCTGAGTCTGCTGCTCCTCGCTCTGCTGACTGCAGACACACAACAACAACAACGACACAACGCCGGGTCTCGTCGGGAGCGAGGGGAATCGCCTGGGACGTCCGCTCACCGTCGTCGGCTCTGCACGGACGCCCGCCGGGCACACGGCGCTCCTACTTCCTGTGTAGCCTGAGGAGAGCCAGAGCGGGGACAAGCCATCCACACCTCATATTTGGTTTCATATCTTTAATCTAGTTCGTTTAATTTCATTTAGATTCACTCGCGTTACACGCGCTGGGTCGGGGGAAACGCCGCTGGGATCCCGTCTGCGTCCCGTACGTATCGCAGAATTAACAATAAAGCTTTAGTTCGCCCTCCAACGATGCCAGATCACAGCTGTCAGCGTCTGCACTTCCTTTGTGATTTCCCTCGATCGTCCTGCTCTGGTGTCACGCTCTCTGCTCGCTGTGGAGGAGCTTCAGTGGAAGCTTCGTCTTTAAGGCAGCGAGACAAAAGCTCAGAGTGTGAATCATTTTTAATAAGTAGGTTCAGTGTTGAGTTAAATCTATCAGCGTGTTCTAATTTAATCATTTGTGTGCACAGCACTGTGACTAGCATTATGTGAAGTGAAACTCTGGGAAGTGTCAGTTATTCCTCAGATCTTATCCCCGGATATTTGCCCAGACTTCGGAGACATTAACGCTGGGTCACCTGCTACGGAGCTGCAGGAGCTCTTCAGCTGCCATCATGATGCCCCAGAGTGCCACGCTGCAGTATGGAACAACATTAACATAATAATATTTCAGTGGAAACCATGGCAACCCACTCCATGAAAACCATAATGTGTTATCTCTCGCCGAGTTCCCCGAACATCCAAAGAACTGAGCCTCCAGCAAGGGTTATGGGAAACGGGTGATGTTGTTATATAACACACACACACACACACACGCACGCACACACACACACACACACACACACACACACACACACACACACACACACACACACGCACACACACACACACGCACACACACACACACACACGCACACACACACACAGGCTTTCAGCACTTCAGAGGACATTAAACTAATGGGGAAATTATGGTTCAGTGGTGGTCGTGCAGTTTCTGATGACCAGTCTACCTGCAGAGAGCGTCTGTTATCGACGGGGGCGGAGTCAAAACCGTGTGGCGCGGCCGGTCTGTGGCCACAGAAAGCGTTGAAGAGAATGAAAGTGTCCCTGCAGCTGCTGTCGCTGCTCTCATGCTGAAGTTTGTTTAATCTTTGATGGTTTCTTCCCTTCCCAGTGAACTCTGCTGTCACCCACTTCTCAGCCAATCAGCATTCGCCTAACAGGCCGGGTTGTGCATGTCGAGCAGCATGCAGCAGTGGTTTTGGAGGACTGCACGGGAGCACGTTTGCTCTGGCTGAAGAGATTTACTGTGAACTTTATTTAGTCTGTGTCTGAGCAGCATCCTGGGCTCATTTAGGACAACCAGACATTTCATCTTTGCAGGAAACTCCCAGCAAACGTGACGTTTCAGCTTCTCTGTGGGTTTGAAAGCTTGTTTCAGGCCTCGGTGGTTCCTCCGACTCACCGCTGAAGCTGCTTTCACCTTTTCATGTCCAAACCTCGGGAGCTACAGACCAACACATTTAAAAATGTTCCTGTTTGACTTGTAAACGTTTATTCTGTTTGATTTCTGCTCAGTAAGATTTATATAGAGCTTTTATTTGTACAGCTTTATTGGATATAACTGATGCTTCTTAGAATTTCACTAATTATTATTATTTTTTAGTTTAATTAAATTTTATCTATTTAGCACCAAAACACAACAGCAGTCACCTCACGGTGCTTTAAGTTGATAGAGACCCAACAATCACATGACCCCCTATGAACAAGCACTTGGTGACAGTGGGAAGGAAAAACTTCCTTTTAACAGGAAGAAACCTCCAGCAGAACCAGGCTCAGGGAGGGGCGGGGCCATCTGCCAGCTGGGGCTGAGGGGGTGGAGACAGGTGTTGTTAGAATGACACAGTGGGTGGGAGGCTCACGTCTCTGCTCAGATACCTGCAGCTCACCTGGTGCTGAGGAAATGCTTAACTAAAGAATCCAACCTGCATGTTCTCCTCCATGAATCTGCTCTTGAGGATCTCAGCCGCCGTCGGTCTGGATGTTGGTTGTTTCTGCAGCATCCTGGTTCACACAGAGACAAACAGCAGCTGGTTAATGCGAGCTCAGAGTCAGTGACACACTCGGGTAAATTCATAGCACCTGACAGAGGACAATGCTGGGATAGGAGGAGACGGGTGCACTCTCTGTCTCGGTGATGATCTGAGGATCAAAACTTCTTTTACCAAAAGAGACTTTACACCTGCGGACAGCCTGGTGTTTGCATATTAACGTGAAAGCAGCCTGGGAGACTTCACCGAGCAGCTAGCCTGACGTCCTCCTCACCTCCGCATGACAGAGTTCAGATCTGGAGAGTAGGCGGCGGGCAGCGCTGGCGTGTCTCCCTCCACGATCTTCATCACCACAGACAGGAAGTTTGGACCCTGGAAGGCGTGAGTCAGGCAGCACATCTGGTAGAGGAGGCAGCCCAGAGCCCTGCAGTGCAGAAACATCGGCTGGTTTGGAAATGTGTTCCTGCTGGCTCACAGCGAAGCAAACCTTTCATCACGCTGGGACACGTTTACACCTCAGCTGTGTGCGATCAGCCCGGTGCAGACTGACCTCAGGCTCTCTGCTTAGCTTCACTGTATCCTCATGCTACGAACAGGACTTTAACTCCGCTTTCTTCAAAATTACGTGTTTGTTTTTATGCTGATGTGAAACAGTGATGACATTTGTTGAAGTGCACAACACAAGACTGAGCAGATTTAACTCAAACAGCGAGGGCACAGACACTGATACCTGCTCATTATTGATCAGCACTGATTAAAAACCAAAAGCTGGGACACAGAGAGTCTGTTAGGACAATTAACCTCACAGCTGCCACTTTAAATGAACAGCAGAGGAGCGTTCAGCGGATCAGCTGAGATGAAGCCTACAGACAGCTGTGACTGCCACCTGTGTCACCGCCCACCTGTCAGTCAAAGCAGCCACAAACAGGTTATAACAGTTTCATTGGAGTCAATGGAGATGGACTCAGTTTTGGATGAAGGTCTCAAGTGGTCACTGGAGGAACTGCAGCGTTTGCACGTCAAATATTTTATTTTATGTGCAGAAAATAGGTTTAAATGTTAAACTAATTTCTTCCAGCCAGAGAATGTTGCATATAATTAAATTTTGCTTGATGCATAAAGTTAAAAGATTAAAACTAATAAAAAAAGTTTTAAAAAGATGCTTTTCCATTTGATTACATTTTGTATGATGGATTATGCAGAAAAAGTAGAATTGGGCTGAAAGATCTATCGCTTTATCACCTGTTCAGGTTGTAAATCGTGTTTTTAAAAAGTAACTAAGTAATTAATTACTTTTGAAAACAAGTAATCAGTAAAATAACGGGATTACTTTTTGGGGGAAGTAATTAGTTACTGATTACTTTTTTCAAGTAACTTGATCAACACTGGTTTTCACGGCTGCCAAAGACGTGGAATCTGAACTGCTGCTGTTGGAAACACAGTGATGCAGACAGTGATGGACGTGCCCGGGCCCAGTAAGCCTGAAGGTCCTCTCCAACAGCTGAGATGGCTCAACATGTTTTGAGAGCTGATTTCGTGACTTCTCTGATGGTCAACATTTTTCCATCTGCAGCATTCCAGAAACATCCCCAAACTCTGATATGCAGCTAACAAACTCAGCTTATAGCACAAAGTCAACAAACGTCTTCATATTTTCAAACTTAGATTCTAATTGCTGGTCATCTTGGAAAAATTACATTAAAATTCATATTAAACCTCAGCATTCATGCTCCTCATCGCTGATTAAAACCCTGAGTGCATCAGCAGCACGGTGGTGCAGTGGTTAGCACTGCAGCCCCACAAGCTGCTGGGCGTCTGTGTGTGCGATAGACTGACTGTGGGATCACACTGCTGGGATACACTCCATGCCAGTGCAACCATGAATTGGATAAGCAGGAGAAAATGGATGTGATGGATTTACTTTAAGTAGTTTACTTCACATTCTAACCAAACAATCAGGGTAGGCGGGATTAAATGTTGCACAAGCTGGAGCACAGACTGTACAGAAAAGATGGACATAGATTCCTGAAGTCACACTAGAAATGCCTCAAACCTGCAGTGTTTATAATGGCCACCAGGGGGCTTTTAGCAGTCTGGTTATACAGGCTGTGTCCCAATCCAGCGACCGCACAATTTGCGGACTACGAAGTATGAGATATATATATCTATCTATATATATATATGTATATATATATACACACACACACACACACACACATATATATATATATATATATATATATATATAAACACATATTACAGCAGTGAACTTGAACTCTGGGTCAAAGATTCAAGTTGCAGTTATTTATATTTCCAATCACCCCAGTACCTTTGACAGTGTATATACAGATGTATCATATATAAGAGGCAAATATTGTTCTTTTAATATGTTGGCATTACTAAATTTGGCTCATTGCTTACATATATGTGTAAAAAGCAAATGTACGAGCTGTGATAACTGTGTCTGATAGAATGAAGAGTAGACTGATATATGAAATATTCCTTTATTGGGTGAGAAAATCAGACCATGTCATAACTGCTGTAAGTCACACAGAATAGATATCAGAGCCTTAAACAGGCTGACTTCTGCTAAATGGGTCAAACTGGGCAGAAAGTCTACAAACACATAACATCCTTATAGAATATGATGTAACACTACAGATCAACTTAGCTCAGAATATATAAAGCATATAAACAGTTACAGCAATATGATGCAACAAACACAGCAGCTACTGATCCAAAATCCTCAAAGCTTCATAGAACTGAAACCAACATGTATTTTTAGCTCCATTCTGCTGCTGATACAGACTTTAGGTTTCTGAACATTAAACTTGTTGCTGCCTTTCATAGTGTGTAACTTGAAGGCCCTGAGTACTTTCTCCCACACTGGAAACACTGGGATGATAACATTATTGGAACATTACCTAATAAGACTGATTCAGCACAGACAGTTATGTTAAACTTTCCTAGCAGTCCTTCACAAACAGGGAACAGTCTGTCTATTCTCTCCATCTGTCAGCTGCTGCTGGCTCTTCCTCCTCCTCTTCCTCACACACTGCTGAGTTTGTCCTGGTGGATCATCAGGGCTGCAAAGCCTCACAGATGATGTGCAGCAGTGGGTCCCTCAGTCTGTCCTCACTCTGGACACTTGCAGTCGTCACACATGGAAATCAAATGTGTGATAAGCTGCAGGATTCAGACACAAGTGTAACTTATAAACACATGTTCATACTTTTATTCCACAATCAGAGAGAAAGAAACAGAGAGAGAGTGCAGGACAGACAGACAGGTGACAGTCTCAGGTGTACACACTGCTACACAACAGCACCAGAGAAGCAGGATTTAGTGTTTGTGTTATTACGAGTGTAAACAAGAAGAGTTCCAGATGGTGCAGTGGACACATGTGTGACTGCTGTGATTAAAGCATCTTTCTTTCAGCTTAACGAGTGAACCGTCAGCTCGTTCAAACACACGTTAAAGTGCGTTTGGCTCGATACCACCGAACAGAGGCAGCAATATAACATAGCTAACATTAACAGTGCAGTGAATCCTGCTTGTGCCGTGATGTTCAGGACTGCAAACCGAGCAGCATCACTGACTTTCAGCTTGTTGTGTTTGTGGATATATGACTGACTTTAATTATCCATAAAATCATCACATTCTCTGTAAGATTAAGGTCGACTATCGAACAACGTATATTTAAAGGCTTTAAAACCAAGTTAGTACAAACGTCACTAATGTCACATAACTGTGCCGACATGTGGCCAACAGTCATGTTTTAATGTTCTTCATTATTAAACATTCGCACAGAAATGAGTGACATAATATTCAGTACTTACTTTTCACAGTTCACTCTTCGGCCGCTCCGCTTCAGCCGTCCGCCATTTTTTTGGGCAAAATTATCCACACATGAATTGTGGGATATATTAGGACTACGAAGTGTACACCAGACCACGCTTCAAATTTGGGGAAATGAACGGCGCATCTAGAGTACACTTCGAATTGGGCCAGCCGTCGTCGCAGTGACGTAATCGGTCTCCAAATGCGCACTACGAAGCGTGCGGTCGTTGGATTGAGACACAGCCATAGATGAGCATGTACTGACCTCAGCAAACACTTTATGTTCTCAGCTGCTAGCTTCAAATCCCACTGAATACAGCATGATGTTAATTTTGTAGTTTGTGGTCGCTGTTAGATTCAAAGTGCATCAAAAAGCAGGATGTGCTTTATGCTGTGGCCACCTTCAATTCTATTTTATTTTATTTATATAGCTCCAAATCAGTTTTGAGACTATTCGATTGTAAGACAGAGGCGACAATAACACAGAGGGAAGAGAGAAAACACCAACAATCAGATGAGCTGTGCTTCGGAGACAGTGGGAAGGAAGAACGTTGTTTTAATGAGAAGAAACCTCCAACAGAACCAGGCTCAGGGAGGAGCAGCCGTCAGGATTGGAGAGGGGGGTGAGCAGTTGTAATGCTCTCCACTTGTCTCAGATGTGTTGACTTTTTTGCATAATGTGCACATTATTCTGTCTCTATATTTATTTGCTGTGATTTGCTATTTGTCAAAGTAAGCATTGTGTTGCCGGGTTGGGGCCTGTGAAGTCTGACTCCTTCACAGGGAGGAAGACGGGACAAAGAATGACGACTCACTGAGGTCAGCCACATCGAGTGGCTGAAACTACAGTAGAGTTTATTCCACGTATCTTGTGTTCCAGACGTCATCTTCCTCTTCCAGTTCTTGCCGACCAATCCCAAGGTAAGACAATAATAATATATATTCCTACCACCCAGGCGTGTCTGGAAAACCTCCGGCGTATGGCGTGAAGGAGACATCCCAGTCAGACTCTCGAACCGCCTCAGCTGTCTGGATCAGACTCAGGGACAGCTTCTTCCCCAAAGCCATCATACTCAACTCAAACTTGTACAAAGTAATCTGCACTGAAATATCATCAGTTCTCTGCCTGTCTGTCTCTGTGTCAGCACTGTGCTGTCTATTTATATTTATAGTAAGTGTATAGTTAAATTATTGTATAGTTTTTATAATGTGCTATAAGCATGTGTGGACTTTTATAGAGCTGTTTCTGATTGCGTTATACTATGTATAATGACAATAAAGGCTTTCAATTTCAGTTCAATCCACCTGTGCCTCAGCTCATGTCCACACACGCACCTCTAAATCATGAACTCTGGGCTCTCGCAGGGATTTTTTGTCGGGTTTGTTGAGTGCGCTGTTATTTAGTTGTAAGTCTTTCAGTGTGTGAAGCTCTTTATAAATCAATCATCGCTTCTCTCAGCACAGCGTCACCTTTAAATCTAACGAGTCTCATTCAGCCCCCAACCTGAGTCCAGACAACAGGAGTGAAACGAGCGCAGACGCACGCAGCGCTGACATCAGTCGGAGGTCAGCGGTCGTAATTAGAGAGGAACAGATCACAGCGGATGATGATGATGAGGTAATTAGCAGCAGAAAGTGACGAAGGTTTCTTCAATTTAACAGTCAAATGGCTGAAGCTGAAACCTCCGACATGTTGGAGCTTCACACGACGCCTGCTGTTCTGTAGCTGTGTCAGAATAAACTGGAATATAACCGCGGAGGGGCGTGGTCTCTGACAAGCTGTGTGTGTGTGTGTGTGTGTGTGTGTGTGTGTGTGTGTGTGTGGGTGTGTGTGTGTGTGTGTATGTGTGTGTGTGTGTGTGTGTGTGTGTGTGGTGCGTGTGTGTGTGTGTGTGTGCGTGGTGTGCGTGTGGGGGTGTGTGTGTGTGTGCGTGTGTGCGTGTGTGTGGTGTGCAGGTGTGTGTGTGTGTGTGGCGTGTGTGCGTGTGTGTGTGTGCGTGTGCGTGTGCGTGTGTGTGTGCGTGGTGTGTGTGTGTGTGTGTGCATGTGTGTGTGTGTGTGCGTGTGTGGTGTGCGTGTGTTGCGTGTTTGTGTGCGTGTGTGCATGTGTGTGCGTGTGTGTGTGTGTGCGTGTGGTGTGTGCGTGTGTGCATGTGTGCGTGTGTGGTGCATGTGTGTGCAATGTGTGTCGTAGTGCGTGTGTGCGTGTTGTGCGCTGTGTGTGGTGTGTCGGTGTATGTGTGTGCGTGTGTGCATGTGTGCGTGTGTGCGTGTGCCTGTGTGTGTGCGTGTGTGTGTGAGTGTGCGTGTGTGTGTGCTGTGTCGTGTGTGCGTGTGTGCGTGTGTGTGTGCATGTGTGTGCGTGTGCGTGTGTGCGTGTGTGCGTGTGTGTGTGCGTGTGTGTGTGTGTGTGTGTGCGTGTGTGCATGTGTGCGTGTGTGTGTATGTGTGTGTGTGTGTGTGTGTGTGCATGTGTGTGTGCATGTGTGTGTGTGTGTGTGTGCGTGTATGCGTGTGTGTGTGTGTGTGTGTGTGTGTGTGTGTGTGTGTGCATGTGTGTGTGCATGTGTGTGCGTGTGTGTGCATGTGTGTGTGTGCGTGTGTGCGTGTATGCGTGTGTGTGTGCATGTGTGTGTGTGTGTGTGTGCGTGTATGCGTGTGTGTGTGTGTGTGTGCATGTGTGTGTGTGTGTGTGCATGTGTGTGTGTGTGTGTGTGTGTGTGTGTGTGTGTGTGTGTGTGTTTCTTTCTGTTTCAGTGGAAGATTAATCTTATAGATCTGCGGTGGGCTTTTTTTGCCATTGAGCTTCTTGCTATGAACAAACATCAGGAGGTTATTGCTCCTGGCTCTCTGAAACAGACCGCCAAAATAAAAGCCTCGCTATACACGGCACAGTGGAACGCTCACTGAAAAAAATAACCTGCTGGATTCACACGACACAAATATGCAGATCGTTCACACTCAACAGAAACATGTTTAGCCACCCTTAATCTTCAGTTTTATAACTGCACAACTTTTCTATGTTACAAGATTTTTATGTTATTCTTTCACATGACGTCTTTACATCCGTCTCATGTCAATATAACACAAAATGTAACAGTCTGTTTTTATTTTTTTAATTCTAAATGAACAATCTTCACTTACATTATGTTTGATTATTACTAATTTGATGATGACATCATTAGATATCAATTAGCATTAGCTAACTGGGGCCTCACGTGCGCCTTTCATGTTGCTTGGTAACCAGTCAACATTACCAGTAAAAACAAGTTACCTCAGTAAAAGTCTATATGTGCATAGAGGGTCTACTTGCTCTCTCCTGGTGTTTGAGCCTTAACTTTTTATTCACCTTCAAGTGTAAAACTCCACACCGCAGTAACGTTTCCAGAGCCAGGCACAAAACGGCGGACGGTGCAGCCCTTCTTTCGCCTCTGTCAGTGCGCCCCAGGGCGGCTGTGGCTACAATGTAGCTGCCATCACCAGTGTGTGAATGGGTGGATGTGTAAAGTGCGTTTGGGTCCTTAGGGACTAGTGAAGCGCTGTACAAATACAGGCCATTTACCATTTACCATTCTTTTCCTGAAAAGTCTGTTCTTGGGGGCGGAGCTTCCAGAGAAAACACCCCAACTTTATTTTTCTGTCTTCATTTATGTTGGAAGTGACAGCAGAGCTGTACGTTTGAATTGTTTCAGAAACCTCTCAGTCAGAACATGCTATATCATGTTTAGGTGGAAGCTAGCGAGCTAACTTCCTGCTAACTTCTAACTCTGTTGAATTTAATAAATTCTGTTTTCATGGATGTTAAACTTCATTGTTACACCTGGTAAAGCAGCAACGCTGATGATTTTATTAAAGATGAAAGAATTTAGTTTCAGTGATGCTGCAGTGTTCGTTTGACTTTGAGACCTGAAACAGCTGATGGCGTCAGACTTAAAGAGCAGATAACATTCTTGGTAATATATAAAAATAATTATCACAACACCAAATTATTAAAAATGATTAACAATATAAAAAAAACTAAATTATGTTTAGAGGAGAGATTTAGTCTAGTCATGTTGTACCACACAGTAACACACATTTAAAAAGTTTAAATATTTGGAACTGGAATGAGCGGTTTAAATGGTAAATGGCCTGTATTTATATAGTGCTTTACTCGTCCCTAAGGACCCCAAAGCGCTTTACACATCCAGTCATCCACACATTGGTGATGGCAGCTACATTGTGCTGGGGCGCCCTGACAGAGGCGAGGCTGCCGGACACTGGCGCCACCGGGCCCCTCTGACCACCACCAGTAGGCAACGGGTGAAGTGTCTTGCCCAAGGACACAACGACCGCGACTGTCTGAGCCGGGGCTCGAACCAACTTTTCACTAACAACCCTCGGCACTTGAACCCACTGAGAAACCAAAGAGGTCATTGTTGACGTCAGGAGGCACTGACTTAGCCCCCCTTTACATCAACAGGGAGCATGTGGAGAGGGTCTACACCGTCAACAAGGACCAACAACAGCTGCACCTTCTGACAGTCCTCGGGAAGCTGAACTCCAACCTGCTGCGGACCTTCTACCGCTCGTCCATTTAGAGCCTGCTAACTTACTGCATCACAGTATGGCTGCACCAAGGCGGTCAGAGCGAGGCTTCAGATCATCGGCTGCCCTCTCCCCTCCTTGATGGACATTTATTCCTCCCACTGCCTCAGCAGAGCAGCAAACATCATCAAGGACAAGCTGCTCAGCCTGCTTAACAGTTTCTTCCCAAAGACCATAACCACCCTGAAGTCACACAGGCACCAGTAACACACTCCCTCACCCCAGTTTTCCCATTTCCCTCCATCAACCACCACCAAGAAAAGAGAGATCGTGGAGACATTTATCTCTGACCTTCTCATTGCCTCGATCACTGATCTCACTGATGCCATTGTCTCCTGAGCTCTGCAGGATCACCTCATTGTCATTTCCCAGCAAACACTGCATCGTTAACGAGACAGTTATCATCAGATCCTGAATTATTTGTGACAAGCAGAGTCAATCCGTAATTAGCAAATAAAAACCCAGACGTGCGATAGTGCATTGATACTGAAACATAAAAACTGAGTAAATTGGTAATAATTGAAAGATAAAGCTTGTGTTTGTTCATGGGGATAATTACAGACAGAAACAGAGCTGATGGTTTGGGCGTCGCTCGTGCAGATGGAGCTAATTAAAGAAGAGATCACAGAACGTGAAGCAGGTCCGAGAGGATGAGAAAGAAAGGAGGGAAGATTTTGCTTCTTTTTCATAACTGTTGCTGTTTGTCCCAAATCTGCTGGCGTCATTGTTAACGTCCAATCACGTCCAATCACTACAACGCTGCTGCTGCAAACTGCACACGGACTGAACACAGTTTGAGGAGGAAACAAATGCATGTTGGCTTTAATCAGGACCTGACGGCAGAACAAAGAGTTTATCAGAGACGTGAGCGTCAGAGTGTGAACGCACGCGTTTAATCAGATGTCGGAGCAGCTGCCGCCGCCGCTGCGTACCGCCCTCCTCCATTCATCCCGAAGAGGCCGTCTGATCTGAAGCCTGCAGTTTGTGTCATTAACAGGCTGCCAGGCGAGTGTTTGGTTTCACTCTGTGGTTTTAACAAAGACAAACAGAAATTTCTTCTTTATGATCAAGAACCCAGCGTGCAAGTGCCAAAGCCTGCACTTCCTCCAATGTCCACTTGGTTGGCTTCAAGACTGAGTCGGTCCCCACAGACCTCGAGCAAGTCCAACTCTGGTGAGGATAAAATGTACCTCCCTCTCTAATTTTTAGCGCTCCATCTAGAAAGCGTCTACAGCACAAACAAATTCTCTTCCACTTTCAGCGTTAGGGATGGCCCTACGTGCAGCGGCGTGAGCCACATCATTTCCTTTCTGACTTTTCAGTGAGCTTCTAAATCCCGCTGTGTCTGAGTAAAGAAACAAAAGAGAAACAAAGCAGTTGGAAAGTGTCAGGAGGCTCAAAGCCTGCTGCTGACTTCAAGAAAAAGAAAAGAGCTGCTTCCTTCTCTGTGCAGAGATATGCAGATGTGGATAAAGAAGGATGACGTGCTGCACGGGAGCAGAAAAAGTTTCAAAGCAGACAAATTTCTAAATGCGATGTGTAGAAATCTACTATTTATTTATAATGTTTATAGTGTTTACTCACACATAAACATAGACTGTTTCTACGACTTCTGAGAGACAAGCTGGAGCTATCGGGAGTGGACCACCACATGTCCCAGTGGATACTGGACTACCTCACAGTACGCCCACAGTATGTGAGGTCACAGGGCTGTGTCTCTGACACGCTGGTCTGCAGTACGGGGGCCCCACACTGTGCTGGCACCGTTCCTCTTCACCCTCTACACCGCAGACGTCTCCATCAACTCCCCACGCTGCCACCTACAGAAGTTCTCTGACGACTCTGCCATAGTCGCCTCATCACAGGTGAGGACGACTCAGAGTACAGACAGTGGACTCTGGACTTTGTAGACTGGTGTCAGCAGAACCACCTGCTGATCAGCTCGGGAAAACCAAGGAGTTGGTGGTGGACTTCCGGAGACGCAGACCCACCGCACTGACACCGGTGAACATCCAGGGAGTGGACATTGAGATAGTGGACTCTTATAGGTACCTGGGTGTTCACCTGAGTAATAAACTGGACTGGAGCCACAGCACTGATGCTCTTTACAGGAAGGGTCAGAGCAGACTCTACCTGCTGAGGCGGCTGAGGTCATTCGGAGTCCAGGGAGCGCTTTTAAAGACCTTCTATGACTCTGTGGTGGCATCTGTCATTTTTTACAGTGTTGTATGTTGGAGCAGCAGTTTATCTGCAGCTGAGAGGAAGAGGTTGGATAAACTCATCAGGAAGGCCAGCTCTGTTCTGGGATGCACCCTGGACCCAGTGCAGGTGATGGAGACAGAAGGACTCTGGCCAAAATAGCTGATGATGGACAGAGTCTCCCAGCCCATGCATGTAAATGTTGCTGAACTGCAGAGCTGCTTCAGTGGATGCATATGAAGGAGCGTTTCTGCAGCTCCTTCCTCCCTGCAGCTGTCAGACTGCACAATCAGAACTGCTCCCAACAAACACAGATGTTTACATCTGTATCTTGCACTATTTTATCAACCGATTCACACTAAACCTGGGTTTGCCTGTTATCTGTATTTAATTTTATTTAATGTAATAACGGTACAATACTCTGCTTTTGGTAACCATTGTCCTTGATGGAAATATGTAAAAACTGTGTATGTTTCTGTTCTGTGTCTTGTGCACTGTTTGTTACACCCCATCGATTCTACTGATGGGTTGTTGTCGCTAATCTGCCGGGCGGACACACGGCTTTGAACTGGAGAATGAAATCATGTAGGATTTTCAAACTGACAGCACAGAGGCGTCGACCTCAAGGTCAGAGGTCAAGTTTTCTGAAAATGTCTAAGAAACCTGAGGAAAAGGTCAGGTAGAACTTTAGAACAGGTACCACAGGTGTGTTTAGCACGAGGCTGAGGGGAAGCACTGGTCACCAGTAAGTTTGTAAAACAGGCAGCAATAAATTTAAATTACGTAGCTGATTGAATAGCGTTAAGTGTGGAACAGAGATTTATATATACTGTATATATATATTATATGTGTGTGTGTGTGTGTGTGTGTGTGTGTGATTGGATCTCCTGTGTTTGAGGAGGAAAATGTAATTTAATCATCCTTGTTATTAATCTCTGTCTCTCTTCCACAGCATGTCTTTATCCTGTCTTCCTTCTCTCACCCCAACCAATCACAGCAGATGGCCCCGCCCCTCCCTGAGCCTGGTTCTGCTGGAGGTTTCTTCCTGTTAAAAGGGAGTTTTTCCTTCCCACTGTCACCAAAGTTTGATTGTTGGGGTGCAGGATCTTTATCTTACGATATAAAGCATCTTGAAGTGACTGTTCCTGTGATTTAAATAAAATTCAACTGAAAGCACGAGACAGAGAATAATATTGATGATTTGAGAAACACTGAATCAAAGTCACATCATTAAAATTTGCATAAGAATATTCTTGTAAATATTTTTATGTTTAGTTATTCGAGTTAAAAGTTACACTGACTTCGGTATAAACACAAACTGGTGTTGGTGAGAGAGATCGCTGTGGTCCAGACGGCTGTTTACTCAGCTCCTCGCCGGAGATTCGTTAGACCAGTTGTTACATCATTTTCACGTTACTCCTTAAAAGGACCACACATGCATTACCACATGATTAACAGTTAGAGGAACAAATTCCACACACCAACACGAATCCCTATCCTAACAAGGACACACGCGATCTTTCTCTTAGTATTTACGTACGAACACAAAGCAAAGAAGAAAACCGACCCAGGCGCATCAGAGCGCCGCGGTGATTCAGCCGTGGACACACGAACAGGTGCTGACTGCTCGTCGCTGCTTCGTTACCTGCTGCAGCTTTGACAGCACTCTGTGCGTCGGCGCTTTTGCACAGTAACTGTAACAGTAATGTGACGGCTCCACCGCTCTCCTCCACCAGCACAGACCTGAAATCAGCTGCAGGAAGAAAGCATTCCTGTCCACCCAGCGTGCAGATACCTGAAGAGCCTTTGTAACATGAGTAATTATATAACTGTGACTGTAATGTGATTACTGAATTTACTGCAGTAATGTTACTGAAAACGTTCATGTGATTCATTTAGAGCACTGTCTGACATTCTCCCTCGTTTCCTGTTGTGCACAGTCTGCACCGATCACTCACCAAACACACATGATTACATGTGATTACATCACACATCACAATAAAAGCATCTTTCGGTCGTCCTGAACTCTAACTGGAAACGTCAGTCCCACGCTGACTTCACGGAGCAGCTCTCTCCATCTCATCTTTCACCCTGTCAGGCCACCTCTGCGCTCCACACGTCGACTGAACGCGTGTCTGAGTCGCTGTCCCGCCTGCTGCTGTCAGCTCTTTTTGATTATTTCTCTGCCGTCAAGGATGCAAGCGAGATCAGGCTCATCTCGTCCTCGCTGGATCTTGGCAGAGGCCTCTCTGCATGTTAAACTCAGTCGGCTGCGTCACAGATTCAATTTGAAAGTTGCACAAACATCTGTGGAACAAACGCCTTCTTCAGGGACCGCTTCAGACCGCAGGGACAACAAACGCACGCCTTTATCCTCCTAAAACTTAAATGTACACCAACTGTGCCGAGCAACCTGGATGACAAAAATATCAGGATTTACAATTTGTGGTGTGATTTACACCAGTGTGTCCTGTTCAGCATCATTTCCTCGTTATACTGCAGCCTGCACCGCGCCTCTCCACTCCTCCTCAGGTACAGAACGTGAAAACTGGATCTGTGGGTAAAATCTGCAGGAAAGTCTCTGACTGCAGCCCGTTCGCTTTCCTTCCTGCAGCAGCAGCAGTTAAATGAATTCCTGCTCTCCACCTGCAGGCGTTCCTCCATCAGCCCTTCCCACGATGCACCTGTACAGCCTCCAGCTCAGAACCAATCACAGCAGAGGAAAATGAAGCTGCACAAAGCTGGTGTGAAATTCACTTTAACCGAGGTCTGGGCTTTTTATCTGAATCCCTTTCATCTTGTTTCACAATGACAAAGAACATGTTTTGTCTGAAGGAGGCTCAGAGCTTCCACACAGACAGCAGCCTGCAGCCACACTCCTCATCTCAGAGTCGGTCTCAAATCCTTAAAAACATCAAACCGGCCAAAGATTCTGATCACGCCCGAAGCGGCTTGATCCGACACTAAAGAAATACCTGAAACGTCACGAACGACCAAAAACTAAGCTGAGCTTTGCAAATGTGTGGTCAGAAGAAAAGGAGACAAGGTCCAAAGGCAGAACATGAGACACACATCATCAGCCTGATAAAAATAACCATAATAACCAATAACAACTATTTTAATTCTATTTTGAAAATACAAAATTGAGCACCAGTCAAAAAGGAATATTAATACCAACACTGCACACGGGGCCTTTCAAAGGTTACCAGATGTCAGATTTGCAGTCGTAGCCCTGGTGGCTCAGCACCTCTGGGCTCATGTAGTACGGAGTCCCTGTGAAGGTGGTGGCCAGGTCACATGATCCCATCAGCAGGCAGGAAACACCAAAGTCACCTGGAAACATGAGAAGCATCATCCTGATGACTGATCTGCTGTTAAACTGAATCTGAACATCTAAAGAACCTGCAGAAGGTCCGTGAACACCTGGACCTGCACACGCCAAACACATGCTCCGTGTCACGGTGGGCCGATAACGTCACAGGTACATACATCCCACAGATACTGAACGATCCACAGACCTGCGTGATCCTCACCACGCTTTGCAGAAATCATGAAGAATCAATGAGCTGTCCCACAGGCAGTGAAGGTTTCCGGCACCACGCTTCAGACCCGGTTTCACCCTTTCCTAAGCTTCAGGTTCGGCCTGAACGATTTACCCGCTTCCTTCCAAGTCTTCTGATTTTTTGTTCTGTCTATAAAGAGCAAAGCTGCATTATTCACCTCCAGCAGCCCTCAAACAGCGACAAAAAGCTCTTCAGAGCTCGACGTGGGAACATCACGCTCTGAGACCACAAAGAGCACCTGAGCTGAGACGTCAGAGGTTTAAATAACTTCTGTAGGAGCAACGGAGCCGCGGAGAGTCAGAGACACTCGGTCGCTCAGCTGTGAAACACACAATGAACATTTAAAGTTGGAGAACGCACTAATCCAATGGAAATGGACCAGAGTGTCCGCTACTGACCCCGACAGCTCCAAAGCAACAGCCAATGAGTGAATGAGCAGATCTGTGGATACAGATCTGGAACTTCTAATTCTACGCTGATGTATTTGAGTATCTGATTAACATAAGGCTGATCGTGACACAGTGAGACGACACCTTTGCTGACAGCTACTGGAAACCACTAACTGTGCCGAACGTAACGCCGCTCACATGACTGCACAGTAGATCTGCAGCGTCTCTGTGGCGTCGCTGCTCCGTGTGTGCAGCTGGTAAACTAAACTCTCACAGAGTTCTGGTCCAAAACTGCAGACGGCAGCAGCAGCAACAATCTGCTGAGTTTACACTCCACACACTCAGCGTAAACCCACTTCCTCCTGCGTTACTACCCACTCGTTAGCTGGAAGCACGCTTCTATTTGCGGCCCCGTTTGTTGTTGTTGCTGTTAGTGAGAGGAAGAAGCCCTTTTAGGCAGCAGACAGTTTTGTAATACACGCACAAACGTGAGGAAAGTACCGCAAGCCTTCGCAGCAGCAGCAGCACAAAGAGGACGCTCACCGATTTTAACGAGGTTTCGTTTCAGGAAGATGTTCTTGGCCTTCAGATCTCGGTGGAGGATCCGCCTGCAGAGAGCAGCACAGCGGATAAAAAGCAGGTTGCAAACTGAAGCCACTTCAGTCTGCAGTCATTTGTTCTAATATTAACCAGCTACAAATGTTACTGTTTTTGTGGCTTTTTGTTGTCACCTAGAATCTCATTAAACCACAAAAACGTGTTTCTACTTAACTACCGAGTGTCAGCAGATAAAACATGTGGAGCAGATTCGCTTCAGAAACAGGACAAACATATAAAGCCAAAGACGACTTTAGAGGAAATAATAGAAAACTCTGCACCTGTCGTGTATGTAGCGAAGGCCGAGCAGGAGCTGGATGAGCCAATCAACGACCTGGCTTTCAGGAAGGCTCCGCCCAGCTCGTCTCACCTCTCCTATCTTACAGTCCAGATCCCGATCCTGAGGGCACAGCGAGGAGGAAGTGATGCGTCACTCATTGACTGAAGTGCATGTGTCATTCCACTTCACTCCACAGTAGCAGCTCCTGAGTGGCTCAGGCTTTCGTCTCAGCTTCTGTGTGAAATGAAGGAAGCTTTGACAGCAGACCAGTTTGGGGACGCCTGCAGCTGCAGCCAGAAGTCAGAGAGCTTCACTCCAGCAGCTCATTAACGTGCGGCTGAAGCTCCAGCTACAGGTCGGTACTGCTGTTCGCTCTCAGCCTGGCGTGTTCACGTTCTGTCAGACTGATGCAATTAAAAGGAGCCGCACCAACTGCCAGCAGCAGCTAACTGCAGCCCGTCCGCTGATGTGCCGACGATTATAATCAGATTACTGAGATATTAAAGGAAAGTTCAAACAGCTTTGTTTGCTCAGTTCTGGATTTTATAAGACGATGTGATTTCCTGTTTTTTCTTCGTCAAATCAGATTTTTCTGCTCACTCTATCAGGCTGAAGCAATGCCTCAGAGTCCTCCACAGCTCTGCAGGGGATTGTGGGTAATGGGGTGAACAGAAACAGTAGCTCTTAAGATCTCCAAAGGCGCAGCCTGTTCATGCTTAAGTGTGTTGAATTACACTAAATCCTCACAAAAGGCCTAAATATTGTTCAGTCTGTGTGTTTGTAGAACAGAAAACCAGCCGGTTAGCGGCACAGAAGCACGGGAAGCTTCGTGAACTGTTCTGCAGCAGTGATTCAAATCTTCAGGAGATGCTGAAGGAGGCGGGGGAGGGGGGGGGGGGGAGCTGGGTAATGAGGGGGGAGGATCGCCGTCAGGTGACGTCAACGAGCGGGCGAGGGGCATACTCCGAGTGTGGGAGGCAGAGAAAAACACGAGTGGAGATGAAGGCAGCGTGAGATTCATTAGTGGAGAGGCTGAGTGTGAAGACGGCACCTGGTGTCATCGAGACAGCAGGCGTGAAAGATGGCGTGGAGGGAGGGGCGGGGGGTTCGGTTTCAGGCTGTTGCTTCATTGTGTCTTTATCAGACAGAGGGGCTCAGAGGGGCTCTCCACAGGCCCAACGTTCGCTGATGCAAACCTGCAGATCTGCAGCTTTTGTCACGGTTGCTTCATTCTTACTTCCTCATGTGTTGTGACTGAGGTGAGGATGTTTTTGAAGAGCACGGCGGCCCCGGACAAAGAGAGCACTCGGTTTCACTGCAACGTCAAACGAACCAGACATGCAGGTGTAAGAAACGTAAGACAGGGAGGCATTTTAAACCCGATCAGGAACGAACTCTAACAGCTGCGTCGGGCAGGTTGGCTTAAGGCAGCTTGAACTCTGCGCATTACAGACGGACGGCGAGTTAGCGCGAACCCATGTTCCCGTGGTAGATGACCGAGAGTTTGAACCCACATCAGGCGTGTCTCCCACAAACAGGCAGTGTTTCAATCAAGCCTCAAGCTCCAAGGCTGAAAATGGGAACCATGCCGGCAGTGGGGGAGAACAGTCAACCCAAGCATGCTGAAATGCTACCAAAAGAAAAGACTTTACCACCATATGTCTCTCTGGGACTTAAAACGCTCATTCAAACAAGCTGGTGTAGTTAGCTCCGTTAGCTACTGTGAGTGATCTACATTCAGCTATAAATAAGAAGCAGAAAAGCAAAGCCTGCAGTTCCTCTAACGTCCACTTGAGGCTCCAACATGAGGTTAAAACAGGAGCAAACAAAGACTAGTTTCCTCTGGTCACTGCAACTGTTTTAAATCCTTCACACGTTCGTTTTTTAACACTTGATGGTTGCATTATTGGGGGCGTGGCCTCTTTAACTGGCGGCCGACTGTAACTGCTGAACACTGAAGGTCCAACTGAATTTACTGAGAATATTTTTGTTAAGTGAGGTTTTGGATCAAAGGGATTCAGTCTCTCCCTGTGAGTGCTCCTGGTTCCTGTTACCTGGCAGTACTCTGTGATTATGCAGAAGGCGTCTCTCTCCAGGAAGCTGTGGTAGAAGGTCAGTATCGCCGGGTGGTGCAGCTGAGACAGCAGCTGGGCCTCCTGAGTGGCTCTAACCGTCTCGTCGGGTCGAAGGTCACCCAGAGGAATCTGCTTCAGCACCTTCCTGGGTGAGAGAGACAGGTCAGAGGGACGTTCTGCAGGTGTGAAGCACCTGTTTACTGATGGCGTTCATGATGTTCACGGCAGGGAGCTTTTAGAAACGTTTCAATGTGAACCAGTGCCTTAAAGTTGAAGGATGCACACAGCGTACTGGGTAAGAACTTTGTGGAGCGATGATATTTCTGCAATAAAAACTGGTGGTCACATCCAGAGGGAGAGCGCACAGACTGCTGATGTCAGCACGAAGCTAAGAAACTGGAGCAGCGTGGTCTCAAACCGCCGTCCTCCCCCTCAGGGAGGTAATCAGCTGCTGCTCACCGAGCAGGCCGTCTCTCCAGCTCTTGTTAAATTGGTGAGCAGGTCAGCAGGTGAAATGGAGGCTCTGGTTTATTAGCTCCCTGCTCTCACCCCCTCGGCTTCACTTTCTGCTGTGAAGACAGCAGAAACACAGCACGGAGTCAAAGTGGAAATTCCTCAGTTAAAATACGACCTGCTTACTGTGATTATGTGATTTTACTGGCCCGGACACGTGCTGTAGTAACTTTGGTATCTTAAAATACCAGTAAGACGGCTTATTTTCCACTCGAGGCACCGTTCAAAATTCTTTTATCCCATCTTATTTATCGCATACGAGCCCCTCGTTAAACGTCTGGGTGACTGATGATGTCATCACAGGCAGCTGTGGGTTTGCTGTCAAAGCAAAAAGTCCTGGCCTGAAAACTGAAGCCAGCTTAGAAGCACCAACATCCTCCTGTGATGTCAGAAATAAAACAGTTTTGGCCTGTACGGCGAGTTTTCGGCTTCAGAGCAGCTGTATGGCAGCTTCATGTTGTAACTCATCAGTTTAAACTTCATTAAAATGAGGAGTTACAGCATCATGTTGCAACATGGCACAGCGGTGACTGTGTCCATCCTTTCTGCACAGTCTGTGGGGCTGTAGCAGAGCAGTGGCAGTGTACTTTAGTAAAGCTCCACTCTTGTTCTATCATTTCTTGTTTTCATGTTTTGTTTTTGTCATTTTAATTAATGCAGGAATCAGGTCACATTTCCATTTACCTGTCACATTATTTTTTCCTTTCTTCCTTTTTGAATCTTTTCTCCTGAGAAAAGGCAAAAATTTAAATAAAACAAGAGCGAGCTGTTTGTGAAATGTCATCTTGAACCCGCCTGAACCTTTTAGTTCAGGGAACGGGGGCGTCGTTGTCTCCGCGCCGCAGCTGCAGACTTTCCGCGGTGAAGGAAAACAGCTGGATGCTGTCGATGCTGACGACACATCAGTGATGTGGATGAGCAGAGTGTCAGTCATCATCCAACTGACGCACACACTCACACTCAGAGACACACACTTCCATGAATCTGTAATCTCAGAGCTTTGATTCATAAAGCAGAACAGAAGGATCAAAGAGACGTGAGCTCTGATTTCATCCTGCACACGACTGAGGCGAAAAGGCTTTGTGCTGCTTTTCAGTCTTTTGTAGTTTTTTGCCTTTTTGTGCTTTTTGTGGGTTTTTTGTTGCTGCTTTGGTTTTTCTGAATGTCGTGTGCGTCAACTTGGATGAGCTTAGAAACCCTCCCGTGCTGTGATACACTTCACTTCAGTACTTAACGTTTACTCAGGATTATTCCACAGAAACTAAAACAACAAAGTAAACTTCCGTCTGCACTCTGGTGCTCGTCTTTAACAAAGGTGAGAAATGAACCCAACACACCTTTAACCTGAAATATTTTTAATGCCCAGCAGGGGGCGACTGCTACCGTGCACGGTCCTCTGTGACCTCACTAACACTGTGCTGATTTGCATCACATCACACTGGATAACACATGACGTCCACCGATTTGATTTGAAACAAAGTCAGGGCGCGTACATGTTGGGATCATCTTCTCTGTCCCACCAGAAAATTATTCAAAAAGTTCACGACTGATTCGAACGTGCAGCTTGTTAGTTTCCTGTAACAGAAATGCAACAAGTGGGTCTTTACTACGAACCTATTTGAATGTGATCACAGCTGTCAGACGCGGAAGTTAAATCCATCCATGCATCCGCTTCTCTTTTTCAGGGTCGCGGGGCCGCTGGAGCCTATCCCAGCTGTCATAGGGCGAGAGGCGGGGTACACCCTGGACAGGTCGCCATGTCGCAGGGCTAACACACAGACAACCATTCGCACTCACATTCACACCTACGGGCAATTTAGATTAATCGATTAACCTATCCGCACTAACTGCATGACTTTAGATGGTGGGAGGAAGCCGAACAGAACATGCAAACCCAGCCTGATGGTGGAATTGAACTCACCCACATGGAAAAGATATTTATAAATCTTATAAAGTTTGTATCTGTCTTGTGTGAAACTTGTATGAAAAGCATACAAGAGTAAAAACAGATATAAGATCCCTTGAAAAATGATATAATGAAACTTGTATGTTTTGTATACTTACTAAAACAATATATGAAAGTAATGTGAAAGTGGCCACTTTCATGAGTAAGTCATATACGTTTTTACTATTTCTTTTCCATATGGGCAGGACCTTCTTGCTGTGCGGCAACAGTGCTCACCACCGTGCCCTAAAACGATCTAGGGGATTTACGGTGGCCCTGAGAGGCCAAACGGACTGCAACTTAAGAAAACACCAGCAATAAGAAAAACGCTGCAAAAGCACACTGGTCCGTCGGCTTATTGTCTCCCCAGAAACACTTCCCTTGTGCATTTGGAAACCTATTTTTTCCTATTTCCGCTTTTGTTTTTTCTGTTTCCTATTTCAGGATATTTGAACGAGATCGCAGATACAAGCGGCGGAAATGAGCTTCCTCCGAAGGGCGGCTGGCCTCTCCCTTAGAGATAGGGTGAGAAGTTCGGCCATCCGGGAGGGGCTCAGAGTAGAGCAGCTGCTGCTCCACATCGAAAGGAGCCAGCTGAGGTGGTTCGGGCATCTGACAAGGATGCCTCCTGGGCGCCTCCTGGGTGAGGTGTTCCAGGCATGTCCCACCGGGAGGAGGCCCCGGGGCAGACCCAGGACACGCTGGAGAGATTATATCTCTCGGCTGGCCTGGGAACGCCTTGGTGTTCCCCCGGATAAGCTGGAGGAGGTGGCTGGGGAGAGGGAGGTCTGGGCCTCTTTGCTTAGGCTGCTGCCCCCGCGACCCGACCTCGGATAAAGCGGATGAAGATGGATGGATATTTGAATCCATTCAGTTTACGCAGACCCACAGGACACTCCCACTGATTTCTGTTACAGCAGCTGTCTTCAGCTTCATTTTAGAGGGTCACAAATGTGAGCCAACACAGGGGAGAAGCTTCCCGTTCAAAGAACTACCGGCTCAGCGGCGCCGTTACTGCCTTTGATTTCACGTTAAAGCCAAAAGGCTGCTGGGAAATCAAATTCACAGCCTGAATTTATAATTTATGGGCAAAAAAATCAATTTCATTCAGTTCTTTGAGCCCTCACTGTGATGTGCACTGAAAGGGGCTTTTCTTCAGCTGCTCACCAAGCCGGGAGCGCCGACCGTCCGTTGCTATGCAACTACGGAGAAAGGATGTTTGAAGTGCAACGCTCAGACGCTCCTGAGATCGTGTGTGTCTTTGTTTGGCTGAGAGCAGAGAAACACAAGCTCCGACCCTGAACTGTAAACCAGAACGAGACCAGAGAAGGAAGAAAGGAAGGAAGGAAGGAAGGAATGAAGGAAGGAAGAAAGGATTTCAATCAGAAGTCATAGAGAGATTCACAGTCACTCAAATGAACTCTGACCCTGACAGTCAGCAGGAGACACACCCACCAGCGAGCTACAGTAACATGAAGATGAAGTAGTTCCTTTTATTCGGACTCCACGATTTCCATCTGGTGACATCAAACATGATGTTTGTAATAAAAGCACCAGAGGAACAAAAACTACACCAAAAGGCTCCGGCTGCATTTGAACTCAGGACCTTCTTTCTGTGAGGCAACATTAAGAACAGAAACATGATGTGAGCAAGGTGAGCAGAGGTTACAGAGGCCGAGGGCGGAGCCAGGTGAGATACACAAGCTTACAGCTCAGGGTTCAACCCCAGAGCTGCTGCTCTACCCTCCTCAGTGGAGAGCGTGATCCTCCTGCCAGGTGTTTGTACTCAGGGGCCACGACTGAGAGCAGGAAGGCTGCACTGAGGGTCATTAGCACCCCCCAAAAAATCACTGGCTGCCCTCTGACACACCTGGAGGCCATCGCCAGATCCTCCTGTCTCAAGTAAACCAGGGCCATCACAGGTGACCCCGCCCCCCACCTGTTTGACCCACTGCTCTCTGGTCTGCGCCTCAGGTCAGTCAGGTGCCACACCTCCAGACTCACTAACAGCTTCTTCCCCGACCTCTGCCCACCAATCTGAGTGACCCTCATCACTCAGGACGCTCACACAGACTCTATTAACTCTTTGTACTGATTTCAAACACTCCTGCTCCTTTCTCCGGCTTTTTTATTTATTCCTGTCATCTAATATGTCTATTTCACTCCTGCACAGTTGCTGTTGAGCATAATAAATTGTTGGTATAAGAGAACAAATCGTTTTGATTGACTTTTCAGACATAAATGATTCAAACACGTCGCCAGGTGAAGCTTCCTCCTGCCTGCTGTGACGTTCCACCTGTCCCTCAGGTGATCGTTTTATCTCAATGCATCCTCCAGCGTCTGAGCCTCTCCGAGAGGCCGCCCAGCTGGCTCCTACAACTTCCTGCTGAAGGGAAAGCTTAACAGGAAGTGGATAAATCAGCACAACAGGAAGTAAGATTTTAGAGCCTCAGCAGGCTGGACGAGCACAGGCAGCAGTTTGAGACATTTGAGCACACTGATCAATCACTCAGGCAGATTACGAGTTCACAGGACACGAGAGAAATGATGGGAGTATTATCGGGCTGCTCTAAAAGCTCCCTGAAACGTCTTCAGTTGAACCAAAATGCCACAGCAGGCGTTTTTCTTCTCATTGGCTTCCTGTTAACTGCAGATCTTTTTCACATGTAGTCCTGAATAATCAGGAGAGACCTCACAGTTCCTCATCAACCTAATAAAGGACTTCTTTCTCAGACTGCTGATCTATTTGTGGTTTCGAGAGTTTCTAAAAGTAGAACAGGAGGCAGAGCCTTCGGCTTTGAGGAGCTGCTGCAAAGAAACCCCGACTGGGGGAGATCAAGAATAAGACTCCGCGGACCCGAAGCAGGTGTGTACGAACCTTTGGAGCAGATCTCAGGTGAATTCAGGAAGTTTGTGCTGAACGAACCTGAGCGTGTTCTGTCGGAGACTGAAAACAGAAACTCCAGGTGTGGCAGAGACGATGGAGGTCACACAGCTGCTCCTAAAACCTCAGAGGAGACGAGCTCAGGTGAGTCACTGCTTGCATCATGTTGTCTGTGTGAGAGCGTCACTGTACAGCCAGAAGTATGTGGACACGTTTGTATTCTGGGTAAACAGCATTCACACATGACATCCATGCTCCTGTTGGCTGCATTTGAAAAGTTCTTCCCGGCTTTCAGGAGCAGAAGACAAATGAGATTCTTTTTCGATGCTTTAAATAGAGCCGGCCTGTAGCTTAAATGGGTCAGCAGCAAGCTGCTTGAGAAAATCATCCATCATCCATCCGTCAGTCCATCCGTCCATCCAACCATCTGACCATCCAACCATCCAACCATCCAACCGTCCATCCATCCATCATCGATCCATCCAACCGTCCATCCATCCGTCAGTCCATCCGTCCATCCGACCATCTGACCATCCAACCATCCAACCGTCCATCCATCCATCTTCTTCTGCTTATCCAATTATTTTAGTACCAGTAAAATGTGTGCGTTTTTAACTGTTATGTTCTCCATATTTTACACGTATTCTAATGTTTACTTTCTCAGCAACATTAACCACATCTGCAAAAGCTCCACTTTCTAATTTTCTAGGTTACTGCAGACATTTCCAGACTAAGTACCAAAGGAAAACATCTGCCGACATATGTGAGACCGGTCTGTAATGTCTCATTTAGGGTGATTAAAATCTCCAGCACCTGCTGCACTGAACAGAAATGTTTCACCGCATGTGGTGTTCAGTGTTTCAGCTGACAAACAGATGGGACTTTTGGATTTTACCCAAACTTCACCTCATGCAGTAAATCCACAGTGCAGATATCACTGTGAGATTCCCGGGAATGCCATCCAACAATGAACCACTGCATCCTGTGAGTGTCTGCAGATTAAAATGTAAAAACCAGCATCTGAGACACATGAATTTTAAAAACAAGCATTTTGTAAGAGAGTTTGGAGAATTTGTGTCCCACTTTTAGGTTTTCTGGTTGTTTGAAGGTGTTTCTTCTTCTGTTCTTTGTCTCTGGAGAAAACGCTAAAGATAAAAAAAAAAAAAAAACGCAGAACGAAGCATCTTTAATCAATCTTTAACTTTCAGTAAGCAGAAAATAATCTTATCCCATGGGACTATTCATTTTTTATGTATTTCATTCCCTTTGAACCTACATACAGTTTTATTCAACAAAAACATGTCCAATAGTTTCTACATCTCTGCTACCAGAAGCTTCCTGTGCATGATTTGCTGTGGACATTATCTTCTGTGGACATTATCCTGTCAAAATATACATTTTTAGGCAAAGTTTAAATGTAACATCTGATGGTTGCACATTAGGTTTGGGGGGAGAGTTTCTGGATCTTTGCTCCGTCCTCAGAGTGACTTTGTCTGCTTCCTGAAGATGAAAATAAATGTAAAAGATCACTTTTCAGTAGATCCAGCGTTACAGAGACATGAGGACGGGGACGCGCAGCGACTTCTACACAGAGACGTCACATTTAAATCCTGCTTTCGATTTTTATGGACGTGTTCTCACAATTTTTTGGTCACACTTTGTACGACCTGCTTTCCACAAGGATCTTTACTCAGATTTCACTGGTGAGGCTTCATGTCCAGCTTTTAACTCATGGTAAAAATTAGAGATGTGCATCCCTCGTTAATTTAAACATGTAGCAATTTTACTTCTACAAGGACTTTGATTTAACTTGTCAACTATTCAGACTAAATATTGAACTGAAATTCACTCTGTTAGCTCACAATAAACTTCTACACGGACTGTAAACCATCATCGGTTTCTCTGATGAATCCTGCTCTCTGCTTTGTTTCCAGTGTGCTGACAGCTTCTTTTCAGAGTTTCCTCCATCTTGATAACAACGCTCAGCCGTGACACGTGCTGCACTTCTGTTGCCATGGAAACCGCATCCAAACGGATAGAGGGGTCACGTACCTGGGGCGCTTAGCGTTTTCATTTTGTCCTCTAAAGTCTCATTTTTTCCACCGTAATCGAGCGGAGCGCTCTTCCTCACTCCCGACGTGCGACACACGGTGAAAACCACGAAGGCGTGAGGCCGAGTCCGTCTCTGGCACACGGAGATGTCAGAGATTTATGAGCAAACGCTGACACGTCGATCAGGCCACCCAGTCCAAATTTATCAGAGGGGGAGAGGCGAGAGGGGGGAGGAGGTGAGGAGAGGGGGGTGAGACCTGTCAGATGGTGAAAAGGGCAGAGATGACGACTCTAAACAACGGCTCGCCATCTGCTTTCTGACAACACAAAGACTTCTCACGGTCGGCTTCTTTCTGAATGACGCCCTGCAGAAAGAGTCAGAAAACCGTCCTTCAGCGGCGCCGCTTCCTGAGCCAACGCCTCGCAGCCACGCAACACTCGACGTGCCACATGCACCGCCATTAGAAAAGTTTGTTTTCAGTCAGACAGCGCAGGAAGTTCAGCGCAGAGACTAGATTCTTTTTACTGAACTGTTCACTACAACGAAGGGTGAAGCCAGCTTAGAAAAGGAGCAAACGAAGGCTTTTAAAATTATTTTCAGCCGTAATCTCAACCTGACACTGGCTGTGACGTCGCCCACTCATGGAACCTTCTTGAATCCTCGACAGTGTTTTGAGACCAAACATGATGAGAAATATTTTTGTTCATGGTTTTGGTTTTCGTTAGGGATTCAGCCTGTGTGTAATCTCTGCTCCCGTGTCCCTCGTTTCATGTCATGTTGTCTCATGTTGCGTGTCTTGAGTCTGAGTTCGGTCTGTGTGTTTCCTGTTTTATTTTGATAGTCCTTGTCCTACATCAGCGTATCTAGTTTTGCCTCCCCTGTCTCGTTGGGTCTGATTAGTCCCCGCTGTGTTCCCACCTGTTCCCCATCCTGCTCGTGTTTTCCTGTCTGTCATCGTGTCGTACCCTCACGATGCTGTGTTTGTCCCTCTGTGTTACTAGTTCTCAGTTCCTGGTTTGTTTTCTAGTTTAGCTTTGTATTCGATGTGAGTTTTCCGGCAAGCTGCCGTTTTGAGTTTTTTCCTTCGTCTTGCGTCGTGCACATGGGTCCTCGCCCTGCCTGCCACACAGCACAACCACGACAGATATGACTGAGAAACAAAAATCTTCTTTTTTAATCGTCCCTTTGGCTCCAACTGGACCATAATTTACAAAACGAACACGATTTCATAAAATAAGAGCTGTTATATTCACTGCCACCAGGGGGAGACTCCTCCCAAAAAGAAGCGATAACGCTGCTGCTCGCTTGATCTGTGGCTCTATGATACTTTTTATTATGGTCCCCTTAGAGTCAAATGTTACCAGCATCCATCTGGCCCTTCTGGATTCAAAACACTGGTAGCCACTAGAATACTTCACCTCGCCCGTGTCGGCTGTACGCTGACATAAAACACAGACGTAACTGACGGAGGGATGATGGCGAGTCGCACAAGCCTGGCTTCATGGACACTTTGATCTGCACCACACTCAAGTTTGTTGGCGTTCCAAAGAAAAACCTTTCCTGCCTCCTGAGCTCTGAACCTTTATCTATTTATCACTTAGTTATGAGACTCATACGGAGCCCCGCAGGGGACATGGGAGAAAAAAAAATTAAGACGGACTTTTGCGAGTTTTGCGAGATCTCGCAAAACAAACTCGGGATCTCGCAAAAGTTTTAGCCGCATTCTTCGGGCGCCGGCTCGAAGCCGACCGGGAGGTCGAGGCACGATGTGCCGGGAAAGCGGTGTTCCTCCCGGCTGTAGTAGGTCTCGACCTCCCGTTAGCTCGAAGCTAAGGTCGAAGGCCGAAGAATGCGTTTGTTTTGCGAGATCCCGAGTTAGTTTTGCGAGATCTCGCAAAAGTCCGTCTTAATTTTTTTTTTCTTCCATGTCCCCTGCGGGGCTCCGTAGACTCAATCTTCCCGTTAAACAAACAGAGGATTAATTTATCTTCTTTACGAATCCTCAAAATCCCTCCTCGGTGCTCGCCCTGTCCGAGTAAACCACAGAGCCCTTCATTGTGAGCATGTCCCTGGACAACACCTCCAGCTAAACACCGTGAACCGCTGACAACAGCTGAGGGCAGAAGATGGATTGGGGGCTGCAGCTAGCCTTTATTAGAAGGACTTTCAGGAGATAACAAGGACAAAGAGGAGCATAAGCAGGAGGCGGCGTGGGGGGCGGCACCTGAGATTGAGCAGCACGCTCCAGATTGATCCAAAAACAGCTGAGAGCTATGAGCTCAAATGTGTGAGAGTAAACATGCAACAGCACCAAAGGTCTATGGACATCTGAGGGCACAAATATTAACAGCTCCACACTCATCACAGCAATAATTCAATTTTATTCATATAGCACCAAATCACAACAACACTCGCCTCAAAGCTCTTTATGGTGGAAGGTACGGACCCTTTAATAACACAGAGAGAACCCAGTGTTGGTGGTGACGGCGGGAAGGAAAAACTCCCTTCTAACAGGAACGAATCATCTTCATGGGCACGAACGTCGTGGTCATTTTGGCTTTTTAATCATTTTCTTTAATCTGTTCTTTTCCTGGACTGGAATGACTGCAGCTTACACGATTTTGAAAAGCAGGAATTTGGTACACAAATATGAAATTCGTTTAGATTTCTCTTCTCCACACAGCGTCGACATGTACATACAGCCCCACTAACAACAACAACAAGCATAATTCTGTCTGCATATATAACCACGCTGAGCTGGTTTCTCGGCACAGACCTGAGTTTTGAGTGTAGGCCACAAATCTTAATTCAGCCGTATTCAAACACACATCAGGAGTGTTTTTGGAATCGGGCTAACAATACATGGTCCTCCCCGACCTCCACGCTGTTACAACTACACTTAAAAGCCGAATCTGTACCAGGGAACAATCATCTTTAAATGAACCTGACCAATTCGTGTCACGGTCCTGGTCAGTGACAGTGTTTAGTCTTTTGGTTTATGGTTCTGTGTTTCTAGCTCTAATAGTTCTTTGTTCTGGGATTTTAGTTCCTACGTTTTGTTTCTGTGTTCCCTTTGATCGGTGTCAAGTCCATGCCTCTTCCTGTTGTGTTTCCTGTTTTATTTTGATACTTCCTGTCCTGTTTGCAGTGTGTCTGCTTTTGCTTCCCTTGTCTCGTTCGGTCTAAGTTCTCCCAGCTGTGTGCCCCTCCTGTCTCCCGTTCCCTGTTTACTCTGGTGTCTATTTAAGCCTGTGTTTTGCTCGCCCTGTGTCATGTTGTACCCTCATATCTGTCTGTGTTCTGGCTGCTGGAGAAGCCTTGTTATGATTCCAGTCTAGTTAGTTTTCTGTTTGTTTGCCGCTGAGTTTACGTTGGCCGTCTTGAGTCCTGCACTTGGGTCCTGCCTGCCTGCCGCACACAGACCGTGATAATTCTGCTGAGAAGGTGGACAAAACCCCGACAGAAGTCAAGGTGCAGCTTCTTAATGAACGTTTAAACAAATATTGGCTGTACGTTCACTCTGACCCCGTTTGCTTCAGAGAAAATCCAAAATAATGAAAAATTTATTTTTTAAAAATCAATTCTTGTAAAGATTCCAGCACAGGAAAATAAATGTTCAAAGAAATCATTAAAAGCGTAAATTTACCATGACATTCATGCCCATTACGAGTGGATGTAAACATGTGACCAGTCTCAGCGTTTGTCCACTTTCTCACAGGAAGTTTCTCTTCCTGAAAAGAAACAATTTTCTAAAAAAGTCTTTCCTGTCACTTTAATGTAAATCTGATTCTAACCTGATCTGATCCAAACCCACAAACAGTCCTTTGAGTCCCAAAGTGACCAGAGATAAAGTCCTTAGAAGGTCTAACACGATGACCCGTCCTCACAAACATGGACAT
This sequence comes from Simochromis diagramma, assembly GCF_900408965.1. NCBI lineage: Eukaryota > Metazoa > Chordata > Actinopteri > Cichliformes > Cichlidae > Simochromis > Simochromis diagramma. Next base: position 18,398,824 of record NW_024386860.1, read on the forward strand.
TTGACCACAGACACAAAACGAGTTTTGGCCGTTGGATTCTGGTTTGGAGATGACAGAAAGATGTGCTGGAAGGACAGCATGCTGCATCCCTGTGTGTGTGTGTGTGTGTGTGTGTCGCCCACTCGACCATTCATGTGTTCAGTCACTGAGGTGAGGAGTCAGAGACGTGATAAACATGAAGGCGGTGAGGATTTCTCAGGTCCTCGTCCTGCTGTAAAACTGTTTGTTTGTACTCGTATCACAGAGTCTGTGGGGACTTAGATCTGTTGGACACATTGTGGGAGCACGTCTCATTTTGGGGACAAAGAGCGAATCCGTATAAGTGCAGGTGCATCTTGGGATGAAGACTGGGTTTAGGGTTATCCTCCTGATGATGAATGTACACGACTGTAACGTCAACTTGATGATGAAGGCGTGACTGTGTGTGTGTGTGTGTGTGTGTGTGTGTGTGTGTGTGTGTGTGTGTGTGTGTGTGTGTGTGTGTGTGTGTCAGGGTTGGCGAGGAAGCGACAGAGCGTGACCGATGGAAAACGAGAGGAGTGATGAGATGGGGGTAGACGCAGATAGGACAGAGATAGAAGAGATATGTTATCAGTACTTGTGTCAGGTATTTCCTGTGAGTGTCTCCATCTGAGCTGATTAATAAGGACCTCAGATCTCTACATCAGCACAGCACAAATAATAAGGTGTGATTAGACGTATTTCAGCATAGTCAGAAAAAACTTTACTCTTGATTACATCTCTGAATCCTAACCTTCCTCTAATACTGCAGCTGCAGGCGATCCATGCAGGCTAACACAGCATTCATCCCCCCTGGTCCTCCTGTCCTGGGACACTTCAGGCCAACAGTCAACCCAGTTTTATTTCCATAGCACCAAATCACAACAGTAATCACCTCAGGCTGATTCATATTGTAAGATCAGCAGCCTACAATAATATAGAGAAAACCCCAAAAGTCAGACGCCCCCTTCTGAGCAAACACTTGGTGACAATGGAAAGGATAAACTCTCTTTCAACAGGAAGAAAGCTCCTCCAGAACCAGACTCGGGGAGGCGTGGCCATCTCAAAAAGGGCGAGGTCTCTTTGACTGACAGATGGATGGAGGGCAGGCAGCTGTAGCTCCTACCTGCCTGCTGGGCTTCTCCTTGTTCTGCAGTTGAAAGTATTTAATATAATTGTCCAATGAAATCCCTGCTGTGTGGTTAACTGTACAAACACGCTACCAAAGACGTCCACGCTCCAGCTTTCTGATAGAAATTCTCCCATTTTATTGAGTCAGCACAAGTTTGCAAGTATCTGCACGCACACATGCATAAGGCTGGGGATAGAAGTCACTAACAAAGTCTGCTAGTATTAGCAAGTTCGTTACTCCGTGCTCTCATCCTTATTTGATCAGTTCTTTCTAATAATAAAACGAGGGAGCCAAATGTTAACAATGTTTGTCACGTGAAAATGACATTTTTGGGCTCCACTCATTATCAACATCATGAAGCAGGAAGTCTTTGGAATGGAAGTTTTTTCTTTGTTAGAGCTCAGAAGAACTGGGTGCTGCCCCTCGGCAGGCTTCCAGTAATTGACCAGTCACAGTAAAGCATATTTTTAGGGAGGGGAGCGAACAACAGGAGCTAAAATGACTTGTTTCGAGATGAATCGTGCACTATAACAAGGATAGGAACTGTTTTAAACGCTGAATCATCCAAAGCTGGTCCATGGATAAGGTACGCTTTAATAACAGATGTTACTCGATTTTGATCATTTCATAAATGAATGTCTGACACACATAAGTGTGTTTTGTATTAAAGAGTCCGGCCACGTTAAGTGCACATGAAAGAAGAAGACGTCAGATTGACTCTCTGTGAATCAGAGCCGCTTCAGCTCGGACAGAAAGGACAGAGATGCTACGTTCAGCTCATGAAAGGCTCGCAGTCACCAGCTGCTGAATGCATCCCGAGCACAGGTTTGGTGTCTCTTCTTATCTGTGACGTATTTAATTATGCGTTTGTTCAAAGTCGCATTTACGACTGACAGATCACCGCTGTTGAACTCGCACACAAAGAAAATCTTTGTGATGACGACAAGCAGCTGAAGGAAACCAGTGAGACCAGTTCATGTTCTCACATCTTCTTCTGCTGGAACTATTTCGCAGCCTCAAAGCAACGAGCCGCAGTGCAATCCCACTGAGCTCTGTGTGACGGGAAGGAGGCGGCTCTGTTCGCCGAGCTCGCTCCACACAGACGTGAATGAGTGTACCGTCAGCTGACTCACCGTCTCTGCTAACATCCACAGACAGGTTCCTCGCACAAACAGGAGGAAACAAAGCATGACAGCAGGAAGAAGAGCTGAAAGCAGCGAAGAAGAGATAAAATCCCAAGGGTGAGGACGACAGCGCAAAACTCATGATGTGCACAATTCTTTTTTGCTCTTTTTTAATAGCCAGTACATAAAACTAAGCTTTGGTGATACAGAGCATACACCTGAGCAGTTTCATGGTCCCTCATGGAAGAACTTTCATCAGCGCCCTTATTTCCCCGCGGTCGCCACAGCAGATTGATCCACGTGTTTGATTTGGCATGGATTTTCCCCCAGATGCTGTTTCTGATGCAATTATCCCAGTTTGGAACCAGCACTAGCGGTAAATCAGCTTGTCAAATACCGAGGGTGGGTTTGCATCTTCTCCCAGTCTCAAACCAGGAATCGAGCGTAGGCACTGAACCCTCAGAGAGTCAGGGCCTCTGAGTTCTGCCAGTACGATATAATCAAATTAAAAATGCTCCAAAAGGCTCAAACAGCACAAACAAGGTCCAAAGATCCAGTTCATAATTCTCCAAAAATAAAACACCTACATTTTGTTTGACTCTGTCTGTAATCACACAAACGGTTTCATTACGTGAAGCCAACACTGTCAGTAACTAAAGGTGATTTTCAGTAAAAGCTGAAATTTGACAGAGTAATAATGTAAAAATGACTCGTGTTTCCTATTGTTGTAATTCTTCTGTTATTCAGTTTTATGGAAATATTTTCAGTTTATCAGCATCAAAGTTTCATGTTTTAAATATTTGTTGCAAATTGATGAAGTAAAAAAATGCTCTTCCTTTTTCTGCCTCAGACCAGTCTGACCTCTGAGCCTCCTTCCCCACAGAGCGGATGCTCTACGTCCCACGAGCCTGGAAACAGACCTCCAAATCCTCCACCTTGCACTGCCACTCGAGCCACAGCACAGCGTCTGAAGACAACAGTCTGAGTGAGCTTAGACGAAGTTCAGTTAAAGCTGCTCGGTGGCAGGAGCTGAACAGGTGGGTGATCTCTGATCACTAATCAGCCTGATTGATTTTACTGCTCAAAGACTGTAGCACATCTGCTGAAGGAGCTACAGTGCAAGCATGTACAAGCCAATATCGCCATCTAGTGTCCGCCTGCAGAACTGTTTCTGTCCTGCAGCTTCAGCACTGCTCTGTGTCCTCTGAGCTCGAGTGCGAGGCCTCCATCAGCAAAAGTCCAAACGTTCCAAATATTACCATCAAACATTTACAAATCCACTCAAGAGGAAGCAAACATTTATAAATAGATCGTAAACACTTTCACACTTTCATACTTTTTATGTTTTTACTCATTTTTAAATTCATTTTGTTTGTCTTAATGTGCCTTTATCACTAATTTTACTTATTACTCTAAATATGTTCTCTATGTAACCTATTTTCTACACTAAAGCATATATATGTATGTATTTATTGAAACGTGTTAAATAAATGTAATTTTTTTTATCCAACAATCAAATCTAATTGGGATTAAAAAGCAGCAAAAACATCCAGATGCCAACAAGATGATTCAAAGCTACTCACAGCTTCTCTCCATCTGCAGCTTTGGCATCCTGAACCAGAAAAACCGAACCAAAACTTCCTCGGCCCAGATTCTGCAGGATGCTGTATCGCTTAGCGACCAGACCACCGCCTCCGGGGGTCAAAGGTTGGCCGGCTGCCACCTCCTGGAACCGAGGCATCCTGTCAGCTCACCTGTGGAATAAGAAGAGGCGACGGAGAGCTCAGAGTCACTAAAAGCGCAGTTCGACTTCCCCGAATGGAAAAATGATATCCATGTATTACGTCTGTGTGTTCAGACTGGCCCTCCACAGTAATTCACTGGTCCAGTGTTCCACGACCAGGACGAAATACGTGTCATGTTCCTTCCACCGCCCGACAATATCTTCAGTCGTAATCAGTAACGCTACAGCCGCAATATACACAGTGCAGGTAGAGCACCGCTTTCCCCTCCCGAGTCGCCTGATGGTTATCAGCTGCATCCAAAGTCCCACAGGCTAACCAAGCCTGATAAGACTCCTTCTTTAGCATGATGGTTCCTTTTACCTCTGATGTCCACCATCTTCTGTGGTTAGCACCATGACAGGCACCAACCACCTTGCAGCCCCAGCTCAGTGCAGCAGCTTCAGCAATGGCGGGGCTGAACATGGTGCATTCAAACTCAGTGTTTCCCTTGGAATGCTGTCAACTCTCTGCCAGAGATGGGAGTCTCCCGGACTGTGGGCTCTGCTAGGCGTTTCCAGTGTACCCTCAGTATACATTTAGGCACATTGGGTCTATTAAACATCCTCCTTGGCCACCTGATCCAACCCACTGCATCTGGTTGAAACCTCTCAACCTCACGCATAAGCTCACGCTCCTTCCACACCAGACAGGTGACGTTTCATGTCTCGGTAGCCGGGCATTGGTCTACCAGGATCTCCACCCTTGGTCGCCACCCAGCACACTGCATGCAACCCCTAAGCCACCTTCTGAGGGTGGTGGGCCTACAGGATTGTGAGCCCAAGTCCTTTCCTGCCTGGCTCCAGGGCGGGACCCCGGCAACCCTATCTCAGACACGTTGAACTGTTTCCTAGGCTTTTCACTCATGAGGGTTTCTGAATAGCTCTTTGTCTGGTCCTTCACCCAGGACCAATTTGTCATTTGACAACATAGCCCCTGGGATTCCTGGGATACACAAAACCCTCCACCATGATAAGGTAGCGATTCACAGAGGGGATCATAGATTAATTTCTAAAGACAGAGTAAAATAAAATCACAGATGTGGTATTTCTTTCATTCTGAAAAGAAGAAGAAACCAAAAAAGTCTAAGAAACAATCAAATCCATCCCAGAGTGAGAGAAGTGAAGCAGAAAACTGTTAAGGCTTTCATCAGAGGAGTTATTTTATTTTGAAAACATTTCAGGAAATTGGTTTTATTTTGAAAATGTGACCGGACCCATAAATGCACACACTCAATCGCTTTGTCCGTTAATGGAACTCGGGTACCAGTATCATGTCTTTTTTAAACAACTGTTTTCTCGAGCTTAGAGCATGCGCGGGATGGAGGATACGGCAACCGGAAGCTTTTCAGCTGTTTGTATCCGCTGCTTTAATCAGCTCGTTTGTTCCCGTAAAACCGACGGCGGAGAAGAAAAAAGGAGAAAAGGAGCTAAAAGTGTCCGATAGTGAAGTTCTGAGGATCTCGAGTAGCGGAAAAGCTGCCGCGTCATCTCGCGATATTTGGGTTTTTAAATGAACCATTTAACCAGGTAAATAAACTGGAGCGATGATTTGTGTTGTTTACCTGCAGCAACTCTGGATGGCGGACTTCCGTGTTTCCATGGAAATTAAAAACAACGAACGCGCAGGCGCACTGACAAATGCAGGGGAGGAGCTTACATCAGGAGCTCTCACCAGGTGTTCTCACCTTGTTTACTTCCTGCGACCAATCTGCTGCTTCCTCTGTGGTCACATGAAGCTGAGGCGACACAAACTGAATATATTGCATACTGTTACTTCTTGCTGTCAGTAGCATTTAAGCTGACAAAGCAACAAGCTGCGTTGAAAGACCTTCAAACTATACGTCAGTTTTCACATTTTATTTTATTAGAATAAAAACATATATAAGCGATGCTTTTCTCTGAATTCTATCGATACGTTTGTGCTGCAAGAAATTGTTAAAAAACGAAGCATTTTCTAAGGACAGCATGAAAAACAGTAAAGAAAGAAAAATGCTGCCTCTTTCCTATTGGTTGAAAAATGTACCATGTCGACCAATTGAAAAAAAAAAACGACAACACGTGGTTGTTTAGGAAGAGAGAGAGAGGGCGGGATTTGTGATGTTTAGCGTGTTGGGAGTGTGTTGTGTGTGTGTGTTGTGTGTCAGTGAGGGCACTAATGAATGTGACAAAGGCTGCAGTGCAAACACTGTCTCCAGGTGGAAACAGGAGCAGTGATGCACGTCCTGCTGTCAGGCCTGCAGCTTTGTCCCTGTGCTGTTCTCTGTCTCGTAGCCACAAACTCATTTTCTTCACTGACACAAATGATTCGTGCGGCATCTTATTGTGACACCTGCTTGTTCTCTCCAGTGGCGGTCCTAGCCTGTTTGGCGCCCCGGGCGAACACCCCACCCCCCCACACACACACACAAACAGACACATAAAACATGTTAAGGCTTGTACATTAACATAAAACTGTTGTTGAAATTCACCAGAGAAACACACAAACACACACACATGAAGAGAGAGAGAGTATGCGTTGTATGAGAACAGGACAAATCAACAACTGACAATCACTAATTAATATTAAAATCTGTAACATAATATATTGTTTGGAGTTTAGTTTGTTACTGTTGCTGTTTTTACCATTTCTTCTTGGAGCAACTGTAACGCACATCATTTCCTCAGGGATTAATAAAGTATTCTGATTCTGATTGTTTCAGGATGAGCTGCCATCATCCAATCACACATCTGCTTACCTGCATCTTTTGCTCGTTTCTCCTCCTCTTCTTTTCTCTTTTTCTAAACTGAGCACCTGATGGCTTTGAACTTTTCTTGTCCATCTTCCATTGGTTTTAATTTTGCACTCCAGTAGGAACACCCATCCCTCAACCCGAGGATCAACTTAACCTAACACACCTACACCTTAGTTCACGGATTCACTTTGTCTAAGATGCATTTCTGGGATTTCACACAACCCAGGATTCAAATCATGAATACATAATGGGCTTGGATTTACAACATTATGAATGAAATGTGCTCTATTTGGAAGCAGCAGGCCCCTCCCCTTTCGACAGGTTGTGTGTGTGACTTTAAATCATCAAACTATAAATTATAAATTTTAAATTGTCATTGATCCTTTACCCCGAGTCCTAAAGTGTATATTTATTTTCTTACTGTTCTTATGTTTATTGTTTGTTTCCTTGCACTACTGTAGCTGGAGCCTCGTCATCTCGTCTCTATATGCTGGACTGTCTGTAGCGGAGATGACAATAAAGTTTACTTTGACTTCAGCAGCGAGCAGGCGCACCTCGCAAACGGAGGGCGCCCTTACTCCCAGGAAATGGGCGTAAGAACACCGATCGGTGTCTATACCATCCCCACTATATATTATATATACTATACATTTTACATCAGATGAAAACTTTGGGTGTAAAATTCAGATAATTATTTATTAAAAGCTCGACATTTTAAATGAGAATAAGAAAGAAAAGTATGTCTTTGTGCCCCCTTTTCCCTGTTCATGCCCTATCGGCCCCCCTGGCTAAACCATGCTAGATCCGCCCCTGCACAGTTACGTCAGCTGCGTAGAAAAGGATCCTGGTGTAGAAAGGAATATTAAATAAATTCTAACAGCAGCTTATCAAGCTCAAACGTGCTGCTGTTGTTCAGCTGCTGGTTTCCTCTTTCTGGTGCAAAGTGGGCCAAAAACAAAGGAGAGACGATCAGCTGATCATTGATCATGATTGAAGCAGCAACAGGAGAGAGAGAGAGGCAGTCGCTCCATATGTCGGTTAAGCTTAACGTGGGAATGCTTTACAAACATTCAGAGATGAACTTACACACTTGCTGTACTTCTCTCTGCGATAACTTTGTCGGAGATGAAATGCCGGGTTGGTAGCGAGGCTCCAAATCAGGGGCGATTCTAGGATCAGAGCTTTGGGGGTGCTGAGCACCCAGAGAGCTGCCCAGCCAGGCAAGATCAACTTTACTCGTCACGATGAGACGTCTTCCCCGTCTCTGTCAGTCCCTGCATCCTTAAATGTTGTCCCAAGTTGTCTCTGAATGTCTCCTCGGTGCATTTAAACCCCTGTTCCTCCCTGTCCTCATCGTCTGTTATCTTCGTCTCCATTATCAGTCATCATAATTTTACCATCTCTGTGCAAGTCTGCAAATTTCTTTATTAAATCATAAGATTCTTAAATTCATCAAGTCTCTCTGTGCCTGGGTCCTCGTCTCAAAACATGACATCACTGTTTTGTACATCTAAACACAATTTAATCCCACATTTGTGAAAGAAAAGCAAAACACTTTTTTGAAAAGTCTGTAACAAAACCATCAAATCTGATCAAGGTTATTTAAATGCTGCTAAAGAAGAATGGATTGGAATAGAAAAATACATATATTAACCTTAATTACTGGGAGAATAATGAATGATGCTCATAGTGAGTAAGAAGTAAACTGACTGCATTTTTTGGATACATACAAAAACACTCTGAAAAACAGAATAAATTATTAAAAATAAATTATTACAAAATATTAAAAAAAAACAAAATAAAAATGGAGGCAACTTTGCCTGTGGTAGAATGTATACAATGTATGAAAAAATCTTTACTGCAGATACTAATTTTGTGTTGTAAGATTTATGACTTTCATGCTTTCATGGTGGTCCTTAGGAGAGCTTGACCTTTTATCAGGTGGTCCACACTGTAAAAAGTGTGAGAAACACTGATAAGTGTGTGTGTGCTTTTGGAAAACATTTAAAGCTGCTGTACAGAATCTTTGAAACAAGCTTAAAACGTTTTTAGAAACAGAGCATCTGCTTCTCTTTACAGCTGCTCACTCCACCAGGGCTGTTTGGCTCTTTCTGATAGTGAGCAAATGTGATGCACGTACTGCGGCAGTCATACAGACAACTGGACGGTCCAAAGGTTGGCCGACCTATTACTGGCTGAGGTTTTAGCAGAGCTGTGGCTGAACCACATAAAAATATACCATTAATGCTTCAGCACCCCCCAAAAATGGGCTAAAATCGCCCTAACTCCAAATGCTCAACCAGACCGCCGTCAGGTCTCGCACGCTACAGCCGCTCTATCACGTGACACATACTGCTCCGACGTGCTCCGAGTTACTCCACGTCGCAAGTTTTGTGGGGTACTTTAATTACATTTAATGGATCGGATTACATTTTTTTTATTTCTCTCCGATGTCCGATCCAGTAATTTAGGTCAGTATCGGACCGATTCCCATACGTCATGTCGGATCGGTCCATCTCTAAATAAAACTGAACAGATCTAAAGAAGGTGTTCCTGAAATTTGGCTTTATTAGAACAGGACGGATGGATGAGCACAGCCCTCTCAGCACAGGGCTGACAGGACTTATAAACCGTAATATATACATCAAATACACAGTGACTTAATAAAAGAAATCAATAAATACACAAACACTTCAACCGCTGCCTCCTCAGACTGCATGAGTAACAGGAACCACTCACTGTCGGATCTGTGAGCGCTAAAATGACTCTGTTACTAGAGCCATCCAGTCGTTCTCTAAAAGTGAACATTAACTTTCTTCAAAGTGCTTTAAAAGTCCAAACACCCACAGCTACAAACATCTGGCTGGCACTACCCCCTTCTAGGTCTCCTGACCACAAGGGGGCAGTATATAACAGTATGCAACAAACATAAATCAACAAACTCACATAAACAAAAGCTGAATTTGTGTCAAACAGTATTTGCCTGCACATAGAGCTTACATCGTTGTCTGTATATGTCATCATTTCTTTGGTCAGTAGTAAAGTAACCGAGGTATTTCCCCTTTTTGAAAGAAAAAATGTGTAACCCCTGGACTAAAGAACAAATGCTCCACGTGGGCGAGGTGCTAATTTTCAGATGGCAGGTCTACATCTAGAATCAAAATGAGCACAAACATCAACAACCAAAGTGAAGCATTAAGACAAAACAGAGCAATGTCACACAGGATCCACACATTTGGGCCACAAAATAGATGTAAATTGATTAAAGTAAGACACAAATCAGACAAAAACAGATGCAGCAGGATCACAAACAGACACATGTTGGCTACATGTTGATGCTAAATGACTAAAATCACACGTGCAACACTTTCTACATATTTGACAACAGAAGAAAAACACAAACAAAGTCGGAATGTATTTTTAATTATTTTAAATTTTTATTTTATGCCAAATTAGATATTTTGCATAATCAAGCACCAAATCACAAAGTCTCCTCCCTGTTTGTACTGTAAGGTCAAAACCCTACAGTACTACAGAGAACCCCAACAATCAAACGATCCCCCTCTGAGCAAGCACGAGGCAACTGTGGGGAAGAAAAACTCCCTTTTAACAGGAAGAAACTTCCAACGGAACCGGGCTCAGAAGGGACGGCCATCCGCTGCGACCGGTTGGGGGGGATGGAAATCAAAAAGGAGACGAGATGGCGTGAACTACAGTTGTTAGAATTTGGATTTGGTGCTAAAATTCTGCTTCAAGATGTTAAAAGAAGCAGGGCGGCGGGGAAAAGCCAGGATGGTCATTTCAATCATCTCTGGCTTTAGTGAACCACCTGAAGGGTTTTCGCAGAGTTTTTCCCAACGCTGAAAAAAACCTGGAAATTTTGGACTTTTTGGGAGGACCGGGGATGACTCCGAGGCGCATTTGTAGATGCTTTGTCAGAACCTCATCAAAAGACGCATCCTTTGCCATCGCAGCCTTTAACACAGTGTCTGGGGAGCCAAACTCCTTGATGAGGCATTTGGTCATTTTCTTGATGAACTTTTTCTTGTCATTCATCAGACTTGTGACGGACTCTGTGCTGCTGAGTTCAGGCTGCATCAGATCTCTCAGACGCTTGAGGATCGCCTCAGGTTCTTTTGTAGTACATGCTGCACTGGCAAAAAAGTGGTGAGTTTCAGGGTTAGATTTTCTGATGACTCTCATCATGAGGAGAATGGCGAGGTCACTGCAAATTCTCTCAGCATCAGAAGATGACGCTGATACAGACCTCATCTCTGACATGTCAGAGGAATCCTTGGGTGAGCCTGAAACACTGGCAGAGCGTTTTTGTGGGGAAATGCTCCCAGACTTTGGTGACTGATCAGGTGTCTGATCAGGTGTCTGATCAAGTTCCAGAGAGCATTTTTCTGGGGTACTGCTCCCAGACTTTGGTGACTGATCAGGTGTCTGATCAGGTGACTGATAAGGTACCAGAAAGCATTTTTCTGGGGTACTGCTCCCAGATTTTGGTGACTGATCAGGTGACTGATCAGGTGTCTGATCAGGTGACTGATAAGGTACCAGAAAGCATTTTTCTGGGGTACTGCTCCCAGACTTTGGTGACTGATCAGGTGTCTGATCAGGTGACTGAAAAGGTACCAGAAAGCATTTTTCTGGGGTACTGCTCCCAGACTTTGGTGTTACAGGTGTCGGAACAGATTCTCTTCCACTTCCATCTGAATCTGTGCTGGTTTCCTTTGTTGTTTTCCTCGTTCTTTTAATAATGTTCTGGATTTCTTCCACAGCCACAGAAATTTTGTCCTCAATCAGGTGATCTTCGTCTTCGTTCTCCACCCAGAGTAAAAGTTTTTGTACAAACTTTTCTACTGCGTCTTCTACGAGCACATAGAGGACTTCAGCAGAAAAGGGACGCATTGATCCATGTGCTGGTTGTGGAGTCCTGCAGATGACGGTGTCAGACAGGGATCTACCCATTACAGGTTCGGGGACTTGATACAGTCGATCCGTCATAAGTAGATCAAACATTTTTGCCGTTAACTCCACAGTGAAATCTCTGGTTGCTCCACCAGTTCTAAAGTTTTCCACTGTTTTGTGGATGCTGAAGACTTTTTCTTTCTTTGTTAATTTCTCATACAACTGATTGACGTCTGATCTAATCGCGTCGAAGTCGACGGGAGAGGAGCGTATGTAACGGAGCAGTGTGTTTCGGCTGGAAACCGTACTTTTATCAGAGGGCACCGTGTCACCTTTGGGGTCCTTGCAAATGTTTTTCAGACAAACAAGAAATTTTCTGTTTGCCTTTATTACTTTTCTCAGGTCTTTTTTCGTTGTTTCAAATTGTTTTCTGGCAAACATGGAAAAGCGCTGTTTGCGTGCTTTGAGCCGGGAGTGAGAGGTGGATTGCAACCATCTGGAGAAGAAGTCTCTCAGCTTGTTGGTAATTAATCCTGCATTAAAGGCAGGACTCCTCTCACAGGGCTCTTCGCTGCTTACATCCATGTCGCCAATGATCTCATTTACGATGTCAGCTGCAACCACTTCTACTGGGGTTGCAGCCCGGAAACTTTGGCTTCCTGCGGCTCGTTTTGTTTCGTCCTTTTCTGTTAGAGTTTCTTCCTCATCTTTATCTGTCATCTCTCCATCTGAGCTCCTTGATGACAGAATCACAGAAATCTCTGCGATTGCTGATTGCACGGACATCTTTGAATCCGTACTTTCTGTACCGGAATCAGAGCCGCTCGACAGCTCACGCGCGTGCCTTTTGAGGCACGAGGCAGCGTGGCAAACCATGCGGTGCAGCTTTTTAATATTACTACATTTGCCGCTGACATAAACGGCGGGGTCTTGCGGGAGATCGGGGCTTTCTCTAACGAGTTTGACCGTTGAGCTGACCTTTTCGGAGATCTCTTCCTCAACCATCCGTGTCAGCTCGTCGGTGCTCTCAGGTCGCTGTTCCGGGACGTTAAGAGCGCCGGCGATGGCGGCTGAGATGGAGTCTCCGAGGGACGGGCTTATTTTCCCCGCACCTAAAGGCTCCGGATCTTCCTTCATCATGCGATCCTGAATAACAGGAAGGGCATTTTTGAGGATTCTGCTAGAGGCGGTCTGAATGATTTCACAAATCATATCAGCGAGCACCGCTCGGACGCCTGAGTCGCATGTGCCACTTTCTATCATGCTCCACTCAGCTCCAGAGAGCCTTTGGAAGCACCTGTTGAAAGGTGGCATAATCTGGTCTGGTGTGACCACGACTGTATTTTCGTTTTCGCTGCGTGTTGACATGGTTGTATCGCACATTAGATTTTCTGGGTTTGAGAGAACAGCTGGATAATTTCCTTGTTGGGAGAACGCCGACTGTTGAACATTTGCAAACAGATGAGCAGTGATGTTTCTGTGTGAGCGCTCCTATTTAAAGCTTCCCCTGCCTGTGACGTGGCTGTGACGATCGAAGCAGAAGCTGATTCCTTTGATCTGCCAGTGACGCCACACAGAACGCACGAGCGCACGGATAGAAGCCGCGCCCTCACCATATCCCAGGATACACTGCGAGTCAGCGGTTGAAGAAAAATGGCGGACGGCCGAAGTGACGCGCAGAAATACCGTCTTCAAAGTGAGCGCTGGGCTTTTGTCCCACTGCAAATATACCGCGGAACAAATGTTAGCATAATGAGAAGTCTTAAAGTCGCATTTAGCGACCCTTCGGCTAAGTTACGTGACGTTAGTGAGGTCGCGTTTAACGCGCTCTTTCTCCGTTAGTTCGTTCAGGTTTCTGCCGAAGCTCCGTCTGGTTGTCGCTGTGAAGCCAAACGTACTTAAACGGTTCAGGAAACACCGAGCAGACGGTTGAGCAAATATGTGGCCCGCGAACTGCGGTGAGGACGCAGACTCAAGCATGCTGTGCTGCAGTTTGTCCTTAAAGAGCTCTCATCCTGTTTAAAGCGCTAACAATGAGACAGACAGTAGATGGAGAAGTCCTCCTGCTGTTTCCTGCTGTTGTTGTCAGGCTTATATCAAACAACCCGAGTCTGTCACCTTTGTTATAAAGACCAACACTCTGCAGGATCCTGTTTCTCTCTGATTCAAACACATAAAGTGTGTCTGTGTGACGATAAGAGAAAACGGTGTTTTCATCCTGCAAGTTCACACAGATTTGATAAACTTCTGCTGCTTTTGTTGCTGACTGCTGTGGTTGATTTCCTTCTGCAAGTGTCCAGAGTCAGAAGAGCCTGAGAAGGTGAGAGGAGACGGAGGCTCTCCACCCCTGATGAGACACCAGGACAGATCCAGGACAGTGTGTGAGGAGGAGGAGGAGGAAGAGGAGCCAGCAGCAGCTGAGAGATGCAGAGGAGAGCAGACAGCTCTCTGTAGTTGAGGGACTGCTAAAAACACTGAAAACACTTTTATATTTGCTTCCTGTATCTGCAGAAGCATCTCCAACACAACCTGTAACAGCTGCATACAGGAACCACTCACTGCTGTTCGTCCTGCAGGATCTGACAGGGAACCAAGGAAAAATAAGGGAACCACAGACAACTTTGATAATGCTTTGATTTATCCAGAATATATGTAGTTCAAATATTGTTTTCATCAGTGGGATTGTGCTGGTTTCAGTGGGGAAAGTGTGCAGCTCATTTAGACACAAAGTTGTCCCTTCATAAAGTGTGTCAGTATTTTCTAAAGATGTTTCTGTATCATCTCTCTGCTGTTAGAGCCTCCAAACATCAGCCTGCTTATGCTCTCACATCTGCAACATCTGAAGTGAATTATGCTGCACAGTTTTGTCATCAATAAGAGAAGATTTACTGCATCAGTTTGTCTTCATTTCATCTGAAACACACACGGATCAAATCTCTGACTTTATTTTTGGGATATTGCCCTTAAATGTAACTAAAGCTTTCACACAGGGCTCATAAATGATATGAAATAGAAATAAATACCTTGAATTTTGACTGAAATGTCATATTTGATTCCACCACTGAGCTTTCTTTGTGCAGAATCAGAATGGGTTTTATTTCCAAATGTTGAGCAGCTTTACAACATTAGCAAATTGCTGCTTAGTGCAAAACACACTGTCAGACAACGCTGAAAGAAAGCAAAAATGAAAAGTGCTCAGTAGATGTATACATGATAGCAGGTGGTGCTCAGTGCAAGCATGGAGTGATGCAGTGAACAGTGTAGGCTCACTGTGTTCTGTATCTAGTAAATATCAATGATGTCACTCCTGATACGTTTGTACCATCAAACTGAAATGAGACTAGTGTCAGCAGCTACACTAGCAAACTGTTTTACTAAGCTTAGCATCATTGTTGTCTAAGGCGACTCAGCGCATGGCTGTAATGTTCTCTCACGCAGCTGAAACGACAGTTTTCACATAGAAAACAGTTTAACTCAGAACTGGGTGCTTTTGTGTTGAATCGTTTTCATGATGTCTGTTTGTCGGCTGCGCTCGCACAGGATGGAAATACAGGTTTAAAAAGACCTCGAGTCCTTTTTCATGTACTCGTGGTGGCTGCAAGTACTCAAACCTTCAAAACACAAAACTAGAATGTTGCCAACTGGTTGTTAAAGAGAATAATCCAAAGCAGACTTCAGGTTTACCCTCATTTCTGATCTTCTCTTGATCTTACACATCATCAGATATGAGACCGAGTGCTCTGTCATGTGGATAGTCAAGTTTTCTGAGTCCTAACAAGAAGGAAATCTAAAGGTTTCCATCGAATGAAACTAAAGACTGAAAATAAATAGAGGAGCGCTCTCTCCTTCCTCGGCACCGCCGGCGTCGAGCAGAACAGACCCACGCTGACTCCCGGCAAAGGTGGACTTCTCCGTCACCACGGGCAACGAGCTGGCATCCG
Organism: Simochromis diagramma; assembly: GCF_900408965.1. Taxonomy (NCBI): domain Eukaryota; kingdom Metazoa; phylum Chordata; class Actinopteri; order Cichliformes; family Cichlidae; genus Simochromis; species Simochromis diagramma. The sequence goes on from NW_024386860.1 coordinate 18,414,450, forward strand.
GCTGCCGTGGCAACACCGTTCACCGTGTGATCACTGCAACAGGTATGTCTTGTATCAACATGACCACCTGCAGCACATCCAATAATGATATTTAACCAAGTTTATCTTTTGCATTTCTTGGTATTTCTTTGTGAAGCACTTCGTGATCTTCGCATCGTGAGGCGCTACACAAACCACATTTTATTTTCTTTCAGTGAAATTTAGTGGTGACTTTAAAATCAGTGCATTTTATTTGTCTGTGACTGAGCCTCCATCTTTGGGAGTGGTGCTGTGTGAGACTCTCAAAGCACGTTTTGCACTTTTAGAGGAGATGCACTAAAACTGTAACATCATTAAAAAGACGCTGAAGCCAAACAAACAAAGAACAAAATAAAAACTGTTTGTTGTCTATGATTGGAACTGACATGTGAAATGTGTCGGGTTGTGTCGTCATCATCACTGATTTGTTTGGAGGAGTCGAGCTTGAACGCTCTTTTGTCCCAATTCTAATAATGACAACATTATTCAAATAAGACTGAAGTGGTCGGGCAGAGAATCAGCACTGTATCCATGCAAACACATGCACAGCAAGCAAACCTCCGTCTTGGATTAAAATGAAGACGCAAACATTTCCAAGTGCGTCCATCTTTGCTGATGATGCAGCAGACACGCTGACCTCCAGTCAGGAGGAGGAGCATGTTCTTCCTCTCACAGACACTGAAGCCTGAAACCGAACGGCCCGTTTACTGCGTTTAACCTCAGTCCTAGTTTCATGGTTCGACGCCTGTGACCTCGTTTAGCTCCAGTTCACAGCCCGTTCTGCCAGACGTCAGTCTGTTTGCATCTGTACTAACTTTGAATAAGTCATCTTCAGTTAAACGACTCTGAGCATCTTTAATCAAATGCACTTTAATGACCACTGGGCTGCTTTCTAAAACCACTTTTACAAAGTCTCTGATGGACGTGGGAGGAGGAGCGAGGATGACATTTATATCAGATGAAGAGTTCTGACTGTGTCACAGCTGCACAGACGTCTCATCGTGTCGGGTATGTTCTGCATATGTTTGGTTTATTTGATAATCTCACACATTCATTGTCTGGTATTCTAATAAACAAAATGATGATAATTGAAGGAAGACAACATTTTTAAAGTTGAACGTTTCAAATGTTGAATATGTTTGATAGTTTTGTTTGAATGATTAGATTAGATAGAAATGGAGTGAATGACAGAGACAGCTGCCTCTTTGTTGATGCTGCTTTAAGTGTTATGATTAATAATGAACGAGCAGCTGCAGATGAGATTCATGAGGACGTCTTCACAGTTTTTCAGCTCTCAGTCATGAAGAGGTGTGGACTGATCCTGCTGCTGCTCTCAGGTCTGTGAACTCATCTCAGTCGCCTCATTTACAGTTTGAATAAAACGTTTGATATCAGAAAATCAAAGAAAGCACAAAGTGAACTGCTCCATAGGGATTATTTTAAAGGTGTCTGTAAACGAGCTTCAAGCAGTCACAGGAACACTCGTACAATCTCCAAAGACCTTTGTCATGTCAACTGAACTTCTAAAGGTTTCTTTGGGTCCAGTTAGAAGTTTGATTGACAGTTTAATAGTCGGCAGTTTGTAACAGTTTGTATAAAGTGAAGTAAAAGAGTAAAGAAAGAAAGGAGGGAAGAGTCAGTGCATGAACGTGGCTGTTTGTGTGCACTGCTGAGAAAAACACGTCTTGATTTTATTTTCTGTGTAGAAATCTGACTGAAAGCCTGAAACGCTGCAAACCCGTCAGCTCGCTGAAAAAGATCCTGACTGCTTTTACCACGTCCGTGTGCACGTTAGAGCAGGGCGATATGGCCAAAAATATTTATCACGATATAAATTTGAAAATTTGCGATAACGATATAACTGACAATATAATTGATGCGAGACAAAATACAACTCCACAACTTTGCTAGCGCACAAAAACCCATCCATTTATTTTCACTTAAACAAGCAGCTGTTTTATGTGCATTAAAGCTATATAAACATTTAACAGTGCAAATGCAAATTCTTTGCTGAAAGTTTAACCAAAAGGCATTTCCAGTAGAAATGGGCTGACATATCCTGAGCATAACCAAGTATAACATCCACCAAAGTTAAAAAGAGGAGCTTTGCAACATTAAACTGCAGTGAGCCAAATAAAAAAGTCAAATATGTATTTTTCGGACCATAAGGTGCACGGGATTATAAGACACATTAAGGGAAACAAAGCAGTCAGATAAATCAAACTTTATTCAACTCATTCTTCTTGCTTCCTCCACTTCTGTACCATCGATTCATTAATGCTGTTTTCTATCACAGCGGCTCTATTCCCATGTTGTTGCAGTATATTAATGACTAACCTCGTATTGTGGATGGATTATCTCAGTTGTTCTCCTGACGAGTTTGGTCCGTTTACAGCATCCTGCCACGCGACTGTATTTGTCTCTAACCATCAGGAACCTTCACGTTAACTTTTATCGAGTGGAAAAGTGTTAGCGTTCATCCTCCAGCTTCAGTGTTTATGCTATGCTAACATAGCTGTGTTGCTAGCGATCACGTAGCACATCATTATATACCAGCTAGCCCAACTTCAGTAACTTTACAAACGTCACTGCTGTTTAGTTCCCTGTCTTCATTTATGTTGGAAGTGATAGCAGAGCAGTATGTTTGAACTTTTTCAGAAATCTCTCAGTCAGAACAAGCAAAACTAGCGAGCTAACTTCCGCTAGCTTCCTGCTAACTTCTAACTCTGTTAA
>NW_024386860.1:18422200-18447200 GCF_900408965.1 Simochromis diagramma
AGACTCAGAAGGTGTCAACCAGCTTTTATGTGTTTTTACTCAGAGGGTCCAAACTGCTTCAGCTCAGTCCAGAGATCCTCTGAAAACCCACTTCATGCGATTGTCCGGCCTCCTTCACCCAGTTCATGTGAGCTGCTTGTGCATGGTGGGTGTACCTGAAGCAGATGAGCACTTAAAGGGTCTGCTGTCGGCTCCACCTGCATTTTTCATTCTCAGTCAGTTTAACCTGAGCTCAAATCTGCATCAGCGTTTGGTCCAAAGTAGAAGCTGAATGCAACACTGCCTCCCAGAGGCCAAATGCACCAACTACATGCACCACACACATTAGAGGAACAAAAGCCAAAAACAACAGGAAACAGATTAAAGCTCATCTATAAAATGAGTTGTCAGCAGTCGCTGCCCTGACATGGACACGGCTGATGTGTTTACAGATGCATGTCTTTACTTTTCCTTTTCATAATGATCATGTGTTTTGAATAATTGTTTGTTATTTTCTCTTTTACCGTGAGAATGAGATAAAGGAGAAAATAATGAGAATGAGAATGAGATAAAGTAAATGATGGGCTGAGGAAAGCTGTTCCAAAGTTGGGAGCTGTGACTCTGGGTCGGTTTAGTCTGCCCACCAGGAAGTGACTGATCAGCTGATTTTTAATGGCTGATGTTCACAGGTTGATTTGACTCTTTTTTATCTTTAGAAAAATGCTCGTTTTGTTGGACAATAACATTTTTGTTATTCAGAGATGCTAACAGTAGAAAAGGTCTGAGTGGTAATGATCGAGTTTTCCTTCAGGTCTTCATCGTTGTTCCTGAAAATGTGTGACTGACCATTTAAAAGTCCAGCCCTTCACCTCCACAGTAACACTCTAAGGAGTTTAAGACCATGGCGCCATCTGCTGGCCAAACCTTCACATTGCACCACGAGAATAGAATAGAATTCAACTTTATTGTCATTGCACACGTCACAAGTACAAGGCAATGAAACGCGGTTTGCATCCATCCAGAAAGTGATTTAGCCACAATATAGATGTATTACAGAAATGGGTCTGTTACAATGTTCATGGTATGAAGGTACAGTGGGGCAAAAAAGTATTTAGTCAGCCACCGATTGTGCAAGTTCCCCCACTTAAAATGATGACAGAGGTCAGTAATTTGCACCAGAGGTACACTTCAACTGTGAGAGACAGAATGTGAAAAAAAAATCCATGAATCCACATGGTAGGATTTGTAAAGAATTTATTCGTAAATTAGGGTGGAAAATAAGTATCTGGTCACCTCAAACAAGGAAAATCTCTGGCTCTCACAGACCTGTAACGTCTTCTGTAAGAAGCTTTTCTGTCCCCCACTCGTTACCTGTATGAATGGCACCTGTTTGAACTCATCATCTGTATAAAAGACACCTGTCCACAGCCTCAAACAGTCAGACTCCAAACTCCGCCATGGCCAAGACCAAAGAGCTTTCGAAGGACACCAGGAAAAGTATTGTAGACCTGCACCAGACTGGGAAGAGTGAATCTACAATAGGCAAGCAGCTTGGTGTGAAAAAATCAACTGTGGGAGCAATCATCAGAAAATGGAAGACATACAAGACCACTGATAATCTCCCTCGATCTGGGGCTCCACGCAAGATCTCATCCCGTGGGGTCAAAATGATCATGAGAACGGTGAGCAAAGATCCCAGAACCACACGGGGGGACCTGGTGAATGACCTGCAGAGAGCTGGGACCACAGTAACAAAGGTCACCATCAGTAACACACTACAACGGCAGGGAATCAAATCCCGCAGTGCCAGACGTGTTCCGCTGCTGAAGCCAGTGCATGTCCAGGCCCGTCTGAAGTTTGCCAGAGAGCACATGGATGATACAGCAGAGGATTGGGAGAATGTCATGTGGTCAGATGAAACCAAAGTAGAACTTTTTGGTATAAACTCAACTCGTCGTGTTTGGAGGAAGAAGAATACTGAGTTGCATCCCAAGAACACCATACCTACTGTGAAGCATGGGGGTGGAAACATCATGCTATGGGGCTGTTTTTCTGCCAAGGGGACAGGACGACTGATCCGTGTTAAGGACAGAATGAATGGGGCCATGTATCGTGAGATTTTGAGCCAAAACCTCCTTCCATCAGTGAGAACTTTGAAGATGAAACGAGGCTGGGTCTTCCAACATGACAATGATCCAAAACACACCGCCGGGCAACAAAGGAGTGGCTCCGTAAGAAGCATTTGAAAGTCCTGGAGTGGCCTAGCCAGTCTCCAGACCTCAACCCCATAGAAAATCTGTGGCGGGAGTTGAAAGTCCGTGTTGCTCGGCGACAGCCCCAAAACATCACTGCTCTCGAGAAGATCTGCATGGAGGAATGGGCCAAAATACCAGCTACTGTGTGTGCAAACCTGGTAAAGACCTATAGTAAACGTTTGACCTCTGTTATTGCCAACAAAGGTTATGTTACAAAGTATTGAGTTGTATTTTTGTTATTGACCAAATACTTATTTTCCACCCTGATTTACGAATAAATTCTTTACAAATCCTACCATGTGGATTCATGGATTTTTTTTTCACATTCTGTCTCTCACAGTTGAAGTGTACCTCTGGTGCAAATTACTGACCTCTGTCATCATTTTAGGTGGGGGAACTTGCACAATCGGTGGCTGACTAAATACTTTTTTGCCCCACTGTATGTCATGAATAAGCTCTAAGTATGTACAGGCTGTAGTGAGTATACAGGCTATGAACAGGATATCAATATGAACTATGCAAGTTATAAACAGCTGGTTATAACTTGCATGCGGTTTATAGAAGATGGTTGATCTTCTATAAACCGTTTATAGAATTATAATTATTGTATTGTACAGTATGATTGTCTACACGGCGTTTACAGTAGTGCAGTTTAGATCAGTGAGATATGTGGCTAATTTCTACAGAGGCTGTATAAAGTGCTAGTGGTTGTGTGTGTGTATGTTCAGTCCATGAGTTGATGTGGGTCATGGACATTAGCTTGGAAACGATGTTTGATGATCTCCACATTTTCTTTAACTTTAAACTTCCTCAAAGACAATCTGACCTCAGTCCAGAATAATCCACTTACTTCTCTTTTTGTATTGCCGTGTGTGTGTTAACACTCTTCCTGTCTTGTTATTTTAGAGCTTCTTTCTTATTGGAAACTCCCTGCATCTACAAGTTTGACCATCTCATGTCAAACATGAACACTTTTACACTTTATTGAATGTAACAACAACCAAACTGCAGTCTGAAACCATCTTTGTAATAATAAAGAAGCCTCTCATGTCTGTCCTGTGTTTCCTGACCCCGATGCAGAAGTCTGCCTGATCCCAAACCAGAAAAACAATTTCTCCTGCTTTAACAGGCGAATTAAAGAGAAAGGATGACTGAACACGAGCCGAGACTCAGAAGGTGTCAACCAGCTTTTATGTGTTTTTACTCAGAGGGTCCAAACTGCTTCAGCTCAGTCCAGAGATCCTCTGAAAACCCACTTCATGCGATTGTCCGGCCTCCTTCACCCAGTTCATGTGAGCTGCTTGTGCATGGTGGGTGTACCTGAAGCAGATGAGCACTTAAAGGGTCTGCTGTCGGCTCCACCTGCATTTTTCATTCTCAGTCAGTTTAACCTGAGCTCAAATCTGCATCAGCGTTTGGTCCAAAGTAGAAGCTGAATGCAACACTGCCTCCCAGAGGCCAAATGCACCAACTACAGCTTCATTCAAGCAGATTTACAGCTTGTAATGGATTTCCTTACATCCATTTTATTTTGCAGGAACTGCTGTATACTGTGTGCAGAAAAACAATAGACAGAAAACTAACTGTACAAATGATATCAGCTTGAAAATGAATAACGCCAACGCAGTGTGGGAAAGCCCCACTCTTAGGGCATACTTCCACACACTGTCTCAATACGTTTAAATCACTACTCAAAACCCATCTGTTTAGAATTGCATACAGCTGATCTGTCTTAGGCCATTTTTACCTGCTCAGTTTTTATATTTGCTTTTATACTTTTATGACTGTTTATGTCTAAATTTTATCTACCATGTTTGCTATATATACATTTTTCTTATGTTTTTCATGGTATTGTTTACGTGCTACTGTGAGGTGACCTTGAGGGTCTGAAAGGCGCCTATAAATAAAAAGTATTATCATTATTATTATTATTATCATTACAAATCAGACAAAAACAGATGCAGCAGGATCACAAACAGACACATGTTGGCTACATGTTGATGCTAAATGACTAAAATCACACGTGCAACACTTTCTACATATTTGACAACAGAAGAAAAACACAAACAAAGTCGGAATGTATTTTTAATTATTTTACATTTTTATTTTATGCCAAATTAGATATTTTGCATAATCAAGCACCAAATCACAAAGTCTCCTCCCTGTTTGTACTGTAAGGTCAAAACCCTACAGTACTACAGAGAACCCCAACAATCAAACGATCCCCCTCTGAGCAAGCACGAGGCGACTGTGGGGAAGAAAAACTCCCTTTTAACAGGAAGAAACTTCCAACGGAACCGGGCTCAGAAGGGACGGCCATCCGCTGCGACCGGTTGGGGGGGATGGAAATCAAAAAGGAGACGAGATGGCGTGAACTACAGTTGTTAGAATTTGGATTTGGTGCTAAAATTCTGCTTCAAGATGTTAAAAGAAGCAGGGCGGCGGGGAAAAGCCAGGATGGTCATTTCAATCATCTCTGGCTTTAGTGAACCACCTGAAGGGTTTTCGCAGAGTTTTTCCCAACGCTGAAAAAAACCTGGAAATTTTGGACTTTTTGGGAGGACCGGGGATGACTCCGAGGCGCATTTGTAGATGCTTTGTCAGAACCTCATCAAAAGACGCATCCTTTGCCATCGCAGCCTTTAACACAGTGTCTGGGGAGCCAAACTCCTTGATGAGGCATTTGGTCATTTTCTTGATGAACTTTTTCTTGTCATTCATCAGACTTGTGACGGACTCTGTGCTGCTGAGTTCAGGCTGCATCAGATCTCTCAGACGCTTGAGGATCGCCTCAGGTTCTTTTGTAGTACATGCTGCACTGGCAAAAAAGTGGTGAGTTTCAGGGTTAGATTTTCTGATGACTCTCATCATGAGGAGAATGGCGAGGTCACTGCAAATTCTCTCAGCATCAGAAGATGACGCTGATACAGACCTCATCTCTGACATGTCAGAGGAATCCTTGGGTGAGCCTGAAACACTGGCAGAGCGTTTTTGTGGGGAAATGCTCCCAGACTTTGGTGTCTGATCAGGTGACTGAAAAGGTACCAGAAAGCATTTTTCTGGGGTACTGCTCCCAGACTTTGGTGACTGATCAGGTGTCTGATCAGGTGTCTGATCAGGTGTCTGATCAAGTACCAGAAAGCATTTTTCTGGGGTACTGCTCCCAGACATTGGTGACTGATCAGGTGTCTGATCAGGTGACTGAAAAGGTACCAGAAAGCATTTTTCTGGGGTAATGCTCCCAGACTTTGGTGACTGATCAGGTGTCTGATCAGGTGTCTGATCAAGTTCCAGAGAGCATTTTTCTGGGGTAATGCTCCCAGACTTTGGTGTCTGATCAGGTGTCTGATCAGGTGTCTGATCAAGTTCCAGAGAGCATTTTTCTGGGGTACTGCTCCCAGACTTTGGTGACTGATCAGGTGTCTGATCAGGTGTCTGATCAAGTTCCAGAGAGCATTTTTCTGGGGTACTGCTCCCAGACTTTGGTGACTGATCAGGTGACTGAAAAGGTACCAGAGAGCATTTTTCTGGGGTACTGCTCCCAGACTTTGGTGACTGATCAGGTGTCTGATCAGGTGTCTGATCAAGTACCAGAAAGCATTTTTCTGGGGTACTGCTCCCAGACATTGGTGACTGATCAGGTGTCTGATCAGGTGACTGAAAAGGTACCAGAAAGCATTTTTCTGGGGTACTGCTCCCAGACTTTGGTGACTGATCAGGTGTCTGATCAGGTGTCTGATCAGGTGACTGAAAAGGTACCAGAAAGCATTTTTCTGGGGTACTGCTCCCAGACTTTGGTGACTGATCAGGTGTCTGATCAGGTGACTGATCAGGTGACTGAAAAGGTACCAGAAAGCATTTTTCTGGGGTACTGCTCCCAGACTTTGGTGACTGATCAGGTGACTGAAAAGGTACCAGAAAGCATTTTTCTGGGGTACTGCTCCCAGACTTTGGTGACTGATCAGGTGTCTGATCAGGTGACTGAAAAGGTACCAGAAAGCATTTTTCTGGGGTACTGCTCCCAGACTTTGGTGTTACAGGTGTCGGAACAGATTCTCTTCCACTTCCATCTGAATCTGTGCTGGTTTCCTTTGTTGTTTTCCTCGTTCTTTTAATAATGTTCTGGATTTCTTCCACAGCCACAGAAATTTTGTCCTCAATCAGGTGATCTTCGTCTTCGTTCTCCACCCAGAGTAAAAGTTTTTGTACAAACTTTTCTACTGCGTCTTCTACGAGCACATAGAGGACTTCAGCAGAAAAGGGACGCATTGATCCATGTGCTGGTTGTGGAGTCCTGCAGATGACGGTGTCAGACAGGGATCTACCCATTACAGGTTCGGGGACTTGATACAGTCGATCCGTCATAAGTAGATCAAACATTTTTGCCGTTAACTCCACAGTGAAATCTCTGGTTGCTCCACCAGTTCTAAAGTTTTCCACTGTTTTGTGGATGCTGAAGACTTTTTCTTTCTTTGTTAATTTCTCATACAACTGATTGACGTCTGATCTAATCGCGTCGAAGTCGACGGGAGAGGAGCGTATGTAACGGAGCAGTGTGTTTCGGCTGGAAACCGTACTTTTATCAGAGGGCACCGTGTCACCTTTGGGGTCCTTGCAAATGTTTTTCAGACAAACAAGAAATTTTCTGTTTGCCTTTATTACTTTTCTCAGGTCTTTTTTCGTTGTTTCAAATTGTTTTCTGGCAAACATGGAAAAGCGCTGTTTGCGTGCTTTGAGCCGGGAGTGAGAGGTGGATTGCAACCATCTGGAGAAGAAGTCTCTCAGCTTGTTGGTAATTAATCCTGCATTAAAGGCAGGACTCCTCTCACAGGGCTCTTCGCTGCTTACATCCATGTCGCCAATGATCTCATTTACGATGTCAGCTGCAACCACTTCTACTGGGGTTGCAGCCCGGAAACTTTGGCTTCCTGCGGCTCGTTTTGTTTCGTCCTTTTCTGTTAGAGTTTCTTCCTCATCTTTATCTGTCATCTCTCCATCTGAGCTCCTTGATGACAGAATCACAGAAATCTCTGCGATTGCTGATTGCACGGACATCTTTGAATCCGTACTTTCTGTACCGGAATCAGAGCCGCTCGACAGCTCACGCGCGTGCCTTTTGAGGCACGAGGCAGCGTGGCAAACCATGCGGTGCAGCTTTTTAATATTACTACATTTGCCGCTGACATAAACGGCGGGGTCTTGCGGGAGATCGGGGCTTTCTCTAACGAGTTTGACCGTTGAGCTGACCTTTTCGGAGATCTCTTCCTCAACCATCCGTGTCAGCTCGTCGGTGCTCTCAGGTCGCTGTTCCGGGACGTTAAGAGCGCCGGCGATGGCGGCTGAGATGGAGTCTCCGAGGGACGGGCTTATTTTCCCCGCACCTAAAGGCTCCGGATCTTCCTTCATCATGCGATCCTGAATAACAGGAAGGGCATTTTTGAGGATTCTGCTAGAGGCGGTCTGAATGATTTCACAAATCATATCAGCGAGCACCGCTCGGACGCCTGAGTCGCATGTGCCACTTTCTATCATGCTCCACTCAGCTCCAGAGAGCCTTTGGAAGCACCTGTTGAAAGGTGGCATAATCTGGTCTGGTGTGACCACGACTGTATTTTCGTTTTCGCTGCGTGTTGACATGGTTGTATCGCACATTAGATTTTCTGGGTTTGAGAGAACAGCTGGATAATTTCCTTGTTGGGAGAACGCCGACTGTTGAACATTTGCAAACAGATGAGCAGTGATGTTTCTGTGTGAGCGCTCCTATTTAAAGCTTCCCCTGCCTGTGACGTGGCTGTGACGATCGAAGCAGAAGCTGATTCCTTTGATCTGCCAGTGACGCCACACAGAACGCACGAGCGCACGGATAGAAGCCGCGCCCTCACCATATCCCAGGATACACTGCGAGTCAGCGGTTGAAGAAAAATGGCGGACGGCCGAAGTGACGCGCAGAAATACCGTCTTCAAAGTGAGCGCGGCGCTTTTGTCCCACTGCAAATATACCGCGGAACAAATGTTAGCATAATGAGAAGTCTTAAAGTCGCATTTAGCGACCCTTCGGCTAAGTTACGTGACGTTAGTGAGGTCGCGTTTAACGCGCTCTTTCTCCGTTAGTTCGTTCAGGTTTCTGCCGAAGCTCCGTCTGTTTGTCGCTGTGAAGCCAAACGTACTTAAACGGTTCAGGAAACACCGAGCAGACGGTTGAGCAAATATGTGGCCCGCGAACTGCGGTGAGGACGCAGACTCAAGCATGCTGTGCTGCAGTTTGTCCTTAAAGAGCTCTCATCCTGTTTAAAGCGCTAACAATGAGACAGACAGTAGATGGAGAAGTCCTCCTGCTGTTTCCTGCTGTTGTTGTCAGGCTTATATCAAACAACCCGAGTCTGTCACCTTTGTTATAAAGACCAACACTCTGCAGGATCCTGTTTCTCTCTGATTCAAACACATAAAGTGTGTCTGTGTGACGATAAGAGAAAACGGTGTTTTCATCCTGCAAGTTCACACAGATTTGATAAACTTCTGCTGCTTTTGTTGCTGACTGCTGTGGTTGATTTCCTTCTGCAAGTGTCCAGAGTCAGAAGAGCCTGAGAAGGTGAGAGGAGACGGAGGCTCTCCACCCCTGATGAGACACCAGGACAGATCCAGGACAGTGTGTGAGGAGGAGGAGGAGGAAGAGGAGCCAGCAGCAGCTGAGAGATGCAGAGGAGAGCAGACAGCTCTCTGTAGTTGAGGGACTGCTAAAAACACTGAAAACACTTTTATATTTGCTTCCTGTATCTGCAGAAGCATCTCCAACACAACCTGTAACAGCTGCATACAGGAACCACTCACTGCTGTTCGTCCTGCAGGATCTGACAGGGAACCAAGGAAAAATAAGGGAACCACAGACAACTTTGATAATGCTTTGATTTATCCAGAATATATGTAGTTCAAATATTGTTTTCATCAGTGGGATTGTGCTGGTTTCAGTGGGGAAAGTGTGCAGCTCATTTAGACACAAAGTTGTCCCTTCATAAAGTGTGTCAGTATTTTCTAAAGATGTTTCTGTATCATCTCTCTGCTGTTAGAGCCTCCAAACATCAGCCTGCTTATGCTCTCACATCTGCAACATCTGAAGTAAATTATGCTGCACAGTTTTGTCATCAATAAGAGAAGATTTACTGCATCAGTTTGTCTTCATTTCATCTGAAACACACACGGATCAAATCTCTGACTTTATTTTTGGGATATTGCCCTTAAATGTAACTAAAGCTTTCACACAGGGCTCATAAATGATATGAAATAGAAATAAATACCTTGAATTTTGACTGAAATGTCATATTTGATTCCACCACTGAGCTTTCTTTGTGCAGAATCAGAATGGGTTTTATTTCCAAATGTTGAGCAGCTTTACAACATTAGCAAATTGCTGCTTAGTGCAAAACACACTGTCAGACAACGCTGAAAGAAAGCAAAAATGAAAAGTGCTCAGTAGATGTATACATGATAGCAGGTGGTGCTCAGTGCAAGCATGGAGTGATGCAGTGAACAGTGTAGGCTCACTGTGTTCTGTATCTAGTAAATATCAATGATGTCACTCCTGATACGTTTGTACCATCAAACTGAGCATCAGTCTACACAGCTGCTTTAAACACAACTGTAAAAAACACGTATCTGACATTATTCCGTCAAACTGTCACAACACGTGTTTTATTTAAGACCATTAACTCTGCTCCGACTGTATCGAGGCCTCGTCTGCAGCCTGTGAGCGGTTTGTGTGCTGTTTTATTGAGAAGGTCTCCTCCACCAGGGCTCAGATCTTTCTGCTCATGACCTCTCAGTCTCTGCTTCCTGCTCTGCTGTCTTTGAGCCGATGACTCTGTCCGCTTTAAAGGAGCCTGTTGGTCGTTTTAAGCCTGCAGGGTCTCCAAATGATGCTGCCCCTCCTCGACTCTTAAAACACGTGTTAACTGCAGTTGGACCTTTGCTTTTTGAGCAAACCACAGTTTGATGTCAGGTGTTGTCCCTAAAGATGTTAAACATGCTGTAGTCAAACCCCTGATTAAAAAACCTGCTCTTGATCCTATGACTCTTGTAAATTACAGGTCTATCTCCAAACTACCTTTTCTTTCCAAATGTCTTGAAAAGAGCTCGCAGCCAATGAATGGCCTTCCTGGGAAAGCAAAATGTTTTAGATGTTTTCCAGTCAGATTTTAAACCCTTTCACTGAATCAGCCCTGTTCAAAGTTTTAAGGACATATTTTTAGCTCCTGACGCTCGGGACTGTGTTGTTCTGGTGCTTTTAGATTTGACAGCTGGCTTGATACAGTGCATCACGCCATATTACTCTCTGGTTTGCAGCACTGGGTGGGCACGAGGGGCCCTGGAGTGGTTCAGGTCCTGCTTGGCAGGGTGAACTTTTTGTGCCGTGCTGTCCTCTGTGGTGTGGTGTCCCACAGGGCTCAGTTCTCGGCCCCCTCTTGGTTCTGTACTGAGTTAACTCAGTTGCATTGTATTCCCCTTTTATGCTGATGACTGAACACATACTCCACACAGCCACTACTTCAGTGTTTTGAAATTAAGGCTTGCATGTCTCTTAACTTTTTAAAATTCAATGACAAAAAGACCGAGGTGATGGTTTTTGGTAGCCCCACTGAGACCCCCAATATTTAGATTCCTTTGCCCAGCATGTTAAACCAGCTGTCACAAACCTGGGGGTCAAAGTGACTGTGATCTGACGTTTGGCAGTCAGATTAAGGCAGCTGGCTAAAGCAGGTTTTTCACAGCTATCCACGCCTTTGTTAGCACTCGGCTGCATTACTGTATCATATATTACTCGTCTACAGAGGAGGCAAAATGCCGCAGCTCGTCTTTTAACTGGCACTCGACAGTTTGAGCACATTTCTCCTGTTTCAGCTTCACTTCACTGGCTGCCAATACTTTTAGGATTCATTTTAAAATTCTTTTATTTGCTTTTAAAGCCCTTCACGGCCTCGCCCCATCTCATCTCTCTGAGCTGCTACAGCCTCATACACCCACCCGCTCTCTCAGGCCAGCTGATCAGCTGCTCCTGCATGTACCCCGGACTGGGCGTAAACTTAGAGGAGATCGTGCTTTTGCTGTAGCAGCTCCCAAACTGTTTTTAGTTGGTTCTATGTTGTTTTTTAATACAGGGCTGTTTGAAAAAAAAAATTTTCTTAACATATCTGCTGTACAGCACTTTGGTCCTGTGCTGGCTGTGTTAAAGTGCTTTATAAATAAAGTTGGATTGGATAAAGTGTCCAAAGACATGCAGCTTGTGGGGACAGGTTGATTGGATGATCCAAATTGTCACTAGGTGTGAATGTGTGAATGAAAGTGAGCACGAATGGTTGTCTGTCTCTGTGTGTTGGCTGGCGACCTGTCCAGGGTGGACCCCGCCTCTCGCCCTATGACAGCTGGGATAGGCTCCACCCTGAAAAGGATAAGCGGAAGCGAATGGATGGATGGATACAGTGCTGTGGGTGTTCCACAGGGACCACTTTTAGGACTCTTTATCTTTCTAATGTTCGCTAATAATCCGCACGGTTCTCTACATGCCGCTAACGCTTTCATGTGTTTTCAAAATGTGCCTCAAACATCAGATTAGCTAAAACTGAAAGCATTTATTTTACACACAGATTTTTCCACCCACAGCAAAATGCTAAACCTCTACACACACTGATGACTGTTTTACACAAAGACGTTACTAAACAGATAAATGCATCATTTTGTTAACTTTAATAATACTTTGTTTCCATTTCTCATGTGTTTGTTCCTCGTGTTCTATGAAACTAGCACAGAGACAGAACTGGTGCAATGAGCCTTTAATTCACAACATGCAATAAATCACAACTTGTAGTTTGAACACATTTTAAAAATGTAGAAAAACAACTCGTGTTTGTGATGTCACTCAAACACTGTACACATCTTTTATTGTAATATAATAAAATCACAAGTCCAGCCTGATCGTGGCTCCTCACAGAAGTCAAGTGACCAATCCACACCCACAGAACATTAAGGCACTTTGGAGAAAACACTAAATGAACTACCAGGTGACCGTGTCCACTGGGCTCCTCGCTCTCATGTGTATACATTTATCCTAGTCTCGATCTCAAACATTCAATTCACAGATTCGGGAACTTAAAGAAGCAAACGTCCAATCAGAATTTAACGTTGGAGAAAGAAGAACCTTTGAAACAGCTGTTAGGACGGCTGCTCCACGACCTGCTGTTACAGCTTTTCCTGGCGCCGCCCCGTGTGTCATCACAGGAAACAGCAGTGACGGGATTCAGCTCAAACAGAAAGATTTAATATGAGCTGAATAATCGACCAAATGTATGCAGGACTTTAGTCTGTAGTAGAAACACAATCAGTGGCATTAAAAATGAAAAAAATAGACCTGAGACTAAAAGTTGCTGTTGAGTAAAATGTTTCCATGTGTGAAGCTTTGTTGGTCTCAAATGAAACAAACAGACTCGAGATTAAAGAAAGTCACGTTTCTCACTCACTATGTGTTCACAGACTCTCTGCATCGAATCATATCTGTTATTAACCTCTGTCTCTCCTCCACAGCATGTCTTCATCCTGTCTTCCTTCTCTCTCCCCAACCAATCACAGTGATTGGCCCCGCCCCTCCCTGAGCCTGGTGCTGCTGTAAATGAATCTGTGGCATGCGTAGAAAACAGGGTCAAGACTTGTACAACTAGAAGACTTCCAAGTCTTGCCCAATTGCATACGAGCTTTGGCTGCTTTCCACTAAACTGGAACATTTGTACAAACAAATCTCACCTGGAGACCGAGTCGTTTCCCTCCGACAGTGAAAAACGAAATGAGCAGTAATGTATTATCAGCGGTCCAGATTCATAGCCAGTCTAATGAATGTTTCTGTCCCCCAGTGGACACGCAGCCATACATCAGGTCACTTTGCATCAGTGAGAATATCATCATCAAGCTGGAGCCAAAATAAATAATGTAAACAGTGTGGTTTGTCTATGGTGGAGCCCGGATCCATCAGAGTACTCGAGGCATGGAAATAACTGTAAACGCTCACAGCAACGCCTTCAAATAGCCTTCAGGAAAACCACATCGCTGTCCCACTCTGACTGACAAACACCTTCGTTTTGGATTCACGCAAAACATCCAGACGGAAAATTAAAGCCCAGCTTTAGGGTAAAAAAAATAAGTCCAAGGAAACAGAAACAAGAAAAGTTTGAATTTTATCCCAAACTGGAAAAACAGCATAGTAAAAGTTCAACCATAGAAATAGTAAATACATACAAAACTCAAATGTAAATCTTTTCACGTGTTGTGATTTAACACGATGATGTAACGGCCTGCTGCAGTAAGCTTATCAGTGCATAAGAAACCAGACTCTTACAAATGAAGCCGGTGCAGACAGGAAACCAAAGAGGCAGCGAGCACAGCAAGTGAGCATGGTGCACCATTACGAACAGCATCACAGCGTGAAATAAAGCTTGTGAGACGCGTGACGTTAATGGGACGGGAACCCCTCCACACTGTGCGACCCTCAGGGGTTCAGGCCCTGACGTACCGGACTCACTGGGAGCAGGCAGGATGTGATGTCACTGTTGTGAAGTCAGTCCCTGCAGCCTATCAAACAGGACCGTGACTCTCAGCAGCTGCAAGCGACGCCATCGTGTCCGCTGAGGCCGGCCCTGCAGGTCAGATCAGACCGCGTTACACTGTATGAGGAACTCGCAGTCTCTACCTGCAGGGTCACATGACTTCGTGACCAGCTTCAGATAACGAAGAGCTGAGTGACCGCTCTTATTCAGTGTCTCAGTCAGTGGCACGTTTTACTACTGAAACCCTGTGGGCGGGGCTTGTACCCTGGACAGGTCACCCCACCTACGTCTTTGGACTGTGAGAGGAAACCCAGACAGGGAGAACATGAAGCTCCAACCGCTGCACCGCTAAGCCACCACAACCTAATTATGCTTTTTAAAGTTAGTTTATGAAGTTGTCTGAAGCTGAAAGCATTCGTACAAAAAGCTCACATGCTTTCATCAAGTTCCTACACCAACTAGAACATCCTGACGGTTCCCACAGACCAGTCGAGCAGGAACCCGTTACGATGTCACACAGTGTGTAGAGGCTCCAGGATCAGACACTAACGGGTATTTAAATGTACTACAAAGTACTGTGTAAACCTTCCACAGTTTAACATTCAGTTTGAATCCAATTAGAGGTCAGGCCTTCATTTGGTGCTCTGAGCTACTTCAGAGGAAATTTCAGACACATTCAGTGCAGAGTCAGAAGCATCGCACAGTAAGGATGTTGAGCGGACAGTAAGGCAGTAATCTCAGGATTATCGTTACACACCGAATGGTTTTACTCGTTTGTTAACGACAGGTGGCAGAAAAGGGTCTAACTTTGAGCCTTTTTATTCTAAGAATTAAAGCGAAACCAGTTTGGGTTCTACGAAGAACACGCAGCAGAAAAGCTGGAAATGTGTTTTTCCTCCAAGACGTTCACAGCAGTTTATCTGCACACCTGTAAACTGGGATTAATCGCTAAAAACAATCAAACAATAAATGGCACTTTGTTATTAAAGACCAATAAGACAAGCAGCAGCTGTCATGTGAACACTGACATGTTAGCATGAACTCCCCTCCTGTCCAATCAGATCGGCAGTGCAGCCGAGAAAAAATGGGCGTGGCATCAACACCAGTCATGCTAGGTCACGCTTGTTAGCTAGTGCTGCTATATTAACCTCTTCATTAAATTCCATTTAATAAAATGTTAACTATGTATCAGTAATGCACAGTCAACAGAAAACATAAGCATGGTTTAACCATTTTCAACAACCTCTTAATTCTGTCTCTTCAATTTGTTTTAATAATCACTTAGCTGTAAGCTAACGTCTCGGCTAACGTTGGCTACCTGCCACATTTGGCGTCTCTGTCTCGATTCGTAACGATTGTTCACGTTAAAGTTTTTAGGTTCAGAGGTGTGACTTCATTTTCCACGTAAGTTCAACTGAGCGTTGAGTCTGCTGTTTGCAGAGCTGACAGCCCAGAGATGCTGCGTGCGGTCGGAGCTAGCAGTTAGCGGGAGTGGACGTCACCGTGTGCAGATTAATAACTATGATCAGAACGAACGGGCTGGGAGAGGTACGCAGAGATTGTGCTTAAACAGTCGGACGATTGTAAAACGGCTAACACGCTGCGCTCAGTGCAGCACATTGAATATTTACAGCATCTTTTCATTGTTAGCTCGTCTGTGCTTTCACTGATGTGGCGTTGCAATGACTTCTTTTGGAAAACACACATTCTCCAAAAATGTAGCTTCCAACATATAATTATAAATCCAAACACTTTTAAATGGATGATGTTTAATATTTACTACAATATGTCTTCTTCTGTCTGTAGATACACACTTTTAATCTCTTTGGTTCATTTGAATCCATCTCAGCGCGTCTGAACGAAGTATCATTGATCATTAATCACGTGAATATTTGGATAATCTGAATGAATCCATGTCATTACATTTATTAATCTGCACAGATTTCCACACAGTTCATTTTTAATCCTGATATAATTTATACATCGCTCTCTTTTGGCATCCTCTAAAATAATCACAGATGTGCTTTTTAAATACAAAATTCAGACTGAATTTTAAATTCAAATGGCTAAAAGTTTGGTTCTTTTAAGCACCGAGGACAGCTGAACAAAAAGAGTAATTACAATAATCTGCAGTTCCTGCTGAAACGTCTCTAAACTGTTCAGTTACAGATTGAATCCACGTCAGTGACATATTACATGTTCTTCCTCCATAACACAGACGCTGTGCTTTGGCCTTTATTTCTCTTATTGTCAGTAAGTCCCACAAGCAGACATCAAACACTGGAGCTTCCCACAGAACACCTCCCGACACACAAAAACATTCAGGTTTATCTCCTGTACATGTGTCTACGGGACACACGGCTCCCAGCTGTGGTCTGATTTAACGCGACACAAACTGAACCGCGTGTTTTCTGATGTATTTGTCGGGTTTTCAGGTTTTCGAGCATCTCAAGCAGAACAGCTGGAGACATTTGTCTTTAATGTAAGTGGGCGTGTCCATGAGTCAAACTGGTTCTTATATTTATCTGCAGCTTGTTTTGTAATATATATGAACGATGACATCATTACTGACCCACATAATCAATGTGAGATTTTTTCAATCATTAAAATTTGCAACCTGTTTACATGCAGCGTCTTCAGTTTCCTTGAATCTTTAAAAATGACCCAGCTGGCTAAAACAAACTGAACCTCCAGCAGGTTAGACTCCGCCCACGGGCTTCCTGACAATCAAAGAAATAACGATTTCTGCCACGTGTCTTTACTCGCCAAAAACGACGATGTTTTGTTCTTTTGCTTTGTTGGCATGCCGACATTTTACCTGTTTCATTTGTTAGCATGCTGCTGTTTTACAGCCCCTGAGTAAATTTTTAGCATGCTAACAACAACATTAGCATGCAACTCGTGTTTGAGTGATAAAAATATTTCAACACTAATATTTTAAAGTAGAACTGCTGTAATTTTAATGCATCTGTGGTCCAAACTGCTTCTGCAGAGCTCGAGGAAGTTTCAAAGGAGCAGAAGGATGGGCGCTGTAAACCGTGAGGACACGCTCATTTATGGCACACAGCAGTGCGAGGGCGCCATCGCTTTAGAGCCCACGCCTCATTCTTAAGGACAAAGAAAGAAAACAACAGGAATGATGGGAAATGTAATAAAGGTGACAATTCCAGGTGACTGTGCTGTCGTTCATTAATGAGGATTACCGATGGTTCAAATGTGACCCAGAGCACCGTTACCATGGAAACGTGACCAGAGCGGTCCGATTTAACGAGGAAGTAAAAGAATGACACTGACTGCTGTCCCGCCCAGCCGGTGCTGCGTCGGCGCTCCTCTGCAGTAAGAGTTATGATCACATCGATTTATCCAGGTGGTCGCTTGGCAGAGAAGAACCAGGACACAGCAAACTGCCAGCACAGCCATCTGACTCCATCATGACGGGACGCTTTTTACATGGCTGCAGAAAAGCATGATGGGAGAAACATGCGGGGAGAGAGTGTTAGAGTCTCAGGGCAGTGGAAGTAATTGCTGTCATGTGGATCGGCCTCACATCTTTGGATGTGGCTCGAAGAAAACAGTTGGCTCACTGTTTGGGAAAAAAAAAAAAAAAGCACTTTTAACTAGCATCGTTAGCATCGTTAGCATTCCTCAGGGAAACCCTCCTCTTATCACAGGGAACTCAGCTCGAGCAGGGAGGTGCACGCTTGCATTATTTATACGATAACAATGTTTTAAATGTGGTACGCAGCCCCCTTCAGTCCAACTGTGGACAAATATGCACCAGTCAGGTGTAACATAATGACCGTGCCCAATGTTGTGTCGGCCCCCCTTTGGCTGCACCCATCGAGGCTGTGCTGTGGGTGGAGCCTCTGCGGATTGGACCGTTTATGCAGCACCTCACACTGATGCTCTGACTGAGGTGGCCCGTGACCCCGTGACCCCTGCTCCTTCCTTGGAGCCCCGCAGGAGCTGCAGTGTCGCAGCTGCTCTGAGCCGAACTGTCACAAATCCTCACGCTCGTCCGATTTCCTGCCTCTAACATCGACTTTGAGCACAAAACGCTTACTTGTCCCTGAATGCACTGCAATTTAACAACATGCTTCACTTGAAACGTGCTCATAAAAAGCAGATGAGGCCATGAAGGTTTGATTCTGCAGCGCGTTAAAAAGACGACACCCTCGCCCAGCGCTGGAGACGTTTAACCCAAAACCATGTGAGCAGGTAACAGGCTCAGACCAGAAGCAGGTGAAGGACAGCACCTACCAGACTGAGGCCCACAAGCCACGCTGTAAGACGTCCACAAGTTCACGGCCATCAGGAACGTCGCTATGAATCCAAACACCTGTGAACGAACACACAATGCGTTACAAACACCTTTCAAAGTAAAGCTGCTCAAGTCTACTGACGGATCGCACTCAGCTCAGAGAAGTTCAGGCAGGACCAGATTTCTGTTCTCAGGAAAGAACTTAATGTGACGTCCTGCGTGATCAGAGGGAGGACTCGGTCTGCAGGAGCCACACACAGCTGGTCTGCTGCAAAGTGACACAACGCGAGTCTCGCAGTTGTGCGCTTACGTACCGATCCGGCCACCAGCGCTGAAACTCCACCGCTCTTCGCCGAGGCGATGATGGAGGCGATGAGGATGAGGATGCATCCCACAGAGTAATGGAAGAACTCCTGAAACAGCAGAGGAACAATAAACATTTCTCAGCATCTGTCAGCACCTCGTGTCCACCACAGAGGAGCTCCGAGCCTTCCTCAGAGCTCCGCTTTAGTGAAGGCTTCAAAGTCGGGTCTGCTTCTGAAACCAGGATGCAAACATTCACTCTGCCGGAGCTTCAAGTCCCGTTTCCCTCGCACGAGTTTTCATAGATTCATTAATAAATACCGCTGGACAGGAAGTGCTTTTAATTTCCAGCACGTCTCTCATCCTGCAGTCGGATGAGCTCGCTGAGAGTTCAGCACAGGAACCAGACCTGCACCGCAGCTGCTGGACTTTCAAAATAAGAGCAAGGGCCTGACCGCTGCTGAACAGATGTGCGTACAGATGTGCAGAGGATGCTGGGGGTCGGGTGACATGGAGGCAGGTGCTCTGCTGTGGAGCTTTATTAGTACTGCTTACAGCTGAGCAGACTGCATGTATGTGCAGCGTCCACATGAAGATCAGCAATCATCTCACAATGTTTAACATTTCTCTGGATTCAACAGAACAGGAAGAGGAAGTCTCGCCATGTGTGGAAGCATAAATCTGAGCCGAGCGACTAACAGCTGCAGGGTGATGTTTCGTCTCAGGCTGAGATCTCCCAGCACGTTTGGTGCTCATGAACATTTTCAAGGTCACAAAGCTCTCAAAAGGTTAAGGAACAATTTGCAGCAGCTGACTTGTTTCATTTTGATCCAAAGTCTGAGATTTGCTCTGAAAATCACCTCTGCTCACGGCCGACTGGTCAGGAAGGTAAACGAGGGGCTGCTGGTGCACTACAAGCATCCGCACATCAGAAGCTTTCTTCCTTCCTTGAACTCCACAGAGAAGCCAGAAGAACATTTGGGTTCTTCTGGCTTCTCTGCGTTGCATAACAGCAGCTTCCTGTTACGCTACGCTGAGAATCAAATGCTCAAGTCTTCGATGCAGAAGTTTGGCTGAAATGCAGAAGCGAGACCGACACAGACGGATGGAAGCGTCGCTCCTCTTACCGTCAGCGGCCAGTTGATGCAGGGCATCCTCGTCTGCAGCCTGCACAGGTGCATGAGGAAGAAGATGAGGAAGGCTACGAGGAACCACAGCGTCACCACCTCGAAGTACTGGAAGGCCGGCCAGCTGGGCCAGCCGCGAGTGCAGAACACACACAGGAAGGCGATGAGCAGGGAGATCTGGCAAAAGGGAAATTCATTTTAACATGTGCTTCCTTTGCATTAGAGGCGAGCAGCGGTTTGAGGACGTGCATCACATGTTTTTGCATCTGCTTGTTTAAACAAGCAAAAGAGAAGAAAGCGATGCGCCACGTTCACGGCCGACGGTTTTCAGAATGAGTTTTTATTTTCAGACAATAGATAGATAGATCATTTGGTTCTGGCAGCTTCAGCTCAGGTAAACGCTGTGTGGGGATGTGTGCAGGCTGTGGCTCTGATTGGCTCTGTGGCTCTACACTAACTTTTTGCCACTAAATGTTTTTCTTAGGCGCATCAGCACAAAAGTTAGGTGCACCCAAAGCTTTCAACCACATCGCCTAACGCTGCAGTTTTACATGTGCACTTTTAAAGGGGAAACTGATGTCACAGACAATATTCATTTGCAAATGATTACCTAACAATCTTATGCTTGTCCTTAAAGTGCGTGGCTCTCTTTGGTAATGCTTTGGTAGACAACGTTAAACGTATTCGTCACATCGGCTCCTCTGACGACCTGCCTGCTGCTGAAAGGCGGCGGGGGGGGGGGGGGGGGGGACACTTTGGTGGTTGTTGAAATAGTTTGTGAGCTTTAACCTGAGATTCTGACGTTTCTGGCAAAATACGTTTATATTTAAAAGTCCATTCAGGATTTAATGACTCCATATCTATATCAGAGAGGTCCCGCCCCTGACTATCTCTGATTGGTTTAGACCACGATAGGGGCATGATGTGTGTCTGACCACACGGAGACGTTCAGAGTTGCAGAGACCTTTTTTTTTTTTCTTTTTAGTTGCACCATTAAAAAACTGGTGGCGCTCCAGAGCCCTGCTCTGTTGCCACAGAAACTCTGATATTTAGCTCACATAAGCAGGAGTTGCTCCTGATGTGACGGCACAGCCTGAACCAACCAGGCCAAATGTGGCAGAAAGCTGTAAACATGGTTGTTCTGGGTCAAACAGCTGTTGGGTCTGAGTAATCGTTCAGCAGCAGATTTGTGTTTTTGTTTTAGTTCAAAGAATATTAGAATATTACCAAACCCTCCAGCGTCGTGGTCTCAAAGGAACACGTTTCAGACTGTTGACAGTACACGTGTTGGAGTACACGTGTTGGAGTACACATAGGAAACTGCATACAAACCACCGTGTTCAGAAATAATGAAGGAGGCGAGCTTCACTCCTGCAGGTCTGTTCTGAGACGGCGTTAAATGGTAAATGGTCTGTATTTGTACAGCGCTTTACTAGTCCCTAAGGACCCCAAAGCACAATACACATCCAGTCATCCACCCATTCACACACACATTCACACACTGGTGATGGCAGCTACATTGTAGCCACAGCCACCCTGGGGCGCACTGACAGAGGCGAGGCTGCCGGACACTGGCGCCACCGGGCCCTCTGACCACCACCAGTAGGCAACGGGTGAAGTGTCTCGCCCAAGGACACAACGACCGAGACTGTCCAAGCCGGGGCTCGAACCGGCAACCGTCCGATTACAAGGTGAACTCCCAACTCTTGAGCCACGATCGCCCTTTAAAGGTTTTACACAGACGGTCAGACTCACCGGACACTTTATTAGGTACACTTGTTCAGCTGCACGCCAACACAAATATCAGCCAATCACATAGCAGTGACTCACTGAGACGACCTGCTGAAGTTCAGAATGATGGAGAAAGGCGACCTGAGTGACTCTGAACATGGTTGTTGGTCTGAGTGTGTCAGAAACCGATTTCTGAGCTGACAGGAAGGCACCAGGACCTCGAATACAGCACGATCTGGCATCCTCGTGTCGGTGTTGTTCCCACATCATCATCATAAATGTTCCAGGTTCAACATTGCGAGTGACCAATCACATTGTTGTGACGTCATACTTTTGCAAGCCAAGCGATTCATTCATTTACGAAATTCCAATGTTGCAAGGACAACATGCATAAATCTTACCGTTTGTTACAGAACAGCATCCTGAAATGCAAAGATTCAAACCGCTGCATCGGAGGACAGAGGCCGTTACGCAGACTTTTTTTTACAGCGGTTTTTTTTACGAAGTCGCAAAAGTGTGACATCACAACAATGTGATTGGTCACTTGCAATGTTAAACCTGGAACAACATTTATGATGATGATGTGGGAACAACACCGACACGAGGGTGTCAGATCATCACGATGAACACTCGTTACGACCATCGCATGCAGAGCATCAATGAACGTGTGGAACATCGAGCAGATGGGCTACGGCAGCAGACGACCACACCAGGTGATCAGAGAAACGCTGCCTGGTCTGATGAGTCTCCGTTTCTGCTGCAACCGTCAATGATGGAGTCAGAGTTTGAGGAAGCAGCATGAAAGTGTGGATCCACTCTGGCCTGTTTCAGCGGTAAGAGCTTCACCGAAACGCCACAGCCTGCCTGAGTGTGGCATCCCTTTTTGACCAGAGTGTACCATCTTCTGATTGGCTGCTTCCAGCAGGATGACGCTCCATGTCACAAAATCATCTCACTGTGATCACATGACCAAAGCCCCTGAGAAATGTTTCCAGCAGCTTGTTGATTCTGAGCCATGAAGAATTAAAACATCTCTAATAAAGTGCCTTATGAGTGGGTCTAACGGTGCTATTATAATAACATGAGGACGCGTGAAACAGCTGGAGAGGTCCCCTGTAAAAGCCTGGGGGTCTGTAGCTGTCTCTGAGCCCCGGGCCCCGTTTTCTGTTCGCCCGTCCCTGTCTGGATGGAAGTTTTTACGAAAATCAATATTTCTCCATCAGGATCCGATCACTCCGAGCATCACAGGCCGATCAATGACAACAACAGTCGTTTAAATATTTCACAGTTAAAGTTTCTCGTGTCTAAATCTTTAGAAAACCAGGCGCACACAAACCCGGGTAGAACCGGGTAAAGCCCCGGGGTTTGTCCACCGGACCGACTCTTACCAGCTGTCCGATCTTGAGCAGTCCCGGGATGGTCTGGGTGTAGCCCAGGTTCAGGCCGCTCTCCCCGGATGTCCTGGTGGTTGTTGTCGTGGTGATGACGGTGTGAGACATGATGCCGGTAAACAGCACGGTAAATGAGACGTTTAAACGAGTTTAACCGCAGCGGAAAGTCACCGTCGACCGCGCGACACGACACAGCCCCTGTTTTTATCGCTGACGTCAACGCGCAGCAGATAAACGCGACTGCTTCCGGGATATATTTCATAATAAAAGCACCGACAAAACCCCGTCCTCTCAAAACACTTCAGTGTGTATTCATATATTTTCAGTATAATAACAGTAGCATGTTTTTAATTTAATTTGTTTTTTGAGTGTATTTTTCTGAGTGTGTCTGAAATATCAATTTTTATGAGTTCCATAGACTGTATATAAAGATGGACACCACCACTTTGATGTCACCCCCTGGTTTTGGACATTTTAGAGCCTTGTTTTCTTATTAGTGTACATCCACACACACATATGTCTGCTAATCAGTGTTCACTAACATCTTATCACTCTCCTCCTTCACAGGTGAGCCAATCTGACAGAAACTTTGCGCGCACATCATTGAGATTGGGTCATTAACATTTATTTTAAATCACAGTTCGTTCGATTGTCGTGTAAATTCTGGTCATTTCATCATCCTCTGTGAATAAAATGTCGTGTTCTGCTTTTGCATTTCTTTCATGTGTCAAGCTCAACATACATCACCCGTATATGACTCAACAATCACCAAAGCTTTGGTGTACCCTCAGTGAAATCCTTGAATTTCAGTCACTAAAAACTGGAGCTCCGCCTTCTTGAACACTCTGTTAGTACAGGACCTCACAGCAGACATGTTATTGGCCACATGATGTCATTAAAAATTCTCCAAAATGCTCCAGCGGCACAAACACCGTGCAGAGGTCCAGTTCAGGGACTCCAGCCACACCCTGTGACCATCCAGCTGTTAGTCAATGACTGGCCACGCCCATAAATTTAAGTCTCAAAACTCACAGATAAAAAAAATCAATTACTCGGTTACAGTTGTTATGAAGGGGGAATCTGTAGAGACCAAGCAGTTTATATCTCTGCTGTAAAGTTTAACATGGGAGTCTATGGGGACTGACTCCCTGCTGCCCCTGCTGGACATCACAGGAACTGCTGGTTGTGGTGATTTTATCTCATTTATTTATTGTTGCTTGTTTTATAATAAATTAAATTTGATTTATAAAAATAAGTAAAAAATGATCAATTAAAATTATATTAAAGCTGAACGTCAAGTTTGATGTTTGAGGTGTTTATTCTAACTCAAACACGGCTCTCGTTTTGTTGGTGAATTTGATTCTTTTAATTTTCCATCAGATACTTCATGATCCATCATGATTCAGAAAATAATGTGGGGAGATCTCTGATAAGACCATAGTTTGTTGTTAGGATACCTAACAGGAAATTAAACAGATGCTAGAGAGTCAGTAATATCACTGAATCCCATCTTTATTTATGTCATTGTAATATTGTGGTTTCTGTTATTTCCCTTTACATGTGAGAGTCATTTATAAGATAACTTTAATCAGTCTGAGACGGCTGCAGCAGACACACACAATCATGAGTGGTGCCTGATAACGCTGGACTTCATGTTGTTTTCTGACTGAAACATGCTGTGAGTCTGCTTGTGTTTGTTTGGCCTTTATTTTGAAGCAGACATCCTGTGTGTGCAGGTTTTTGGGTGGCTGAGGTGTCAGCGTTGACCTGTGGGCTGAGTGGAGGTGTGGTCTCTGTCAGGAAGCACTGCAGCAGCAGCTTCCAGAGAGGCACGAATGTTCCCGAGCAGCAGGACAACAGAGCTGCTGTCAGGACGTTTCCCTTTAAACTGAACACTCACACACACACACGCACGCGCACACACACTCACACTCCTCCATTCAGAGCTCAGCACCATTTTCTCTGTTTTCTGTTTGAATATTTCACGTTTAAGCAGGAAACATGAGATAAAACCTTCGTTTTAAAGAGCGCTCAGACGTGCAGACCAGCTCACGAGACAACAGTGAGATAAATATAGAGGAGTAAACTACGTCAGTCATCTGAACACACACGGGGCGGTGATGCTCGCCTGCATCCTGAGGTAACAGAAAACAAGCTGAAGTTCATTAATCACACTCTCTCAGGCTGAGCTGCGAATACGAATTTTTCTGATTTCAACTCGATCTTCGTGGACACACAGAAGGACACGAGGTTTCTGCGCTTCTGTGATGGATGCAGCTCAGGTTCACTACATCAGCTCTGTACATGACCAGAAACGGGAGGAGCTACAGTTGAGCTGTTGTGCTTTAGAAGTACAAAATCAATCATTAAG
>NW_024386860.1:18452200-18687200 GCF_900408965.1 Simochromis diagramma
AACATGAAACCTGATGTTCAGTGTTTCACGTTTTTACACATTTGTCTAACAATGAAAGACCCCCGCTCGATCGAGACACGAATCTGCCACATCTAACAGGGTTCACCTGCGAGGCATCACCTGCGAGGCATCAGCTGCGAGGCGAGTAACAGTAGGTTAGCTGAAAGCAGGCGAAGGGGAGCAAGAACAGGAGCGGCGTGCGAGTGTTGGGTAGTTTGAGCGGTGGAGCTGGACCAGGTGAAGCGTGAGCGACAATGATGGAGGCTGGAGACAGTGTCTGAATTAAAAGCTCCACGTTGCTGAGCAACAGAACAGCTTCGTGATGTTTCCAAGTCTGGACGAACGTCGAGGTGTGACTTTCAAAATTCAGGTTGTTTGGCAAGTCTGACTTTTTCTGCTGTTCCTGAAAATAAACACACATCTGAATCACACTTGATGCTCTTTGTTTATTCATAGTATATGTTTATAAGTTAATCAGAGATGTTTTTAATACCTCGCTCAGTCGTGGATGTTCATTGGAGAATACAAGTCGCCTGAAACAAAGAACAGTTCAGCCGTTAAAGTCTGATCTCAGGTCTGTTTGACACAGCGTCCACACACCAGAATGACCACGGGCTGTGTTTCATCTGAACCACACGGTTAAACCATCTGACGCGTCTAGAGACCAGTTGGCATCTGGTTGCTGGAGATTGCCGGCTGTCACTGGGTGAGAATCGGTTGCAAACAGATTTATGCTTTTTCACCAAAAACCTCCTTGTGATTTCTTCGGTCACTGGCAGGTTGCTGTTGTCGTGTAGTTTGCATGCAGGAAGCTGATTTATCTGAAAATAGCTGCACTAAGTGAAAATTCGAAACAGTACTTTGAAGTATTGTTTCAAAGTAAAAGCTGAACTCTGCAGGAGTCACAATAAGTCTGGGAGCAGCTTGTGTGAATGAAGCTGCTTCTGTCAATGACAAATAAGGTCAGCAGAGATAATAACTTCCTGTTCTCACAGGACTCACAGGATATAGAAATGGCCTCTGAATAAACCTCCTGAAGCTCCTCTTCTCTTCCTGCTGAGACCTGCCGGTGATGATTTTCCACTTCAGGTGCAGAGACGAGAACAGAAAAAAAATCAGGTAAATATAAAAGTTATGAGTTATTGGAGACAAACAGCAGCAATTACAGAAAGTTTGAGCTAAAGTAGAAAATGAGCAAACACTGAGCAAACTGTGTTTGTTTTTAACCTTTTCTGGAGGAAAACCACAGACTGTATATAAAAGATGGATGTTTCCACTGTGACATCACCCACTGGTTTCTGACTGGTTTTAATCGTCAGCATCAGTCTTTCGGCTTTAACCGTGCTGGTTTTTGGAAACAGAAGTGACCATGTTTGGGCGAGAAGGTGGAGTGTTAGCTTAGGGTAGCTAGCTTGATGTCAGGCTGCTTGCATTAACTGTGTGGATAGCCACTGATACCTGCTAATTACTGCCAGGGCAGCTTTGCATGATTCACAGTGGAAAATAATCCTCCTTTATCCCATACTGGGCTTTGGTGAAGCCCTTCAGTCGATCTCTCTGACAGCATAAAAGATGGACGTAGCTCCCGAGTATGAAAAGTGTCTGAAACATGGATTCTTTCTAATTGCCACCAGGGGGCGATACATGTATTTGGAAAAAGACTTAAATTCCTAAAGCAGACTACAGGAAAACGACCCTTTGCCTCACCAACTGTGATGAGTTTATGGGCTCAGTCTCTCATACTGAGACAGACGTTGAGTCCTTTAAATTTCTGATCTTATGCAGACTAGATTATCCATTTAAATAGTTGTTTTGGCCTCTTTCAGCTTTATTTGATAGACACGGTGAATAAAGGACAGGAAAGCGTGGGCCAGAGTGGGACCTGGGCTGGCTGCTGTCAGCTGTATGGTATGTAGTCGCCCGCTCAACACACTGAGCCAGTAGCGGTTTTAGATACGGGCGACACGGGCGGTTGCCCGGGGCGGCATCGTGGTGGGGGCGGCATCACGGGCATCGGCAAAAAAAAAAAAAATGCTCGTACTCATGCTGCCCCGACGTCAGTGAAACATCGTTAGTATGTCACTGATATTTTCACTGAAGTAAATATATTAGTAAAACGCTCCCTCAGACTAATATGACAAAACAACAAATATAATCATGTAATAAAGAATGAATAATAAACATAAAAAAGAAAAGGTGCAAAAATGAAGACCGTTGATAAAGTAATTAACCACATTATTAAAAGGCAGCTTTGTTTCTCGGGCAGAACTCACAGGAGGCGGGTTCGGGCACGGTGACCACTGAGTAAACCATCTGCTGCTCTCGTTCAGCTGGACAGGCTGAGACCCGCTGACGATGATTTTCCGCTTCAGACACAAACACAGAGAGCAGAACAGAAGACAGAAGGCTTTATTTATATAGCGCCAAGTCACAACAACGGATGGCTCAATGAGTTTTATATTGTAAGGTAAAATATTGTACCAATAATACAAACAGGTGCCAGAGCAGCTTTGCATAATTCATAGTCCAAAATAATCCTTCTGTATCTCACACTGGGCCTCAGTCATCCTCCGTGGACGATCCATCGTCCAGTTTGCATTTCTGTTTGAGCGTTCTGATAAAAAAACTATGAAACCTTTAATAATCGGTGGGCCTGATCTCTGATAACAACGAGACGGCCTACCTGAAGGAGATTAGGAATCTGGAGAACTGGTGCCAGAGGAACAACCTCCTTCTAAACGTCAGTAAGACAAAGGAGCTGATAGTGGACTTCAGCACTAAGCAGGAGAGGAACTACCAGACCCCCGTCATCAACGAGTGCCCAGTGGAGAGAGTGGACAGCTTCAAATACCTCGGAGTTCACATCACGCAGGACCTGTCATGGTCCTGTCACATCAACACCGTGGTGAAAAAGGCCCGACAGCGTCTCTACCACCTCAGACGCTTGAGAGACTTCAGACTGCCCTCCAAGGTGCTCAGGAACTTTTACTCCTGCACCATAGAGAGCATCCTGACGGGAAACATCTTAACCTGGTTCGGGAACAGCACCATGCAGGACAGACGAGCTCTACAGAGGGTTGTGCGGTCAGCTGAGCGCACCATCCGCTCCGAGCTCCCTGACCTGCACTCAATCTACAGCAGGCGGTGCTGGACCAAGGCCAGGAAGATGGTGAAGGACCTCAGCCATCCCAACAACAGACTGTTCTCTCTGTTGAGGTCAGGAAAGCGATTCCGCTCCCTGAAGACCAACACAGAGAGACTGAGGAGGAGCTTCTTCCCGCAGGCGATACGGTCTCTCAATCACACCACCACACAGTACTGACCCACACATACAGTTCTTACACACACTGGACATTCTGGACATTGTTTTCACTTCATTACTTAAATCACGCTGCTGTTATTGTGTATATATTTATTTATATTTCTTCATACATTCTTATATAGTTCTATATTGTGTATTTTGTTGTACAGTTATTTTATTTTCAACTTTAATTGATATATTTTATCTTATTCTCCCAGTTAAATTTACCCTTCATTCTAATTTGTGTTGTACAGTTATTTCATTTTTAACCTTAATTTATATTTCATTCCTTCCTAGTTAAATTTACCCTTTTAAATTTTTCATATTTATTTCCTATCTTATTCATAGCCTTTTCCTTTTTTGTTTTCTTTAGGTCACGAGCAGTTGTCCAAGCATTTCACTACGTATCGTACTGTGTATGACTGTGTACGTGACAAATAAAATTTGAATTTGAATTTGACTCGTTTGAAGTTTGTGATATTTTATATAGTCACGATTTGACTGGACTTTTACTGCAGTTTTGACATCAGGTGGTTCATTTTTTAAATATTTGGGCCTTGAGATTGTGATTTTATAAACTTCTGAATAATTTTTCTAATACATTGTCAGGGGCTGCGTCTGTGTCCCAGCACTTTTTGAGTTATTTTGGTGTTTTGATTGTTTATTATATAGAGAGATAATGTTAGCTTATGTTTCATCTCTGTGTTTATGAGTCTTTTCCTTTGTTCTGTGTTCGTCTGTCTTGTCCTCTTTGTTTAACATCTAGTGATTCCTGTGCGCTCGTCTCCTTTATCTGTTCCCACGTGTGTCCCTCCTTGTTCCGTGTCTCCCCAGTCTGTCGTGAGTTTCATGTCTGTGTCCACGTTGTCGAGCTCGTGTTGCCATGTCCATGTTTCCTGTTTAGTTTTTTTATTTTGAGGCTCTGCCGCTCATGTTCAGGGTGTTTAGTTTTACTTCCCTGTGGCGTCATGTTTGTCAGCTGTGCTTCTCAGGTGTTTCCACTTCCATCATTACCCTTCTGTGTATTTATGTCCTCTTTCTTACTCTGCTCAGTGTCAGGTTGTCTGTTTGTCTGGTATCATGTACTTTACGTCTCAGGATTACTTTCGTGCTTCGGTTCATGTTCATTTTCACAGTTTTCGCATGCACCTGTTCTCATTCATGTGGGAGCTCTCTTCACTCTCTTCACTCTCTTCACTCTGATCCTGAGGCTCTCTGGTTGGATACATCCTCCCCGTGCGGTTTAGTGCACCCTCCGCCCTGCAGGTGAGCTCCTCCTCCTCCAGGTACGGCACACAGCTGGTCACATGGTACGGGCTGGACTGTGAGGACTTAGTTTATCCCAGTTTAGAGTTTAATTTAGTTTTTTCCCAGCTCGCCTTGCCTTGTTTTCTGTTTGATATCAGTCTTAATAAACGGCTCGCTTTTCTGTTATACTTCGTTTTCTCTCCCGTGTCTGCTTTTGGGTCCACGCCACAACACCCCGGCTGCTCAGCCATGACAGAACATCCTGATTCCAGACTGTTTCCCAATGTTGAAGGCTCAGAATCTACTCAGTGCGTCGCTGCATCTCCAGGATCTGCATCTGAAAGTACAGTCTCAAATCTACCTGTGAAAGGCTTGTACTCTCTGTTCCCGGGTTAGTAGACCTCAGAATGGTGATGTTAGTCCAGAACTCTTGTTGCAATTCATACGACTGGAATCTCTGACAAGACGGCTTAACAACTGCATAACAACTCGTGTTGTTGAGCCAGCCATGACCATTTCTGTTGACTCCTTATGTGAGTTAAGTTATAGACTTGTGTACAGTTGGTAATGCTAATGGTGGGACAGAACGAGCCACCCAAGAGACAGAAACTAACCACGGACTGATAAATCATGCTTTCAGGGACGATCATGTTAAAGATGTTTTTTGTGTGGATGAACCGGCTCCTCCGGAGATAAAATCTCTGCCCGGGGCCTCGGAGAGGCTGAGCTGGAGGCCTCAATAAACTCGGACCCCTGGGAGTAACTGAGCTGGGGCTCTGGAGAGCCGTCCAGCATCCCGCCATGCCGCTGGCTCAACCGCGGCTTCACATCGTCATCTACAGCCCCACCACCTCTTCAGTGTTCTGTAGCTACCCACGCTGCCCTCAGCTCAACGCCTGCAGCTGCCACGCCACTACCTGCTCAACAGGTTATGGTTTCCATTCCGCCATCTGGCCTTGCCACGTCCCAGCCAGAGGTCAACGCTTTGCCAGATACTGCTCATTCTGAGGTCAACGCGTTGTCGGGACTTGTCCAGCATGCCAGGCATCCTCCGAGATCCGTCCGGCGCCCACCAAGCCGCCATCTTTATTTTGGGTCCACGCCACAACACCCAGCCTCAGCCGTGACATAAAAACTGGCTGATGATGTTTCTAAGTGATGTAAGGTTTCAGCCTGCAGTGTTATGGTCATAACTTAATAACATTTACTTATTTTAATATTTGTGCTGCTTCTCTAATAATACAAACACTGCTTGTGAGTTGTGTTTCGTTCCAATCAATGAATGAACTTCAGTCAGTCAGTGCAGAGCAGTTAAAAGGAGCTCCAGACGTCCAGCTACAACTATCAAACATTTCCAAAACAAAAATGCAAGTGAGCAAAACCTGACTCAAAACGTTTTTGAAAAATACAAATAAATAAATAATAAAATAATATTGAATACTAATAAAAAAAAATATGAAAAACATTGAATCAAATTAAATCAAGAGTCAAACAATTTAATTAGTAAATATGTAGCCTGTGTTAGACCTGCGACAGACTGCTCCGGCCCCTCGATCAAGACGAGGATAAGTGGAAGAGGATGGATGAAAAACACTCACAGGAAGTGGAGTCGGGCGTCGCAGCCACTGAATAAAATGCCTGAAATTCTTCTTCATGAGCTGCAGACTGTGAGACCTGCTGTGGATGATCGCGCCCTTCAGACAGAACAAACGTGACAAAGGAGGAAAGAACCGAAATATGAGCCGGAGTATGTGAACCACAGCAGCTGTGCTAAAGTGAAACAGGAGCTCACTCAGGCAGTAAAAGACGATTCCTGCGATCAGGATCAGGAGAGCGATGACAGCATACACGATCAGAGAGATCTTCAGAGAGTTGCTCTCTTCACTCTCTTCACTCTCTTCACTCTGATCCTGAGCCTCTCTGGTTCGATACGTCCTCTCCGTGTGGTTTAGTGCACCCTCCGCCCTGCAGGTGAGCTCCTCCTCCTCCAGGTACGGCACACAGCTGGTCACATGGTACGGGCTGGACTGTGAGGACTCACCCTTGTTCTCTAACATGCGTCTGGAGGCCGACAGCCACGCAATCTTAGGCAGCGGGTTACCTTCAGCTTGACACTGCAGCCTCCGGGGGGCGCTGTCTGAGCCACAGGGCATCTCCACCACAGAGAGGTTCAGGATGTGAGGCTCAGCTGGGAACAAGAAGCAGAAAAGTGATTAAAAATGGTTTTCCATCATGTGACACCTTAAACCAGCCTGGCATGAAACGCTCTCTGCTCCATTCACTCTGTTTGTTCATTGGCTTCCAGCCATGAGCCTGCGGCTACGACCACACGAATGCGTTTTAGTTTGGAAACATCGTTTTCTCTCCATTTGGCCTCCCGTCCACACTGAGACGCGTTTTCCCCGAAGGAATACGAAGCATTTTGAAAACGGTGCTTTCGCGTCGCAGTGTGGACAGCGAAAACGGGACTTTTGAAAATGATGACGCATGTTAGCCATGTGATGCAGTCATGTGGCCAATTATTAGAACATGCTGTAGGTGTTACAGGCACTGCACTGCAGTGGTTTGTATCATATCTATCTAATAGACTCCAGTTTGTGCATGTAAATGGAGAGTCCTCTTCACACACTGAGGTTAATTATGGAGTTCCACAGGGTTCAGTGCTAGGACCAATTCTGTTTACATTATACATGCTTCCCTTAGGCAGCATCATTAGAAGACATAGCATACATTTACACTGCTATGCAGATGACACCCAGCTCTATCTGTCCATGAAGCCAGATAACACACACCAATGAGTTAAACTGCAGGAATGTCTTAAAGACATAAAGACCTGGATGGCCGCTAACTTTCTGCTTCTTAATTCAGATCAAACTGAGGTTATTGTACTCGGCCCTGAAAAGCTTAGAAATATGGTATCTAACCAGATTCTTACTCTGGATGGCATTACCTTGGCCTCCAGTAACGCTGTGAGGAACCTTGGAGTCATTTTTGACCAGGACATGTCCTTCAACGCACATATTAAACAAATATGTAAGACTGCTTTCTTCCATTTGTGCAACATCTCTAAAATTAGAAATATCCTGTCTCAGAGTGACGCTGAAAAACTAGTTCATGTATTTATTACTTCCAGGCTGGACGACTGTAATTCATTATTATCAGGAAGTCCTAAAAACTCACTGAAAAGCCTTCAGCTGATCCAAAATGCTGCAGCAAGAGTCCTGACAGGGACTAGAAAGAGAGAGCAGATTTCTCCTGTTTTGGCTTCCTGTTAAATCCAGAATTCAAAATCCTGCTCCTCACATACAAGGTCTTAAATAATCAGGCCCCATCTTATCTTAATGACCTTGTAGTACCATATCACCCTATTAGAGCACTTCGCGCTCGCTCTGCAGGCCTACTTGTTGTTCCTAGAGTATTTAAAAGTAGAATGGGAGGCAGAGCCTTCAGTTTTCAGGCCCCTCTTCTGTGGAACCAGCTTCCAGTTTGGATTCAGGAGACAGACACTATCTCTACTTTCAAGATTAGGCTTCAAACTTTCCTTTTTGCTAAAGCATATAGTTAGGGCTGGACCAGGTGACCCTGAATCCTCCCTTAGTTATGCTGCAATAGACGTAGGCTGCCGGGGATTCCCATGATGCATTGAGTTTTTCCTTTCCAGTCACCTTTCTCACTCACTATGTGTTAACAGACCTCTCTGCACTTGAATCATATCTGTTATTAATCTCTGTCTCTCTTCCACAGCATGTCTTTATCCTGTCTTCCTTCTCTCACCCCAACCAATCACAGCAGATGGCCCCGCCCCTCCCTGAGCCTGGTTCTGCCAGAGGTTTCTTCCTGTTAAAAGGGAGTTTTTCCTTCCCACTGTCGCCAAAGTGCTGCTCATAGGGGGTCATATGATTGTTGGGTTTTTCTCTGTATCTATGAAGCGCCTTGAGGCGACTTTTGTTGTGATTTGGCGCTATATAAATAAAATTGAATTGAACTGAATTAAACAAAGATAGTGGAGGGCGTTATACAGCAGTTGTTTTGTTTGACAGCCCTGTTAAAGATGAATATCAGCCTGCACGTGCTCCAGAGAGCTTTTCTTTGAATTCTTTAATTCTCACTCGCTTTTGCAACTTTGTACTTTTGTGTTACTCGCAGCAACAACTCCACCTCATTGTTAGTCCATTTAACAAACTCGCTGCTTTTCCTCGACATTTTGCTGCAACGTTTCAGAGAGCGGGAAAGTAAATAAGCAGCAGACAGAAATGAGGCAGGTCGAATCTTCTTGCGTTTCACGCATGCACAGGACTGCGACGTGAGCGTTTACGGCCGTTTCAATGTGGACGCACAACTCTGTGAAAACGACTGAAAACGATAGTTTGGACGCCGTTTTCAAATCTAGTGGGGACGTAGCCTGAGTCAGAGTCTGGCTTCAGACGCAGCTTTGACAACAATCTTCAGAACAACTTGCATCTCTGGATGTTGGATCTTCAGCTGCACAGAGAAGCCTGCAGGATGGACGGCTACAGGTCACCGCTGAATAATTTACAGTCCAGTGTGACTCAAACCTCGGCAGAGTCAGAAGGTCGCTGTGTGGCTATCTTTCATTACAGTCTTTGCACCACAGAAGAAAGCGACTCATACGACTTTGATAACTTTCAGTAAAAGCTGAACTCGACCTTACCTCCAACATAAAGCTCTGTCTTTGCTTTCTTAAAGTTCTTCCACCCGTCGAGCTCCACTCTGCAGAAGTACGCGCCGTTATCAGTCAGCTGTACATCCCTGATGAGGAGCGACCCATCCCCCCATCGAGGGTCTCCTTTCAGGGAATGTTTTAAATCAGAAAATGCACAGGGATTGGCTCCATGCATGGAATCATTTTTTACTGGACAGTCCAAGAACGGAGGAGCGTTTGATGCTGCGAACTTCCATGTGACCTTGATCATTCCTGAATAATCCCGTGTGGGGGTGAAGAAGCAGCCGAGGACAGCATCTTCCCCTCTGGAGACTCTGACCCCTGGAGAGACGGTCAGCTTCCATCCAGCTGAGACAGAACCTGACAGAACACATCTGGATGGTTATTTTCATGTTTGAAATCACTGCACAGCTCCAACCAGCGACACTGGGACTCTAGCAGACCTCTGAAGATGCTCTGAGACACCAGCAGCAGGTTCTATAAGACCTGCAGAACATCCTCCAGCCTGCTGCGTCTGGACCAGGAGCCCCTCGGCCTTCAGAGACGCTCCTGGTCCAACAAGGACACGTTTATCCATCTGTGGCCTGGTTTGAAAAAGCTCTGGAGTCTCAGTGATTTTCCTGCTGGTTGTGGAGCGTGCTGTGGTTCTGCTTGCATCACTCTGTGGTGAACTTTGCACTTTCCTGCCTCTGTCTAACCTCTGTGCTGTGGTGTTCACCACCGACCGCCGTGACTTTCAGTGACGGAAATACAAAGCCGTTCCTCGTTAAAATCTCATGTCCTGTGTGTCTGAATGAATGACTTAAAGGAAAATCCAGATCTAAAGTCAGGATATCTCTACTGCGAGTCTTATGATCCTCTCTGGTGCCATCCTGCTTCAACCCAGATTCAAAGTTCTTACCTGAGACGATCGCACTCAGAATGAGGGAGAAACGCTGCGGCCACATCCTCAGACTGACAAAGAAATGAAGCCGTCAAACAACAAATTCAGGAAGTGTCAAATGTGTCATTTCTAAATTGATCATTTCCTGTTAGTTAGAGAGAAGAATAAATATGTGAGCGAGCCCAGGGCCACCTCAGGGTTTCACACATTTTACTGCCTGTTTTCTTTGTGGAGTCTGGTGGTCTTCATCAAAGCCTGTCTCTGTGACGAAGCTGCTTTTCACAGTGTGCTTGTCACTGTGATGATTTCTCTGCTCGATTCTTGATTCGTTTGAGTCTGTGGTTCCTGTTTTGACTGAATTTTTGTTCTTATCATATGTTTTAGATTCTGTCTTGATATGATTATTGTGTGGTTTGCGGCTCAGTAGCAGGGGAGGGGTGGAGCAGTGAGTTCAGGGTGTAGTGCAGTCAGCTGACTGGCATACGTAAGCCAACGATCCAGGAAGGTAAAGGCCAGCAGTAGTAGGCAATATGTTAATGTTATTACACTTTACCTGCAACATTTTGAGGATGTTTAATTTTCCCACTTTATGTACATAGAAAAAACTCTGTGACATGTCTTCTAGTGAATTATCCTGAATATAGTCGAATACAAAAGAATAGAATAATCCTTTAATTGTCCCACAAGGGAAATTTGGTTGTATCAGCAGCAAAAACACACATATACAAACAGAACAGAAAAACATTTTTACATATTTACATCATGGACCATAGTTACCAAAGCAGAGTACTGTACAGGTATTAAAATTACAATACAGGTGAGTGGCAAAGCCAGGCTGCAGTGTGCAAACAGAGCAGGATACTGAAAGATGTTTAAATAGTTGAGAATATTTAGAATGATTAGAAAGGTGCAGATTGTGTGACCGTACCTGTGCATTAAAAAGTAGACCCTAAACAACCAGAGGAGTCTGTTTAGCGACAGGTTGCTTCTCCCGGAGTCAAGGACCAACACACTTCAAAACTCCTTTGTCCCGGAGTCTGGTGACGTAGGCGCAACGTTGCCCTCTAATGTTTCACGTGTCTGAACACACAAACTCCCCGAGCGGACACTCGGACCACTGTGAGCGACAGCAGACGTGCACTGTGGTCACGCCAGCATCGAATCATCCAAGTTACATGTTCATTAAAATAATCTAATTACAGCATTTATGTTAGACGACTTTTAATTAACTGCTTTAGCCCACTTACAATAAAAATTAAAAAATAAATCTTGTTCGTGACCTGTAGCATGTTAACACTATTGGAAGCAAAAATAACTTCAACTCCAATAAAGCTCTGACTGTATTATGAGTCTGCGGTCTGGGAGAGAGTCTGTAACTCTGTCTGCAAAATACAGGATATACTGACCAATGTTGGGCAGTTAATGATACAGTTACTTCTTCAAAAAGGTTACTGAGTTTTTTGCAGCTGTTTACCTGAAAATGCAGCCAAGGGTTTTTTTTAAATAAACATTTCAAACTATTTACAGAACAATCAGCTGTTCTGTTATTTTTTGATTGGTCCACATGGTACATTTTTCCACCAATAGGAAAGGCTGGGGGGAGGTTTGTTTTCGCTCACAGGCTTTCGAGCGTTTTCCTTATCAAACGCAGTTTTTACCTGTTCCTTCCTGCAGTAAATATAAACAACGACAGTATTCAGGAAGAAAACCAAACACTGCAGATATTTTATCATAACTCTGGTTTTACGTGGCCGATCAACACGATTTAAAAACTGGTATAAAGTCCACACTGTTTCCGTCAGTTGTTCCGTCTGTCCTGCTCACATCTCCAATGGTTGTACACGTTGTCCTTAACGTGGCTTCACTCCACATCAGCCGCTTTGCTCGCTAAAACACCGGTGTCGCACATAAGGACGCTGTCATAGCCTGTCAATGGCGTGGATTAGCTGCATATATACGAGTGTGAATCGCGTCATTGGCTGGACTTTGGGATAAGGTGGCATCGTTCTAATCCCATACGGGAGCAGCCAGTCACTGACTAACACTGCAGAACAGGATTGTTAAAGTTTAAGTTTCAATTCAGGTTGGATTTTTTTTGTGCGCAATGCAGATTTTCTGTGCGCAGAGACGTGCCAGCAGTGCGCAATTGCGCACGCGCGCAGCTCAGAGGGAACATTGAGTAGGCGGTCAAGATGGCAGCTTGAATGGGGAAGCTCCATCACAGTGGCAGCTAATTTGCTTTAGATTTAGAACAGTACGCAGGAAATATCGCCTCAGGAGAGCGGGAAGCTTGAAGAGTCTTTGTGAAAGCTCATATTGCCGAGTCACAGACAAAAGCGTACGCTTCGAAAGCAAAATGGCGCTAGCAAGGAACCCTTGGCGAAAGCTAATGATGTGCAAATGTTTGAGAAGGCCCTGGGAGGCCTGGGGGTCCCAGATTTACTGTTTTACCATTATGCTTTCAGTCTGAGACACATGGTTCACTGGCCCTCCCTCCAGAGCGAGCCCCCCCATGGTTTAGTCTGGAGAGTACTTTGTGCTCACCACTCCCTCCGATGCACATTTTAACCACCAAGCTCTGAGCAGATATACAAACCCACCCATTCTTTCATTCCTGCAGACGGTCTGGAAGAAGGTGGCCTTTTACTGAATTTTAACTCCCACCTTCATACTGAAGCTCTCAGGGTCCCTGGGTCTGTGACCCAGTGTTTTGTTTTCTGTATTGCTACTGAGATTGATTTTTGTCATGATTTATCAGTTCTTGGTTTGGGGGTATTTTAGGGTTGAAGTTCTTAGTCTTCTGATTTCGGTGTTCAAGAGCTGGTCGATTTAGAGACCGTTACTCTCTCCAGGGCCTCTCCAGAGGCTGAGTTTCAGCTCTCAGGTGACTCTGGACCCTGGAGACGAAGAAGCCAGTGCAACCTGTTTTTCCTGAGAGCTTTACTGGGCTGTCTCAGCAATCGGTCCCTGCTGAGAGCTCGGGCGAGTTAACTCAGCCGCCTCTGTCCTCTGCTGGAAGCTGTAGTGAGTTCATTTGGCCAGCTGAGGACTTCATCCTGCTGTAACTGCCTGGGCAGAGCCATCTCTACCAGAGGTCTTCGTACCTGCTGGTCCTGTTTCTGCCTCTGCCGGAGGGTCTGAGGGGCCCGTCCAGTTGCCTTCTGTTCCCACTGGGGGTTCAGGAGAACCGCGCCAGCATCACGCCACGTCAGCTGGGGGTTCTGGTGAGCCCGGCCAGCATCTCCTCGTGTCTGTTGACGGCTCCGGTGAGTCTGTTCAGCCACCAGCTCCCATGCTGCCGTCTGGTCCTGTTCATCCCTCTGTGTTTAAGCCTTGTGTTTGCCTCTGTTAGTTGGTTCGTCTGCGTACCTTCCCCTGTATTTCTGCCGTGTGTCTCTCCATGTTCCAGGTTCCACGTCTCAGGTTTTCAGGTTTCTTGTTGCAGGTTTTTTTGGTCCTTGTATTATTATTTTGTAGCTGTTCCCAGTTTAGGTTTGGTTAGTGCCGTTCCCTGCCATGCTCTGCCTTGGTTTGTATTTTGTTTTCCTTTATTAATAAACTTTGTCACAGCTATGCTGTCGTCAGTGCTTGCGTTTGGGTCCACATCCTTCATCTCCTGACGATCTGCCTCGCAGATTGTGACAGAGGTCTCCATATGACTCAGTCCAACACTCTGCATTAATAAGTCTCCATTTTCCTGGAGACTGTGGGTCTAGAGAGGGATACTTGTTCTTGGAGACCTGTATCAGGGAGAATTCTCACGTCCTTTAATGACCTTAAACCACAGATTCAGTTTTGGAGGTATTCGCAGCTACAGCATTTATTGCTCAAAACCTTTGGTTCCCCCTCCACACCACCTCCAACTACTGACCATCTCAGCTACATCAAGAAAGTGTTCGGGGGAGGTCGTGAGGTCTCTAATTAAAAATTTGTTCCCAAAATCAGGGGATGCAACAGGCATGAGCTTACTGCAGCCTTTATTTCATGTGTTTTTCCTTTCAATTTAATCAGCAGCAGCACTATGTATCTATTTGTGGACGTCCCCATGCCCACGTTTAACCTCCATCCACTCTGCCTCCACTAATGGCCCGGGGTGAACAAGGGTTTGGTGGACCAGAGACTGCATGCAGCCCTTGTCCAATCTTGACACCTTACCGGAATGCTGTATGTCCCTCCTGGACCGGGGGAGGGTCCAGAATATTAAACAAATTAAATCTATATGGTTGACATTTTACTCTAAACTGTAAAACTTTGTAATTTTGGTATTTTCACTGTAGAGGATGTGCAAATATTAAGGGTAACCAACTGTTGCAGTGTTGTAGAGGTCCTACAATAACACAGAAAACTGACAAAACATCAACGATCACGTTTCCCAATGAGCAAGCACTTTGGCGACAGTGGGAAGGAAAAACTTCCTTTTAACAGGAAGAAAACTGCAGAACCAGGGAGGGGCGGGGCCATCGGCCACGACCATGTTACTGACGTGATGCCAGTTAGTCCGGTTAGTTACAAAAATGTTCGTCCAGCTGTTTCACTTTAGTACCACTTACCTTTTTTTAAACGTTTCTGCCATCAGTGGGCGTGTTTTTCTTTTAATATGGTAAATGTTCTTAGTTTAAAGATTTGATATGTTTGTTGTCGTTTAT
Organism: Simochromis diagramma; assembly: GCF_900408965.1. Lineage (NCBI taxonomy): Eukaryota > Metazoa > Chordata > Actinopteri > Cichliformes > Cichlidae > Simochromis > Simochromis diagramma. The sequence goes on from NW_024386860.1 coordinate 18,466,963, forward strand.
AAATGAAGTTCATGAGATTCTAAAAATTAGCGTTCTATTGTTACATTTTACACTGTGGTCCAACCTTTTCAGAACTTGGGTTTCAGAAAAAAACAAACATTTTCAATTTAAAAACATGTCAGCTGTGAGTGTTATTGTTGTGTTTGGATGTGATTGTAGAAACAAAACAACACGAGTCGAGCTTCACATGTTAAAACAGATTTAATGATTTTTAATTGAGTCATTCGCTGACAAGTTTTACAATAAAACTCACCACACTGGTGAGTTTGTGTCGTCTGACCAATCACAGACTGTGTTTGAATGTTTATTTTTTCTGTCTTCATTACAAGTTTTCTCCACAACACTGGAAACAAAATCAATCTCTCCTTAAAACACAGCAGAATAAAGGAATGATGTAAGTAGAATGGTTTGTGCAGTAGCTCAGTAAAAACAATGTGACTGAATATCTTAATTGTGCTTATAAATGTCAGGAACTCTGTTGCTGTTTGTGCTGAAGACAAAGCTTAAATGGAAAAGAAGAGAAGACTGGCTTTACAAAGCTGCTGTACTTCTGTGGACAGTAAATCATTAAAAGTCTTCAGGCTCTTGGGAAAAACAGCCGGGCCTCGTCTCACTGGGTTGTTCCTGAGAACAAACACACGTGTTATTCAGACTTCATGCTCAGTATTTTTCAGGACAATGTTTTCTGACTGGTGTTTTTCCACACCTGGAGTTCCTCAGATGGCACATGACCCTGAAACGAAATGAAGAGTTCAGCCATTAAAGCCATTATCAGATGACAATATCAATATCATGGTACTGCAGAGCTGAAAGTGACTTTAATGCCTTTTATACTGTACAGTCATATTTTTGGTTTTCATTGGCGCAGATTCAGATCATTTCTTATTTCGTCAGAATAACGAAGGAGCAAAAATGAGACACGTTTAGCCTGACCAAAATAAAGATATCATCTGTCACAGCATGATTATCAAATGATGCGAGCATCAGGAATGTGGAGGTTGTGCTGTTTCCATTAGTAACAGCTCAGGTGAGGAAGACGAGGCAGGTGTGAAACCAGCCAGCTGTTACCTTGCTGTGTTGTTTATGTGTGGACACTCAGAGCATTTTTACAGTATGGTCTCACCTGGTCGCTCTGTCAGCTGTCAGCTCCTCACTCACCTGCTTCCTCGTTGGTTTCTGGAGCTGAAAGAAAAAAAATCTCATCTGAGGTGAAAACAGCTGCTTTGCTCACAGGATTCGTTTCATTTCCAGTCGAAACAGCAGAGAATCCTCACGGATGGACTCGCTGCCACAGGTCCTCTCAGGTCTGTGCATAAAGGTGACCTGCTCTGCTCGTTCCCACATTCACTGTCTAAAATAATCCTTCTTGGTCTCATGCTGGCCCCTCAGCGTTGTTGTTTCAGATCAATGAATTCTTTATTGATTTCTTTTCACATCCATGAAAAAGCTGAAACTTTAGAAGCTTTGGGACTCACGGGAAGTGGAGTCGGACACGGCGCCGGCTGAATGAACTGTCTGAGAATTTCCTGCTGCGGAGTCTGAGACCTGCTGCTGACAACTGTTTCCTTCACATACAAACAAGATGACAACAATGACTGAAAGACTCCAGGGGTCCGTTCTTCGTACCTCGCTAAGTAGGTTAGCTGGATTTGATTGTTGACGATTTCGCGTGATCTTGGATCGTTCGGTTCCCCGAAGCTCATCCGGGACTTGCTGTCATAGCAACAGAGCCGTAAGCGTAAACCTGTTCGGGAGCAGGCTTACTTTATGTAAACAGGATTAGATCGCGCCCACGCAGGTATGTCCGCTTCATTTATACGAAAGCAACAGCGATATTCCACCACTGTTTCACCATAAATAAATATTATCAATGTAACTAAAGATAATGCAGCACTTGATCCATTTATTGATTTCACACAGATACATACAGGTCATTTCCTAAAAAAGGGAAATGTACTATTAACATTCTATTTCATGTATGTGATTATTTCAGATGTAATTCATATTTCAGAGTAGTAATTGTAAATTACTTCGTGTAATCAAGATGAGAGACCACGGCTATAAAAGCGAAGGTGGATTTGGGAAGCCTGTCGCAGTCATGTCCTGTCCGTATACGCGAGCAAGCCCATTGCGGAAGGTGCAAGATTGATAAGGAGAGTTTTCAGAATTCAGCGTATATTGCGGGACAGACAGGATCCTTTAGCTCAGCGCGACAGTGTGCTCATAGAGAGATATCGATATTCCCGTGAGGGTATTATTCACTTAACCAACTTGTTGACGAGGGGGTGCAGGACCACCACCTGTCTTTTTTTGCTCTGCCCTTTTCTTGGTTGCTGTTATGAACAAACAAACAGATTATTTCAGGGTCTCTTTCCAAGAGACTAAAAGCAATATAAGTGATAAATATTACCATTCTGTAGAATATTCTTATATTGCACTTTTACTTGTTCCCATGTTCTAGTGGGTCCTGTTGTGGCTCTAATGTGAAAGGGGATATAATATAACATAATATAATATAATGTAATATAATATTGGATAATATCGTGTGATATAATAAATCTACCCTACCGCCTACTGGTGTTGGCCAGAGGGGCCGATGGCGCGATATGGCAGCCTGGCTTCTGTCAGTCTGCCTCAGGGCAGCTGTGGCTACAACTATAGCTGCCTCCACCAGTGTGTGAATGTGAGAGTGAATGAATAGTGGCATTGTAAAGCGCTTTGGGTGCCTTGAAAAGCGCTATATCAATCCACTCCATTATTATTGTTATTATTAAATTACTTACGAGTTTAATTTGTCAGCAACTTTCTGCCAGCCCTCTCTCCTTGCTTTTGCAGCCTTTGCAGTGTTCCCTTGCGTTTTAATTAAACTCTGAAACTCCTGAAATCCCTCACTCAGGAGTTCTTGCTCTGCTGCCGAAAAATACCGAGCCGAGCGCGCTCCTTCGACATTTTCGCCGACCAATCAGAGGGTTGCCGATCAATGTTTCTACTATCGATGCGTAGCCCCTTTTACGACACCCAGTGATCTCACATTACTTCATCCAGCTGTACTAATCGTCAACAGCAGGTGTGTTCGGAGAACCGGAATAGCGAGCTCACGGTTAGCGCGATGATTTGATCTTGGATGTAGTAAGCCACGTACGAAGAACGGACCCCAGCTGCCTCAAACTAAGCTCTGAACAGGCCACAGGTTGTTTTATGTTGCAATATCTGGAGTGACCACTAAGAGAACCTGGCAGCACTGAGTAGAAACAGGAGCTCACTCAGGCAGTAAAAGACGATTCCTGCGATCAGGATCAGGAGAGCGATGACACCACGCACGATCAGAGAGATCTTCAGAGAGTCGCTCTCTTCACTCTCTTCACTCTCTTCACTCTGATCCTGAGCCTCTCTGGTTCGATACGTCCTCTCCGTGTGGTTTAGTGCACCCTCCGCCCTGCAGGTGAGCTCCTCCTCCTCCAGGTACGGCACACAGCTGGTCACATGGTACGGGCTGGACTGTGAGGACTCACCCTTGTTCTCTAACATGCGTCTGGAGGCCGGCAGCCACGCAATCTTAGGCAGCGGGTTACCTTCAGCTTGACACTGCAGCCTCCGGGGGGCGCTGTCTGAGCCACAGGGCATCTCCACCACAGAGAGGTTCAGGATGTGAGGCTCAGCTGGGAACAAGAAGCAGAAAAGTGATTAAAAATGGTTTTCCATCATGTGACACCTTAAACCAGCCTGGCATGAAACGCTCTCTGCTCCATTCACTCTGGTTTGTTCATTGGCTTCCAGCCATGAGCCTGAGTCAGAGTCTGGCTTCAGACGCAGCTTTGACAACAATCTTCAGAACAACTTGCATCTCTGGATGTTGGATCTTCAGCTGCACAGAGAAGCCTGCAGGATGGACGGCTACAGGTCACCGCTGAATAATTTACAGTCCAGTGTGACTCAAACCTCGGCAGAGTCAGAAGGTCGCTGTGTGGCTATCTTTCATTACAGTCTTTGCACCACAGAAGAAAGTGACTCATACGACTTTGATAACTTTCAGTAAAAGCTGAACTCGACCTTACCTCCAACATAAAGCTCTGTCTTTGCTTCCTTAAAGTTCTTCCACCCGTCGAGCTCCACTCTGCAGAAGTACGCGCCGTTATCAGTCAGCTGTGCATCCCTGATGAGGAGCGACCCATCCCCCCATCGAGGGTCTCCTTTCAGCGAATGTTTTAAATCGGAAAATGCACAGGGATTGGCTCCATGCACGGACTCATTTTTTACTGGACAGTCCAAGAACGGAGGAGCGTTTGATGCTGTGAACTTCCATGTGACCTTGATCATTCCTGAATAATCCCGTGTGGGGGTGAAGAAGCAGCCGAGGACAGCATCTTCCCCTCTGGAGACTCTGACCCCTGGAGAGACGGTCAGCTTCCATCCAGCTGAGACAGAACCTGACAGAACACATCTGGATGGTTATTTTCACTGTTTGAAATCACTGCACAGCTCCAACCAGCGACACTGGGACTCTAGCAGACCTCTGAAGATGCTCTGAGACACCAGCAGCAGGTTCTATAAGACCTGCAGAACATCCTCCAGCCTGCTGCGTCTGGACCAGGAGCCCCTCGGCCTTCAGAGACGCTCCTGGTCCAACGAGGACACATTTATCCATCTGTGGCCTGGTTTGAGAAAGCTCTGGAGTCTCAGTGATTTTCCTGCTGGTTGTGGAGCGTGCTGTGGTTCTGCTTGCATCACTCTGTGGGGAACTTTGCACTTTCCTGCCTCTGTCTAACCTCTGTGCTGTGGTGTCTGTGAAGGTTCTCAGTCATCCAGGTCATCGTAGTCAAAGGAGCTTGCAAAGAAAAGCATCTGGACTTCTTTAAGTTGCTTGAAGACGTTTCACCTCTCATCCGAGAAGCTTCTTCAGTTCTAAGGTCAAATGGTGGAGAGTCCCAGATATAAACCTAGTGGGAGTTTCCCCCACAGAGGGACAAAAGGACCCCCTGATGATCCTCTAATCGCCTGAGCCAAGGTGTGAAACTGGGTGTGGGTCCCAATCAGCCAGAGTTTCGGGTGAGCTCATTGTGAAACCTGGCCCCACCTTATCATGCGAATTCCTGAGGTCAGATGGCCCAGGATGTGAGTGGGCGTTAAGGCGTCTGGGAAGGATCTCAAAACTGGATCATAGATGGCAGAGAGTTGGTGTCATAAACCCCGCCTCTGTTCAAAGATGGTCGCTCACAGTGGACATAGATGGCTTCTTTCACTCCTCTTTCAAACCATCTGTCCTCTCTGTCCAAAATGTGAACATTGGCATCCTCGAAAGAGTGACCTTTATCCTTAAGATGCAGATGGACTGCTGAGTCTTGTCCTGTGGAGGTGGCTCTTCTGTGTTGTGCCATGCGCTTGTGAAGTGGCTGTTTGGTTTCTCCAATGTAGAGGTCTGGGCATTCCTCGCTGCACTGTACAGCATACACCACATTGTTAAGTCTGTGTTTTGGCGTTTTGTCTTTCGGGTGAACCAGTTTCTGTCTGAGCGTGTTGCTGGGTCTGAAATACACTGGGATGTCGTGCTTGGAGAAAACTCTGAGTTTCTCTGATACACCGGCTACATAGGGGATGACAATGTTGTTGCGTCTGTCCTTCTTATCCTCCCTCGCTGGTGTCTGGTCTTCTTTTCTGTGTCCTCTTTGCTGACTTTAAGAACGCCCATTTAGGATAGCCGCACGTTTTGAGTGCTTCCTTTACATGTGTGTGTTCCTTCTTTTTCCCTTCAGGCTTAGAGGGAACATGTTCTGCCCGGTGGTGTAGGGTCCTGATTACTCCAAGTTTGTGTTCCCGAGGGTGATGGGAGTCGAACAGGAGGTACGGGTCCGTGTGTGGGGGCTTCCGGTAAACTTCGATGTTGAGGTTGCCGTTCTCTTCAATGTGCACAGCGCAGTCCAGGAAAGGCAAACAGTTGTCCTTTGTGTCTTCCTTGGTGAACTTGATGTTTTTATCCACAGCGTTAATGTGCGCAGTGAAGGATTCCACTTCTTGTGTCTTGATTTTGACCCAGGTGTCGTCCACATATCTGTACCAGTGGCTGGGTACTCTTCCTTTGAAAGAGCCAAGAGCCTTCCTTTCCACTTCCTACATGTAAAGGTTGGCTACAATAGGTGACACGGGGGAGCCCATGGCACAGCCATGTTTTTGTCTGTAAAAGCCTTCGTTGTATTTGAAGTATGTAGTGGTGAGGCAGAGGTCTAACAGTGTGCAGGTCTGATCGGGTGTGAAGTTGGTCCTGTCCTCCAAGGAGCTGTCTTCTTGTAGTCGTTTTCTGACAGTCTCCACGGCCTCCGTGGTGGGTATGCAAGTGAAGAGAGAGACTACACCAAAGGACACCATGGTTTCATCTGGATCCAGGGTAAGTTTCTGGACCTTGTCGGTGAAGTCGGTGGAGTTCTTGATGTGGTGTGGGGTGTTCCCCACGAGAGGAGCAAGGATGGTAGCAAGGTGTTTAGCAATGTTATAAGTGGCTGACATATTGCCGTACATTTTGGGAGGAACACCCTTCAACTGGTGCGGGAGTATGAAAGGGAATCAAGGAAACTAGCGGATTATAGGAACCATCTCCATTTCAACCTAAGATGCAGACAAAGCAGAGTTGTTCCTAAGAGCCTGCGCCTTGGATCCACTGTCAGGGGATACAGAGCAGACTTGATTCTACAGAGAGCACAAAATCACCTTTTAAGTGAAAGGATAAGACAGGTCCATTTCACCATAGATGCCCTCCAGATCAAGATCAGCCAGACCCTGCAGGAACTGGAAATCCTTCTACCCTCTCCAATCTTAGAAGAGGTTTACAAGTTTGTGGACAAAGCTCAGCGGGCCCAACACTCTAAAGGAAAAGAAAGACAACGCAGGAAATTTCACACCTTGCTTTCAAAAACACACACTCCTCATCCTGAACCTACACAACTCAGAGAAGAAAACACACCTGAAGTCAGTCAGGAGAAATGGGTCAAGAACTTTTCAGACAGGATTCTCACTGAACCTGAAAAGAGAGTATTAGCCAAAGGACTCAATTTTGCCATTTCTCCACAACAGTTGCCCATAGTGGACCTCATCACAGCCACAGAATCTGCCATACGGATTAATAAATTATCACAGACAGAAGCAGAGCAAATCAGGATGAAAGTCTCAGCTACCCTCTCCAGTGCCAAAGTCCCTCCATCCAACCTCACAATACAGGAAAAGAAGGCCGTCGCTTCCCTGAGCAAAGACCACAACATCACTGTTTTACCAGCTGATAAGGGAAGATGCACCGTGGTCCTAAACACTACAGATTACCACACAAAGATCACTACTCTCCTCAGTGACAACAATACCTACGAAGCCCTAAAGCGAGACCCCACAAGCAGCTACAAAAAGAAAGTTATAGCTTGCCTTCAAGACTTTGAAAAGGACAAAATTATTGACCGCCTTACATATCACTGCCTTTACCCAGGGGATGCCATACCCTGCATCTACGGACTTCCTAAAATCCACAAGGAAGCTGTCCCACTCAGACCCATAGTCAGTCGCATAAACTCAGCCACTTACAACATTGCTAAACACCTTGCTACCATCCTTGCTCCTCTCGTGGGGAACACCCCACCCCACATCAAGAACTCCACCGACTTCACCGACAAGGTCCAGAAACTTACCCTGGATCCAGATGAAACCATGGTGTCCTTTGATGTAGTCTCTCTCTTCACTTGCATACCCACCACGGAGGCCGTGGAGACGGTCAGAAAACGACTACAAGAAGACAGCTCCTTGGAGGACAGGACCAACGTCACACCCGATCAGACCTGCACACTGTTAGACCTCTGCCTCACCACTACATATTTCAACTACAACGAAGGCTTTTACAGAGAAAAACATGGCTGTGCCATGGGCTCCCCCGTGTCACCTATTGTAGCCAACCTTTACATGGAGGAAGTGGAAAGGAAGGCTCTTGGCTCTTTCAAAGGAAGAGTACCCAGCCACTGGTACAGATATGTGGACGACACCTGGGTCAAAATCAAGACACAAGAAGTGGAATCCTTCACTGCGCACATTAACGCTGTGGATAAAAACATCAAGTTCACCAGGGAAGACACAAAGGACAACTGTTTGCCTTTCCTGGACTGCGCTGTGCACATTGAAGAGAACGGCAACCTCAACATCGAAGTTTACCGGAAGCCCACACACACGGACCAGTACCTCCTCTTTGACTCCCATCACCCTCTGGAACACAAACTTGGAGTAATTAGGACCCTACACCACCGGGCAGAACATGTTCCCTCTAAGCCTGAAGGGAAAAAGAAGGAACACACACATGTAAAGGAAGCACTCAAAACGTGCGGCTATCCTAAATGGGTGTTTATAAAGTCAGCAAAGAGGCACAGAAAAGAAGACCAGACACCAGCGAGGGAGGATAAGAAGGACAGACGCAACAACATTGTCATCCCCTATGTAGTCGGTGTATCAGAGAAACTCAGGAGAGTTTTCTCCAAGCATGACATCCCGGTGCATTTCAGACCCAGCAACACGCTCAAACAGAAACTGGTTCACCCGAAAGACAAAACGCCAAAACACAGACTTAACAATGTGGTGTATGCTGTACAGTGCAGCGAGGAATGCTCAGACCTCTACATTGGAGAAACCAAACAGCCACTTCACAAGTGCATGGCCCAACACAGAAGAGCCACCTCCACAGGACAAGACTCAGCAGTCCATCTGCATCTTAAGGATAAAGGTCACTCTTTCACACACAAGGACACAATGAACTCACCCGAAACTCTGGCTGATTGGGACCCACACCCAGTTTCACACCTTGGCTCAGGCGATTAGAGGATCATCAGGGGGTCCTTTTGTCCCTCTGTGGGGGGAAACTCCCACTAGGTTTATATCTGGGACTCTCCACCATTTGACCTTAGAACTGAAGAAGCTTCTCGGATGAGAGGTGAAACGTCTTCAAGCAACTTAAAGAAGTCCAGACGCTTTTCTTTCCAAGCTCCTTTGACTCTGTGCTGTGGTGTTCACCACCGACCGCCGTGACTTTCAGTGACGGAAATACATTAATAAAATCTCATGTCCTGTGTGTCTGAATGAATGACTTAAAGGAAAATCCAGATCTAAAGTCAGGATATCTCTACTGCGAGTCTTATGATCCTCTCTGGTGCCATCCTGCTTCAACCCAGATTCAAAGTTCTTACCTGAGACGATCGCACTCAGAATGAGGGAGAAACGCTGCGGCCACATCCTCAGACTGACAAAGAAATGAAGCCGTCAAACAACAAATTCAGGAAGTGTCAAATGTGTCATTTCTAAATTGATCATTTCCTGTTAGTTAGAGAGAAGAATAAATATGTGAGCGAGCCCAGGGCCACCTCAGGGTTTCACACATTTTACTGCCTGTTTTCTTTGTGTTTTCATGTTTGTCAATCAGGACGTTTGCTGGAGTCTGGTGGTCTTCATCAAAGCCTGTCTCTGTGACGAAGCTGCTTTTCACAGTGTGCTTGTCACTGTGATGATTTCTCTGCTCGATTCTTGATTCGTTTGAGTCTGTGGTTCCTGTTTTGACTGAATTTTTGTTCTTATAATAGGTTTTAGATTCTGTCTTGATCAGTGTTGGGTAAGTTACTTTAAAATAGTAACTTAGTTACATTACTAGTTACTTCTCTCAAAAGTAACTCAGTTACTTCAAGTTACTCGTTACTTTCAAAGTAACTAGTTACTAGGGAAAGTAACTTTGGTTTTACTCAGAATTCTCTTGTTAATGTGTTTCTTCCATAACTTTGCCAGTCTTCTAGCTTGCTTACTTGCCAACCAACTAATGCAGAGAAACACAGACGACGCGACGAGGAGCACAGGCAGACACACACCATAAATACACACACCAGGTAATCAGGACATGGCACACAGGAACGAGACGACACAACCTACAAAGTAAAACAGGAAACAGACTGTTTTACAACATGACTCGGGGACACGAACAGAGCACAGAGGGAGACACAGGAAGGGCTGATAAAACACTTGAGCACTAAACACAAGAACCAAACCCTGAGAACTAACAGCAAAATTAGAATAAACACAAAACGCTCCAGGATCATGGCAGAGCTGATGCTCGGGTCTCTGACTCAAACCTGCTTCAGTTTGATTTCTGACATTTAAATAATGAACAATATCAAACATATTTAAGGTTTCTAAATACTCAGACTTTGTTTACTTCACAGCCCTTCAATGGCGTTTCTGTGACGAGACCCGCTTCAGACACATGTGGCCCCGCCCACACAGCCCCACAGGTCACCCACACCTGCATGTCTGCTACGATGTAATAACAAGGAAACACCAGACAGGAGACAGTAAGAAGGTGAAAGCAGCACATGTTTTACGTCTCATATGTGATATAAGGCTGAGAGAAGGACGTCGCCGTACTGTATATGAGGCGCTTTTAATTCAACTGGAAAATAAAAGCATGGCATCATTTCAAAAACGCTGATAAGCCGACCATGAACTGAAGCTTGTGTGCGCCTCCCAAACCTGCAGCACAGGCCTTTAAAACAGTCATTAAGAAACGTAGCTGAGCATCAGGCTGGTGCAGACCTCATGAAGCTGCTCTTGGACAGCTCTCTTCATTCAGCCGCTGTAACATAGCTGGTACTTATGTGCAGAGTTTGACTTTTGCAGCTGTGAGCGAGAGTCTGTTTTATGGTATTATTTGTTACCCCACTGTGGCCCCACACCATGCTGCCCCACATCTGCAAACATTTGGTTTAAACTGAATAACACCAGTGTTGGTCAAGTTACTTGAAAAAAGTAATCAGTAAATAATTACCAATTACTTCCCCAAAAAAGTAATCCTGTTACTTTACTGATTACTTATTTTCAAAAGTAATTAATTACTTAGTTACTTAGTTACTTTTTAAAAACACGATTTACAACCTGAAGAGGTGATAAAGCGATAGATCTTTCAGCCCAATTCTACTTTTTCTGCATAATCCATCATACAAAATGTAATCAAATGGAAAAGTCTCTTTTTAAAACTTGTTTTATTAGTTTTAATCTTTTAACTTTATGCATCAAGCAAACATTAAATTATCTGCAACATTCTCTGACTGGAAGAAATTAGTTTAATATTTAAACCTATTTTCTGCACATTCCAGCTCATAAAATAAAATATTTTGTGTGTTTACACTCAGTCTTTCAAATAGATGCAAGTAAAACACAGCAGAAAATAAATAAAGTCAAAGACTCAGCGGTCCTGTTGCTCTATTTTCACCTGTAAAGCAGGAGTGGGGCAGGCGGAGGTTTACCGTGGTGCAGGTGTGCAGCGGTCAGTGGAAGAATCCGCGAGTTTCTCTGTGAGTTTCCCATTACGTCGTAGCTACTCGGTGCTTGTTTGGAAGTTTAGGGGTTTTTTTTCGCTGTAAAAATAAGTTTTCTTCCCACGCACAACGGACACTAATGTTTTTGTCACTTTTTATGGAATCAAACTCAAAGTAAGGTCAGTACTTCCACGCTTTAAACGCTGCACGCTCATACTCTCTCTGCACTCGATATGTGATCCATTGTTGATCTGCACACAGCTGTTGTCACGAACGTCGCGCTCGCTTACGTCACTGTCATGAGACACTCGCAGGAAAATCACGGTTTTAGTAACGCAGTAACGCAGCGTTCTTACGGGAAAGTAACGGTAATCTAATTACCGTTTTTGCAATAGTAATCCCTTACTTTACTCGTTACCTGAAAAAAGTAATCAGATTACAGTAACGCGCCCATCTCTGAATAACACTGATAAGATAGGAGGGCTGTGATGCATGTAGCGGGCCTCATCCTCAGACTGACTGCACACGGAGAGTAAAACAGGAAGTTCTGAGAAAACCGTCACCTCTAAACTAAGTGTTTCCTGTCACGTAGACGAAGCAGAGAAACAGAGACCACTTCCCAACCGGTTTTACACCTTTTATTTTTACTTATATTTTATGTGTCTTTACAGATTGAATTTAGCTCCACATGTTGATGTGCTGATGGAGCACTCACTGTGTTTGGACCCGAGTGATCCCGATCTGTGGCTGCAGTTTAAAATACCTTTGAATGTTTCTGAATCCTCCACATTTTCATTATTTCCAGGTCAACGTGGAAATGTGAGGGTCAGACTGGGACATTAATGGGACTGTTTTAAAATGAAGACGTGTTTCCAACTGTGGAGCAACATTATGGACTCATGAAGTGAAAGCTTGCATGAGGCACATGAACAGTTTCAGTTCATATAAAGAAAACAGCATCACAGTCTGAGTCACACGCTTCCATTTATCAGGTTTTTTCGTTTGTTGTGTTTGTTTTATGATGCGTGCTGATGTGCACAGGAACATTTACGTGCATGCAGAGAGACATTCTGTTAGTACACATATACGCATGAACAGCAGCTTCATGGGATTTAGCTACGTCCAAGTCTGGAAATCATTTTCATTTTATATTCAAACTCTGGACTTTTGCTCGTTTCAAGCTCTGGGACTGCAGTAGCGTAGCTTTGCATCACAAAAGCAGAATAAACACAGAGCAAAACTTAACTTTAAATGTTCTTATCGGAAATTTGTGGTTAAATATACTATTTTTTGTTTCTTTTCTGCCTGTCCCGTTTGGCTCTTTTGCATCAGAATTATTGTCTAAAGGCAAAAAAAGATGCCCAACGGATTTACTTTACCAAATGGACCATCCCAGCCGTAATGGTCTATTTGATTCACCTTTTATTGTTTATTTTATTTATTTTTTATTTTCACTTGCTGAATACAGGACAGACTTGACTGGGGAAAAGAAAAAGGAGAAAGGAAGAGGGGGGGGGGGGGGCAGCGGGGAAGAGGGACGGGGGAGAAGGCCAAAAAACAAAAATCAACTAAATAAGCAGACAAAAAAAAATGCATATATCGATCACCTGGATCACCTGCTGAGAAAGAAAAAAGAAAACAAGCAGAAGAGAACAAGAGTAATAGAATAAACAACATCACAATGATATATGGGAATATGACAGTAAATACTAAATATTAAACATTATTGTGCAGCACATAAGATCGACAGAACACAGTGTGCTTTGAGGTAGGAGCCAAAAAGGGTGTAGTTTGTGGGTGTGATCACCCGTGTGTACACCTGTGAGCATGGACGCGCTTGTTTTTTAAAAGGTTCCTTCATGTAATGATCTGCTAGAGGGTGTGGGGGGGCCACAGCCCCGTCCTCCAGGGCATGAAGCAGGTATGGAGGAGATCAAAACTCCAGACATCCAGAGGCCCCCAGAACACAAGAGACCACGGAAGACCAACAGAGGGGCAGCCGCGCCACTGTCCCAGAAAGAGCTGAGGAGAGTCCCAGATGAGGGCTCACTCAGCAGCCGCGGAGCAGAAGCCAGGGGGGGTTGCAGTGACGCGCCCGTGAGCTCCGCTGGCAGCCAGCCGTGCCTGAGTGACCGAGCCCCAGGCCGAGAGGCCGGGGGCACCCCACCTCCGAAGTGGCCCAAGCGAGCCCCAGGCTCCAGGCCCCGATAAGCGGCCGCCAAGGAGTGAGCCGGTGTGTACCCGGACGCCCACCCCCAGACACAAAGAACCACCAACGCACCGATGTCTGAGGGAGTCCGCCACTGGCAGGGGAAGTGGTGGTGGGTGGAGATAGGCCTCCAAACCTTGGAGGGCCTGAGATGTCCCCAGAGAGGTGGCGTCTGATACCCAACCTGACATATAGACACAGACATACAGGCACACACAGACACAAACATCCATTCCCACCCTCATGCTCTCATATGCACTTACTCCACACTCAACCAACGTGGAGACAGACATAAAGAGACGCTGTACACACGGTCACACTCCCCAAGCGTACTCTACAAACCGGGTCTAGGTACCCTTGCCCCTGGAGGGGGGAACTGCACCCAGACCCAGGTGGTGTTACCCTTTTCCCTGCGGTGGGGAGAGGCAGACCGCCCCGACTCCGCAGCAGCAGGGAGGCCCCACACTCCAGACCGCAGTCGGACGGCCAACTCCTCCTCCTAGCCCCCCCGCTCCAGCAGGCCGCAGAGAATGGGGGTGAGAGAAGACTCCAAACCTCCCTCCACCCGCTCATTGTAGTGTTGATGCATGTGTGTTCTAAGGTGCATTTAAAACCCAGGAGGGCATGGAGCTACCTGCCAGAGAGCAGCAGGTAAGCGCATGGTCCCTCCTGCTAGCCCTCAATGTCTACGTGTATTTAACATTGAGAGGTGGGCAACGACGCCAGGGGTGAGGTGTACACCCTGATGGTACTTTGGATTCCGTGTATCGTGCCCACCCCCAAGATCCTATATGTATGTGTAATGAGAGTGTGAGTAATGTGAATGTCTAAGGGGGATAAAATTGAGGCAGAGGCAGCCAGAAGGGGACAGAGGGGGGGGGTAGCCTCCTCTGCACCCTGGTGACATACCGCTACTCCAAGGCCCTGCATGTGTGGGTGGTTGTGGTGGAGCGGGAAGAGGGAGGCAGCTGGAGATGTGGAGGGAAGGAAGGGAGGGGCAAGTGGCCCCTCCCTGGGGCCAGCTCCCCCGCTGACCCCACTAGGCACCCCCATACTCTGCGACCCACCAGGGAAAGGGGGCCCAGGCCCATCAGGACTGGGGCCCAGTACAGCAGCGCCGCCTGGCCCCACAGAGCCCGGGACAGCCCACCCAACCCCACCACAGAGAAAACAGCACCCACCCCACCATCATCCACTCATCTTCCAGACTACATAAGACAGTAAACGTCCAGGCTGAGATCTTCCTCCACCTCTCATGTATCTCCTGTATTTGAAGAAACCACCGCAGTGGGTTTATGTCCAAACCTGAAGTCAAACTAGGGTTGGGAGAAAGAGAAAGAGCAGCAGGGCATGCAGGGGGAGCACACTGCCCCCAGGTGGCAGAAATGTAATCAGTCAACATTTGAGGACTTTAATTTCAAACAAACGATGCTTCTAACCTGCCGACTGTTGACCTCACCCGTCCGCTCGTCAGCTTTTCAGCACGTTCTCTTTATCGATTTGATCTAAAATACAAACTGTAATATTTTACTATTAATCGTTTTATCTTTACTTACAATCAGGATGTAGAATCCTGAGGACAGAACACAGGATCCAGTTCAGTACATAAAATATTAAAAATAAAACAGTAGTTAAAATAATCTAAAATTTCACTAAGAAAGGAAAGAAACATAAAATAATACAACATTGTGAGACTGCAGAGTGCAGGGATGACATGCGCACGTTCAGCATGTTACTCGTGTATTTCTTGGAGTATTTCTACACTATTGTACTTGTTCACGAGTACACGGTGTGAATACTTTCATCCAAACGTGTTGAGCTGATTTTATTTCTGCAGCTCAGACCTGAGTTCCTCTTCACGGTTTCAGTCGTGCAAACACAGCAAAGTTCAAATCACATGGAAGCTTGAAGGGGTATAAATAGAGAAACGGAAAATCATGAGCGACGTCCTGGGAGGGACTGACTCACACACACACACAGACACACACAGACACACACACACACACACACACACACACACAGACACACACACACACACACACACACACACACACACACACACACACACACACACACACACACACACACACACACACACACACAGACACACACACACACACACACACACAGACACACACACACACAGACACACACACACACACACACACACACACACAGACACACACACAGACACACACTCACACACACACACTCACACACACACACTCACACACACACACTCACACACTCACACAGCCGTCCTGTTTCTTTGTCTTATCTGGTCGGATCATGGACGCCCGGCTGCTCTGCAGCACTCTGACCCTGCTGCTGTCCGTCACACGAGGTGAGCTGATTTACGCACGTTGTCTTAATGTGCCAGGATGTGATGTCATTTCTGTGCTTTAATACAGACAGAAGCATCCTCACAGATTCTTTCAGAGAAACGGCAGAACTTTAGAAAAGTGATGAGGAGCTTAAAAATGAGCCAAATGTATAATAAGTGTGCTTTATTTGCCATTTGTGCATCTGTTGTGTCTCTGAATCACATCAGTGCTTCACAAACCCAAACTTGTATTTGTAATGACCACCAGGGGGCGACTGCTCCGGTTCTAAGAGGTCTGACTACAGGTCTGTGAGTCATCTGACGGTTTTTGTTTTCAGGTCTTAAGTAAAATAATGATGTTAGATTATTGTGACAAAGGAGGTAAAGCACAATGATTCAGTGATTCAGGTTTAAGGAAAAGCTGCAGGGAGCTTTTGTATCCTTGTTTCCAGACGGTGAGTGGGCGTGGTCACGACTCTGCACACTCATAGCCATTCGCCATGAATCATTGTGCTGTTGGTCATTTTGCTAACAGCATTACAGAGTTCAGGGACTCCAACAGCTCACTGAGCACTGATACCCTGCTGCAGCTACAGCACCAGCTAGTGGTAGGTGGCTGCATAACAGCTGCACTTAGCCTCTCAGGTGACATCAGCAAACAATGAAGCTTAAGCTTCTTCTGTGGTTGTCCAGCAACAACAGCAACATTCTGCTACTTATAACAGATTTTTACTTGAACTACTGTTTTTTCCCATCAGCCCTCAGCTCTGCAGAAGACGGCTGGTTTGTGAAGGTTCAGCCGGAGGTACGAGGCATCGAGGGCTACCCGGTGGTGCTGCCGTGCACCTTCGGCCATCCGCAGCACTCCCAGCATTCCTCCCTGCAGGTCGTGTGGCGTCTGGGCCACGGGCAGGGAGCCACCGTCCTGTACCGCTGCACCAGCCGGTCCGGAGCCCCCACCTGTGAGCCGGGGCCGAAGCAGGACCAGCGCTATCGGCTGGAGGGAAACCCGCGGGAGCACGACCTGTCGCTGCGCATCAGTAACACCATCCTGCAGGATAACGGACGCTACTACTGCCGAGTGGAGGTTCAAGGACGAGAACACATCAGCTTCGAGGACAAGATGGGGACCAGACTGAGAGTGGAAGGTACCGCCCAAATCACTCTGCCCACAGCTGACCCAGAAACAGTCCAGCACTTGTTCTTCAGCTTGGTGTAGTGAAGCTTTTTGAAACACAGTCAGCTGATTTTAAGGGTGGATTTTCTATTACAACAGTTAGCTCGCAGCTAGAACCTTTAATCTAGTAGGATTAAGATGCATGAAGGCTTCCACAGCATCTGACTCCTCTTCCTCCTCCTCCAGCTCCTCCAAAGATCCTGGGCCTGTCGGTGGAGGGCACTGAGCAGTCCGGGTACAGGGCGCTGTGTCAGGTCCAGGGCTCCCCGCTGCCGGACGTCCAGTGGCTCGGCCCGGACGACCTGCTGGAGGGCTCTCTGCTCAGGCCGCTGGCTCAGGGCTCCACCGGCCACTACCACACCGTCAGCCAGCTGAGAGACGTGGAGCCAGGCCAACAGTACACCTGCAGCGCCTCCAACCCACTGGGTAAAGAGCAGGCCACCCTGTATGTCCTGCCCCCCCAGCCCCCTCTCTCTCTGGCCGGGGCTTCACCTCCTCTCCTGCTCCTCCTGTCAGTGTCTCTGGGGGCAAAAGTCCTCCTGCTGGTGGGGATGGGGGTGTGGATGGTGCAGGGCGGAGCTCTGCAGGGGCTCAGCTGCTGGAGGAAATGACTGATGCCAGTCATATAATCATGGTAAAAATATATGTAATCATTGAGTTAGAACAGTATGATCTAGAAGCTGATCAAACAGTAAACATGTCTTCATGCTGATGAGACAAATACACGCCTCGCTGCTGAGGTCATAAACGTAAAAAGATCTGTGTATGATTCCTGCTTCGAGCTGATTGGGTGAACATGACGCTGAGGAGTCCTCAGCTTCACATCATCACGGATCATAAGCGCCTCACAGATCTGTGCCATGGAGCAAAAATGGGTGTGGTGTGCCTCAAAAAGTGGCGGCTGAGAGTACATCGAAATGAAGTTGACTTATTTGCTCATCATTAGCCACATTTGATGTGCATTTACTGAAAGTTTCTTTATTTAAGCAATAAAATCCACTAGAATTAAGTAGAATGAGAATTGTTTGCTTTGTTTTTGCTTTTATTACCAAATGATTTCAGGTTTTTACAGGAAACTTGAGGAAATAAAGTCTGAAACAACTGATGAATAAAGATGCACATCATCTGCAAACTTAATATTTGTTGAAATTTGCTCATTAATGTTGTTGTTGGACATTAAATCCATTTAACAGTAAAGTTACTGAAGTCTTTAAATTGTTAGCCTGACAATAAAGAACATTTAGAGTTTAAAGGTGTAAAGATGTGAATCGTTTTGGACGTTTCTGTACTGGGAACAAATAAAAGACACCAGCGTCCAGTTTGTCACAGCAAAACAGATTTATTGATGTGTCACTGAGTCCATGATTGACTGGAATCATCATTTTTACAATAAAACTGGTGCATAGATGATTCTGACCAATCAGACTGCAGATTCAACAGTTCAACATGCAAACTCTGCTGAGTCGACTTCAAACCGGTAAATAATATAAAGCATCAGGATGATGAGGTTACCTGTAAACTTACATTCAGCTCGGTTTAGGACTCCTTAAAGAATAAAATCACACTTGAATTTACATCTTCAGTTATTATAGAAAAGTATTCTATCAGCCTGATCGTTTATCCCAGAAACCGTAATCTAAGAGCAAACAGTAAATACGAGTTAGCATCACTCTGCTGAAGCTTCTGCAGAGCCGATTATTACAAACACACGAAGCTCAAACACTTTAAATAGTGACAAATAACAGCTCACACTCTCCTCAGATTACAATCAAACAGGAAACCAGTGATGCTGCATACTGGTTCCCAACGATCGTAACATTTCCCAGTCAGATCAGCAGGAACATCCTCTGCAAAGTGAAACTTTCTTAAATGCTTAGTTACACATTTGCTTCGGTTTTCAGGACTAAGATGCTGCTGGTTGCTGTTCAGGTGTCTCACCAAGCAGAGCGTGAGACCCTCAGACTAAACTAGAGTACATGTTTTTCTTCTACAGAGCCATAAAATGTGACTGGCAGCTACAGCATGCTTATATGTGAACAGGATGTGTAGTGAAACTAACGACAGTGCAGAGCTGCAGAGCTCCTGTCCTATATGGGGAAGAGCTCCGGCTCCTTGTAGCAGATATAATGAGCATCCATGCAGCAGTTGTCATCGCTCCACTCAAAGCCCGTGCCGTTTCCCAGACTCATGATGGTGCACTGGCCTTCCTCCACCCCACCGGGCTCGCCGTCACCCCAGGTGGTGCTGTTGACGCTGTCCCCGTTCACCCAGAACCACTCCCCGTTCAGCGAGCTGCGCCGCATGCCGATCCACACCTCTTGTACAGCGTTGTTAGTTAAAGACCTGTTCTGGTAAAGTTTGCCATAGATCTGTTTCTGGAGGTCGGCGCTTGACAGGCAGAGCAGCTCTAGTTTGCGTTCAGCGCAGGTTTTAAAAGATTCACGCCAGCCGCTGGGTTGTCCTTCCAAGTCTAGAACCTCGGGGGTCACGGCGCAGCCCCTGAAATCTGTTCGGGAAGAAGAAGAAGAAAAGGCTGAAATCAGAGGTTTCACAAGACTAAACATTAAAGCAAACGTCCGAGGCGTAAAGTTGTTTAGAGTTTAGGGTGCAGTCGTTGACATTTATTGGAAGGAAGCAGCTAAAGAGTCGACGCTTGCTTTTTCCCTGGGCTCCTGTTCGCTCTCATCGGGTTCTTTCTTTAAATCTGTTCTAGTTTGTATTTCAGTTGTTGTTGTTATCGCAGCTCCATCACTGCTCTGTGCGTCTGATGTTTCTGTGTTTCCATTCTTGAGTCCCATTTTTCCCACTTATATAAATCAAAGTTTAGCTTCAAAGGTAAAAATTTCTGGATTCTTTATTTATTTCTGCTTTATTTTGCTGATCATGGCTCACATGTGTGAGCTGCAGCGGCGATTGTGGCTCAAGAGTTGGGAGTTCGTCTTGTAATCGGAAGGTTGCCGGTTCGAGCCCCGGCTCGGACAGTCTCGGTCGTTGTGTCCTTGGGCAAGACGCTTCACCCGTCGCCTACTGGTGGTGGTCAGAGGGCCCGGTGGCGCCAGTGTCCAGCAGCCTCGCCTCTGTCAGTGCGCCCCAGGACAGCTGTGGCTACAATGTAGCTGCCATCACCTGTGTGTGAATGTGTGTGTAAAGCGCTTTGGGGTCCTTAGGACCAAGTAAAGCGCTATATAAATGCAGGCCATCTACCATTTTCACCATTTATCCTTCTAGTTCAGGCCTCACAACCGTGAGGAACACTCCTGTCCAGACGAAGATCGCCGACAGGCTCCACGGGGAGGGTGGAGTCAGGCTGGCTGTACTGACAGTGCAGCATATTAATGGAAGGTAAACGGGAATGACGCCTGCAGCTCTGCAAAACGTGGGAGATCTTCCTGTGGAGTGCACCGAGGCTGGTGTCTGAGCATCAGGAGCCACCTCACGCTCCTACTATCAAAGCACTCCTGAACCCACGACAGCATCAGAGACATCTTATCTAGACTAAAGAGGGAAAGAACGGGACTGTTGCTCTGTCCAAGTTCTCTTGGAAATGAAAGGCAGCATCAGGCTCCCGGACTCTTGACGAGCAGACACTTAGATGCTTGAGTCTGCGGTCGGTGATGATTCGGGGCCGTGTGCCATCTGCTGACGAACTTTAAGGACTTAGCACCCGCCCACAGCTCACCTGACCTGACACCCCACAGCAAATCAGTGGGAGAGGCCAAACAGCTGACCCACCAATCCAAGCTGAAGGCCTGTAAGCAGCTGTGCTTCAGTGAGACCTCAGCAGGACAAGCTGAGCGCTCAGGTGAGCACGCTTCAGAGGCTGGACGTTTCTGTACTGAGAGTCCTGCGACTGATCTCGTCTGATTTTAATGACGTAAGCATCACAATAAAAAGTCTGCATTAAATTACAAAACAAACTTTTTTCATGATCTTTGTTTTTTAGATGCACGGGTACATATGACGTGTCCTGCACACAGTGGATATTATCACTAACTGTGGAAATCAGCAGCAGTTCCTCACCTGGGCTTGAACTGACGACAGGTGCCTGGTTCCCAAACAAAGTGCTTCCATTGTTCCCACTAAAGTAGACGGCCATTTTGGAGGAAGTGTGCCAGATGACAGTTTTACCCAAACTCAGAGGAACTTGTATCGAGCTGTAATTAGTCCCCTCCAGTTTCGTCCAGTCTGCACTTGATATGTGGTTATTTCCAACACGAACCCCGTCGGTGACGTTACTGCTGACCACAATCACGGCGTAGTTCTTGGAGATCGTGGATAATGCTGTGACCACAAAGCAGCAGGCAAAGTTTGCTGTTGGGATCAGAGAGAGGAGTAATCCCGGCCGGTAGAGGATGGCTGTGCCGGCTACATCATACGTCGGTGAGCTTGAGGCGTAGGGCGTGACGCTGGTGGAATCGTTCTGTGCCAAAAGTACCCTCGTCTCTTCCTCGGCATCCTGGGCCAGAAATGGAGGAACTAAGTACTTCAGCATCCTGCCTGGGGCTGGCGGCAGAATGGTGTACAGCAGCCCGCAGCTGCAGTAGCGCTGGACGGCGCAGGGGTGGCCAAAGAGGACGGCCACTGGCTTTTCAGCCGTCACGTTTTTAAACCCTGCACTCTCATTCAACCAGATCTGAGCAACCTGGCCTGACTGGAGGGAAACTTCTTGCGTCTTTAATCCTCTGACGTTCACGTTGTTTTGCTGCTGAACACCGTTGACGATGATGATTCTGAACGGGCCTCGCTCCGTCACCGTCTGCACAACTAAGTCCTGATAATTGTTTGTGCCGGGAATTGTGGGTATTGGTGGGATGAGGTACGTTGTGCCGAGTTTGTCTGTAGGTATGACGACAGCAGTCTGCAGACTGTCTTCTTTACGGCTGATGGCTTGAACGGTGATATCTTTGTTGCTGTCAATGGTCAGAGTTTTGTTGGAGATGTTTTGCTTCCCGAGTTCCAGCTTTGCATTTGCGGTGAAATTCCAAACTTTTCCAGCGTCCAGGACCTGTTGCTTGAAATTGTCGTACTCTTGAACTCGGACTGTTGTCCCGTTTTTCAAAGCAGTGATTATGACCATGTTTGTGGGCGGGCTGGGGTAGTAGCTGGCGATGTTCTCCGGAAACACAACGGTAAAGTTTTGGCCAACGGTGTCGTAAGGCACAGGGCCCGTGGACTCTGGTGAAAGAAAACACAGCAGCTGTTTAATGAGGAAGAAACAGAACCGTCTTTGTCCTTCCTTTCTACCACATTTTCAGGAATTCTGGTGAAAATTATTCCAAATAAAAAGAGAATTCTGGATGATTCAGCAGAAATACTCTGAAAATCAAAAACCCTGCCTGATTTAAATTTGGCTTGATCTATCCCAGCATCCTCCTCTGTCACACCAACCCTCTGCATCACCTCTTTCCTCCTGCATGCAGCTCCATCTTTATCCTCCACCCTCAAACCACCTCGTCCCTCTGACTCATTTCTGATCCTGTCCTTCCCGCTCATGAACACCGAGCCCGTGTCTTTGTCATCGTGCTACGACGTTTGTGTCCATGCATCACAGCAGGTCTCACTGACTCACAGAATAAACTGTGCAGGTGATCGAGTGGGTAAATGTAAATGGCATCAAGAACATGTAAAAACACGGACAAAAGATCACAGATTGCAGACTGTATATTAAAGATGGCCGTGGCCGGCCTTTGACACCTTTTGGCCATCACCATTTTTGTTTTTAAACCACAGCTAAGCTTGAAAACTTCAGTCAG
This sequence comes from Simochromis diagramma, assembly GCF_900408965.1. NCBI lineage: Eukaryota > Metazoa > Chordata > Actinopteri > Cichliformes > Cichlidae > Simochromis > Simochromis diagramma. The sequence goes on from NW_024386860.1 coordinate 18,489,734, forward strand.
GTGATCATTTCTATAGCAACAAGCAGACTACAGACTGAACGCACCCATCGCCGCCTCAGAGGAAGTGTCCATGCCCCTGAAACAGAGCCCTTCACTTCATTGGCTGGTTTGAGCAGCAGGTGGGTGGAGCTTCTGTTTATTTTCATAAAGACCAAAGAGCAGAGAAGCTGAAGGCTAACAGGGATGACGTTACACTGACACCCTGCTTTTAAGCCGTGTTGAAGCTCGAGCGACACGTTTAAGCCGAGCACAGAAACACACTCAGGTACACTCGATCAGCTGAGCAGGAATAGAAAAGCCCCCCCTCTGTTGTTATGAAGACGCAGCATCTGCAGCCCCTTTCCATTAGTACCTGCCCGGGTCGACTGCTTTTCCTTTGCAACCCACCACGACCGTGTGTACATGCTTGTCGTCATAGAAACATGTCTGCGACGTCATTATTATGTGACACAAACACTACAGCAAAGGTGGAGGTCGAAGCGAACGTAAGCCCGCCGCTCGGTCTGTGGCTTTCCTCACACTCGTTGTTTGTTAGCCATTTCCTTCGTTCCAGAGTTTCATAAATGGCGGTTTTGATTTTGGTGAACGAGATGCTACCGACCAGCCAATCGGTGGCGTGCAGTCTGACGACGTCACATTTTAGTACGTGTTTGGATGGCTTGGAGCCCCGGCTGAGCAGGTGCTGAAATAGTACCGGGTACTATGACCTAATGGGAAACCCTGGAAACCGGGGCGAGTGGATCCGAGAGGTACTAATGCAGGGGTGGGCAACTCCAGGCCCCGAGGGCCGGTGTCCCTGCAGGTTTTAGATGTGTCCTTGAACCAACACAGCTGATTTAAATGGCTAAATTAGCTCCTCAACATGTCTTCAGTTCTCCAGAGGCCTGGTAATGAACTAATCATGCACTGAAAAAAAGGGACTGGCCATCTCTTGGATTTATGTAAGCATCTTGCATGTATTTAACACAATTACCTCATGTTTTAAAGATAAATGTAACTATATAGTGTAAAAACTACATGATATGCAGAAAGGGTGTATTAAATTGTTCATATCATGTTCAGGTGAAGTAAGTCAATAAGATAGCAACGTTAAATCTCGTGAAACCACGCGTGATTTCATCTCGCGGGCTTTGGATCGTGGTTTAAAAAATGCATCCATCTCAGTCAAGTCGAGCAGGCAACTCTACGTTTTTGGTATGTCTTGATTTTTTGAATTAATATTTACCATATTTCAGCCAAATGTAGTTAAACGTCTAGAGTGCCGCCATGTAACATACTAAAAAAGAGCCGTTAGCTTATTTGCTGTTTTATCTGTTGTCAAAGAATTGGCGCTTTTTCATTTGAATTTGTCTTTGGCACAAGAGCCGTAATATCACATTAAACCTAATTATGAGGCACTCATAACATAATTTGGTTTTCTGTGTGAATAGATTTGCCAACTGACTCTTCAGTTACATTGTGTATTTACTGCACCGTGGTGTTAGTGAGATTTTGGACATTGAACAGCTTTAGCTAATATCATTAGCGGCATTATGCTAGCTTACACCCCTACCCCTCCTGCCCTCACCTGCTGTCCTTTTGCTTTTGTTTTTTTTTGCTGCACATTGAGAGATGACCTCTATTCTGCATTTCACCAGGAGTCAGCTGATGGATTGTGGGTTCAAGGTGTTATGGTAAGAAAGTATATTCTATTTTCGCTTAAGGTTTCTGTAACTTAATTATAATAGGGTTTTTATAATTATTAGGTGCATGCATACTCAAATAGACCACCCTATTAATACAACTGAGAAATCCAAAATCTGCCATAGGTTTAACCTGTATGTATTGTCAGAAAGGTGATTACTGGACTCGCATTAATGCACACTTGAACTAAAATGAGGTTGTAACTTGTGGGTTGTTGGGTTGCAAATCAGAAACAAACATCTTTGTATTTTTTTAATCCCATAAGATCTGGAAACACAGTTTTTATTCAACAAAACATTACTGATTAACCAAGCACAGTGCCTGCTGTTATTTCAAAATAATTTTATGTCATTTCAGATAAAATGCAGCATTCCAGTGCATCCCAACCATGCCTTTACAGTCAAGGTTTCTGACGGAGCTGAGTTTCTCTCTGATAGTCTGCTGAAAGTGTTTGCAAAGTGATCGGGGGAACAGGGCACAAAGCTAAAGGATGTAGCTGCCATGATGACAGTAAGAACTTTAAAATTCTTTAACTACAAAGTGTATATGTATTGCATTAGGTCAGTAAAAGATTTTTATGCTGCATCCATTGAAACAGTCAACTATTACCCGTGAGTACTGATTCCACCGAAAGGATGCCATAATTTTCATTATGCATTTACTGGCCCACTGAGAAAAATTTATCTATTTTAAAAAATAAATGTTCTGGAAACTATATATCCATAAAGTTGATGTCAAACAGGAACTTTTGATATTTCTTTGTAGATGCTGGTGTTGCATGTTGACTGGTTTAAGTTTTTGTCTGGGATCATTTTCTTCTGTGCTACTGAAAAGTTCACAAATCTCTGTTTTCTTTGTTATAATACTTTAGGATGACATTAATGCTCGAAGGGAGTCTCATCAAAGTGCTCCGCATCTGTGTGAAAGACAATTGCAACATCTTGGTGCAGGAGTTCATGGTGAGTGTTTTATGAGTAGATTGTGGCTTTGCAACATTTAAAAATGCATTTAGTTATCCACTTGATCCTCATTGGACTGGTTAGGATCAGTAGTCCTCTTTAATAATTTGAAGTTCACATGAGGCCTGGTAGTGAACTCGGCCGCCCCCCCTTGAGGCCCCACCCCCCTATATTAGGGGTCACATCAGTGTGAAAAAACTTTAAATTTGTCATTCTAGTGAACAAAGGAAAATCCCACCAATATTTACATTAGCTTTTGTTTGAAAAAAAAAAAGACCAACAGCTAACCAAATTGTGGGGCTGAAAGTCTAAATTCTAACATCTTCTGAGTGACATAACCTGGATTTCTGATGGGCCGGTGTCTTTCTAACAAAAACTAATGTAAAGCATTTGAAATTATTATGTTTTTCACTCTGTCTTAGAAACTCTGTTAGACCATGAATGGCAGCATGGCAGGCCACTCTTTGGCTATAGCTATTTACTATGGTTTAAATTACTCTAACATTAGAACTGGTAGATTCAAAAGAGATGAGTTTAAAAGGGAATCTTAAAAAAATGTTTTGTGTTTAACCAGGACTTGACTGAGGCCACTGCACAGATTGAGAAAACCACAATGAACATCTGTCTCCAGAGGATGCACCAGGCAATGACTTTACTGATGTTGCCATCATCATCGAGGTTATAGTAGTTCTTCAAGATCTGGATAACGTGACCTTTGCAGTAGCCATGCTGTTTGGACCTTTTTTATTCCTTCAACATGAGTTACCCATCACAGCTCTGCTACACTTTTGAGGTGATTCAATGGGTGGTAATGGAGTTGGATGCAACTCAGCTCTCAAGAAAAGCTCACAACTAAGACAAAACTGCTCCTGCAAGGAAAGCTCACGGTTATGCATGCAAGGTGATCAGCTCTAGGTGAGAGGACATTTAAATCTCACACTTGTTCTGCTGCATTTTTGAAGCTCAATTCCAGGAACAGATCGCAGGGTTCATTTTTATATACTCTGCAACTGCCATGAGGACGAGCCGTTTTTGTTGTTGTTGTTTGTTTTTCCTTTTGCTCTGTACAGCATTTTGGCAGCATTTTTAAATTTCTCTTTGTATTTTTTCTTTCTTTTACTAGTGAAGAGATGTAGCATGAACAGTTATGCAGTCTAAATATCCCATATGGGTCGTGTGAAATGGTATTTTCAGTTTCATTCAGTTGAAGTAAAGAACGTTGAATATTTCTAAGTGTGCTGTTTTGAACCAAGATGTCACAGTATGATTAGTGCTGTAATTTTTGACAGTCACTGTATCAATGTTATTTTTGTGTCTCTTGAATAAAGTTTTTGACCTGCAAGTGCTAATTTCTTTAGTTATTGGGGTAAAATGGGTAATGTTAATAGGAAGGTGTTTGCCAATTCAGTAACCTAATTTAATATTAATGGAAACTAACATTACCTCAAATTGTTTAGTTATAATTGTTGTTTAACTGAATCTTGACGTCAGAGGCCTTAAATAGAATGTTTTGTATTGTCCTGTAACATTTTTCAAAAGAAAGAGTCTAATTTCTTTGCTGTGATTGATTCCAGAGAACACGGAAGAACTGACATTATTTAACTGTTGATTTATATAGATTCAGTGGAGGAGTAATGTCAGTTTAAGTCTTTACCTACTGTCAATGCAGTGAAATTAGACATTTTGTTTTGAAAGGTTACTGGTGGATGCCAGCAACCATCTTGGAAGAGAACAATACAATCTGTTATAAGGCCTCCATTTGAAAATTGTGTATTTGATACTAGAATATAATAGCAAAATGTAATTTGAAGATAACATGTAGCATTTAAGTGACCAAGTAGTATTGGGTAAAAGTTATTGAATCGTGTTGGGATAAAGTGAGAAAATTGTGAAGGATTAAAATATTTCAAGAGCTCAAATTACTTCATCAAAACATGTTTAAGTCACATTTTATCAACACAAATTGCACAGGTTTATTGAACATGAATAAATTGTGTTAATTTAACTCAATTGTTTAAGTTGCTGCCAAAGCAAAACATCTGTGTGCAACAAATGTCCACCATTGAATTAAGTAAATCCAACAACATATTTTTTTCAGTGTGTGATTCGGGTGTGTTGACCCAGGGTGAGATCTAAAACCTGCAGGACCCCGGCCCTCGAGGCCTGGGATTGCCCACCCCTGACCTAATGGAAAAGGAGCTTATGTTTCACATCGGGCTGTAAAAGTGTTTATTTCTGATGGTCATGTTAACAGTGGCATCTACGCTGAAGCCTCTGGTGGACAGAAGGGGAACTGCAGGTTCACAGTTGGATTATCAGTGTTTCAGATCAAACTGTAAGCATGCAGATTATACTGGAGAATAAAATGATGGGTTCCAACAAGCTGCAGTTTGTTAGTAAAGATGGGTTAATGACAATAATGTCAAGATTAAAGGTCAGTAATGAATGTTCGGTTTGAATTTTGAATTCTTATTATAATTTGGATCCTAAAGCTCTTTTGCAGTGAGCAGGTGGGAGGAGTGATACTCTTCATACAGTCTGTAATATTTCACATGTAGCATCTATGACCCCAAACTGCAGGTGACCCAAAAGAAGCCCAGGTGTGCTGATCGTCGGGTTTACCTGAGCTCCTCGCTCCCAGCAGCAGCAGGAGGACCAAAGGATACATGATGGAGGAAAAACACCAACGTCTCCCTGCGACGTACAAACTCACGTAAAGAAACAAAGGATCACATGAGGTTAATGTCCTGGTGCTGCTTAACTTTGAGTTCAAAATCATCTGAGATATGACGTCACATTTACCTCAGTTTATCATCAAATTACAGAAGTGGCTTTGTGTGCGTTTGATATGAAGCTTCTGTCGACACAAAGGAAAAATATCAGGAAACACTGAAAAACTGCAAACACAAATTTATCTGATGTTCGAGAGTCGCGTTCAGATTGTTTGAGTGGTTTTCAAACTCAAACACGTTTAATGTTTAAATAATAAATCAGAAAATAGATCACATGCAATAAAGTCAAATATTTTAAAAGTACAAAAACATTTTATCAAAATACAAATGTATGAAAAAGAAAACCAGGCCGAGAATTTGTGCCTTTGAGGAGAAACCCGAGTCTTACCTGCCGGTCTGCGGTCAGCGGCTGACTGTGGGGAGTTTTCCACAGTCACCTTCTTTCCTGTCCTTCAGGTATGGAAACGATCATTTGTGAGTCAAACTCGCAGTGATTTGGAAGACATTTGCATGCCATGCACATCAGTGCAGGTGTGGCTGGGGCCTCGCGACTGTGCGAGCTCCTGCAGCTAAAAGCACCAAATCGATCTGTCAGAGCTTCGATTCATCTTTGATCCTGTCGTCACATCTGAACTGTTTGAATGTCTCATCTTGTACTTGGTGTGGTCGTTCGGACAGACAGGAGAGAAGCCGTCAGCTGTTAAACCTGGATGATATTTCCTGTGGTCAGAAACGTCCAACCACGAACTGACCTCGGCTTCAGTCGGCGTGCACATTAAACACGTGCTTTCCTCTGATCAGCTGATGACAATAATCAATCAATCAAAATGTATTTATATAGCACATTTTAAAGACCGAAGTACACCAAAGTGCTTTCCAGTAAAATCATGACACAGATAAAAAATCACAATATAAAATATAAATTACAGATATAAATAAAATATAAAATAATTACATAATGTAAATGCAGAGCCAGATGTAAATTACCCTAGTTAGCCTTGAATGCCAGGTTAAACAAATACGTTTTTAGACGTGATTTAAAAGACTGAATGGAATCTGATGCACGAATATGAAGAGGAAGAGTATTGCATAAGCTGGGTGCAGCAACGGCAAAGGCTCCTCTGGTCTTCAGCCGAGACCAGGTTGCACTAAGAGCAGCTGGCCCGATGATCTCAGTGCTCTCTGAGGGCTACAGACAGAGGAGATCAGTAGTCAGGTGCCATATTGTTTAGGGTTTTATAAGTAAACAATAAAATTTTAAAATCAATTCGATATTTAATAGGAAGCCAGTGTAAGTTGGCCAGAACAGGGGTGATGGAGTCGTACTTTCTAGTGCCGGTCAAGAGACTGCGGCATTTTGGACCAGCTGCAATCGCTGAAGAAGAGAAGATTGGAGGCCCGAGTAGAGCGAATTACAATAATCCAGTCTTGAAGTGATGAAAGCATGAATGCGTTTCTCCAGATCTTTGCGTGGTATGTAAGGTTTAGCCTTAGAAATTAGGCGTAGTTGGTGAAAGCTGGTTTTTACCACAGTAGAAACCTGTTTATCTAGTTTGAAGGAGCTATCCATGAAAACTCCAAGATTCCTAGCAGCATCAGTGAGGCGGTTAGCAACAGGCCCCAGTGTGCCGGTCAGTTGTCTCAGAGGCATATTTCTATCAAAAACAATCATTTCTGTCTTCTTTTCATTTAAAGTAAGAGAGTTACGTGATAACCAGTCTTTGACATCCCTCAGACAATCAAACAGAGGATGTAGTGAAGATGAAACATCCCCAGTCAGGTGGAGGTAGATTTGAATATCATCAGCACAGCAGTGAAAAGAGACATTATGCTTTTCAAAAATGGAGCCCAAGGGCAGCATGTACAGAGAAAACAACACAGGACCGAGCACCGAGCCCTGGGGCATCATGACAGAGAACGACCTCTCAGAGAAATATGATTTAAACCACGAGAGATTTCCTTTAAGGCCTACTACTTGTTCCAACCTTGCCAAAAGGATTTCATGGTCAACCGTGTCAAAGGCTGAAGTCAAATCCAATAGAACTGAGACCGCAGAGCGCCCAGAGTCGGCGATGAGAAGGAGGTGATTGAAGACTCTTAGTAGGGCAGTTTCGGTGCTGTGACGCGGTCTAAATCCAGACTGGAGTTTATCACTGATACCGTTTCTCTCTAAGTGGGTCTGTAGTTGCTGAAGCACTAGTTTCTCTAAAGTTTCTGACATGAAGGGAGTTTAGAAATCGGCCTGTAATTTGCTAGAGTGTTACGATCAAGGCTGCTTTTCTTGATAACAGGTTGCACGACTGCATGTTTACAGACAGTCGGCACACAGCCAGATGACAGTGATGAGTCCATTAAAAATAACAATAACAATAAAGGTGCTCAGCTCTTTCTTTTAGGAACTCTGCTTCTACACGCAGCGCTTCAGCTATCAGAGAGCAGGTCACCTCCTGCCAAACGCTCTTCCTCTCCACCTTCATCAGGCGCTTCTGTGGACTTGCTCCCCCCCGCAGGGATAATCGAGTCAAACAGTAATTAATGGACGAGGTTATTTTAGGGAAACAAAGGTCTTTGGGAGGAACTGGGGACATATTTTAAAATCAGTGACTTTTTTTAACATTTTCTGATGAGAATAGAAAAATCCAGAAAATGTATTATTTTGTCCTGTTATCTGTTCTCACAAATGTGTCCACCCGTCTGTGCCTTTCTTTCCTCTTTAACAGACGCTCACAGCTAACCTATTTAAACCTGTTTCTCTGCGCGTGTTTTCCATGCAGCTCTTTGTTATCCAACACTTGCAGCTGTAACAGTGGTGTGGCTGTGAGCTACAGGCCGTGCAGGCTCTGCTTCCTGATCTCATCTGCAGTCAGTTTGAAAGTCAAATGAGGCTGAGCTCGCTCTGAGCCGTGTTTTACAGTCAGCGTCCATTTAAATGATCCCTGTAACCTGTTTAAAGGACAACGCGTCCCGTCTGTGCTGTTTAAATTAGTTTGACTGGAATTAAAACAGGAAAGAGTAAATTCAGAAAACAGAGATCAGCTTCCTCATTTTTTTAAACATCATGTAAAAATACTTTCATCTGGATTTGGTATCACAATTAAATTAATTTTTTTATTTATTTATTTTGTGTCCCGTTTGGATCTTTAGCCATCAGAATTGTTGTCTTAAGGCCAAGAAAGATGCAACTGCAAAGCTCTCTCAAAAACATTTTGAGAGAGCTTTGCAGATTATTTTAAGGTCTACATTAATTAGGGATATTGGACGATAGCTTGAAGGAAATACAGGGTCTTTGCCTGGTTTTAGTAAGAGGCTGATATTTGCAGAGTTCATATTTGGTGGTAGTCTACCATTTTCTTTGATTTCCTGCAACATCCTGTGAAAAACTGGTGCCAGAATCGTCCAGAATTCTTTGTAAAAATCTGTTGAAAAACCGTCTGGACCTGGAGCCTTATATTGGGCATACTTATCAGAGCTTCCTGGAGTTCACCTGGCGTCAGTGGCGAATCCAGTGCCACTGCTTGGGTGTCTAATAACTTTGGAAGAGTTATGTTGTCGAGAAATTGATCAATTTCGTTCTTAGACGGGTTTATTTGTGGTGAATATAAAGTTTCATAGAAATCCCTAAAAATTTTGTTTATTTTTTTAAGATCATATATTGTGTTCCCAGATAAATCTTTAACAGCACATATAGTTGTTTTTTCTTTATTGATTTTTAACTGGTTAGCAAGAAATTGTCCTGATTTGTTACCGTGTTCATAATTTTGCAGGCGAAGTCTTTGTACTAAGAGTTTAGTCTTTTTATTAATAATTTCATTTAATTCTGGTTTTGTCTTGTGTATTTTGTTTAATATTTCTTGATCTTGGTGGGACACAAAGGCTTTTTCACAATTAAATTTAAGTTAAAAACAACAACAAAGTATTACATAATGGGATCATCACTTGTAGTTCACAATTTGTCCACATGGGGGTGCAGTTTCTCATTAAGATTCAACAATTAATGTCCTCATTACTGCCTGCTGGGTTCCTGTTTCTCTCTCTCTCTCTCTCTCTCTCTCACACACACACACACACACACACACACACACACACACACACACACACACACACACACTGTAATCCTCCTTGTTGCCCTGCCTGTTGTGTAACTGTGAGAGCTCTTATCTAACGACTGTCTAACAGCTACATCACCAAAGACTTCAAAGTCATTGTTGTTAAAAAAATCTCAGGTGTGTTCGAACTGTGATTATACATCATTACATTATACATCGATGTGTGATAACTCACTTTACCACACACAGAGAGAACTCAGATGAATAACTCTCATCATCTCATTCGATATGAAACTCTAAGCAGAGCTCACATTAGTGTCAGACGGAGAACAGCTCACACTGACAGTCGGTAAGCTCGCTCAGCAGCCGCGGAGCAGAAGCCAGGGGGAGTTGCAGTGACGCGCCCGTGAGCTCCGCCGGCAGCCAGCCGTGCCTGAGTGACCGAGCCCCAGGCCGAGAGGCCGGGGGCACCCCGCCTCCGAAGTGGCCCGAGCGAGTCCCAGGCTCCAGGCCCCGATAAGCGGCCGCCAAGGAGTGAGCCGGTGTGTACCTGGACGCCCATCCCCAGACACAAAGAACCACCAACGCACCGATGTCTGAGGGAGTCCGCCACTGGCAGGGGAAGTGGTGGTGGGTGGAGATAGACCTCCAAACCTTGGAGGGCCTGAGATGTCCCCAGAGAGGTGGCGTCTGATACCCAACCTGACATATAGACACAGACATACAGGCACACACAGATACAAACATCCATTCCCACCCTCATGCTCTCATATGCACTTACTCCACACTCAGCCAACGTGGAGACAGACATAAAGAGACGCTGTGCACACGATCACACTCCCCAAGCGTACTCTACAAACCGGGTCTAGGTACCCTTGCCCCTGGAGGGGGAACTGCACCCAGACCCAGGTGGTGTTACCCTTTTCCCTGCGGTGGGGGGAGGCAGACCGCCCCGACTCCACAGCAGCAGGGAGGCCCCACACTCCAGACCGCAGTCGGACGGCCAACTCCTTCACACGCCTCCGTTCTCTGCTGCCTGTTGTGTGCAGACATGTACCTGTAAATACATACTGCACAGTGCCCTCTGTAGTATTATTGCAGCTGCTTCGTCTCTTTTTCCTTTGAAGTAACTGGCATCGTGCTTTGTGATTGCTCAGAGTTACAGGTTTCTTACTCTCATCAGCTCATCTTTGTTTTCTGTTTCATTCAGTGTTTCAGTTTTTCTCACGTTGGTTTGTTTCTGCATCCAGGACAAAAACAGAACAGTACATATTCCATCTATCACAGCTTTCAGTCACGCGCAGGTAAACCTGCTGTGTGTGCACTGCAGGTGTGCACACCTGGAACATCTGTCCGTGTCGTCAGACGCACAGATCAAGTCGAAGCAAAGGTGCCGCCGCGACGTGATGTGAAAAACCTGAAGACTTGAGAGTGAAACACGATCCTAATACCTGCTGTTTTTGTGCAGCTGCTGTAGAGTCGTGATTCATATCAGAGACACCATGTGACCTCTGTGGCGACAGCTGGAAGCCGCGGGTGATGGCGAGGCCTCCGTTACTGTCTCGCTGCACGTTATAGTTTTATATGTTTACAGTCAGATACAGTTACGACCTTTGAACTTTGTTCTCACAGACCTGCAAATATCAGCCTTAAATCCTGTGTGTGTGTGTGAGTGTGTGTCCTCTAATCTGTAATCTGCCTCTAGATTACAGTTTGCAGGAAGTCTTAAATAATGACATCATTGTGTGGCTGTGGCCCCGCCCCCTGCATGATATCACTCAGAGCTGGATGGTCTGTGAGAGCAGCAGCATGGCCGCCTTCGTCTCAGTGAGTAATCTTCATTTTATTCCATCTGTTTTGTGTATTTTGTGTCTTCGATCATCGAGAGCTTTTTCTCTGTTTGTTTTTTTCTTTCTTCATATTTAAAACACAGAGTCTGATATTTGATCCTGTCACTTTTGAATCAGGAGCTTTTCTTATCTCACTGATTTTCAGCAAATAAAAAAGCAAAGTAAGTAAGTTTAAGTTTTAGTAACATTTCTTTTATTAAAAGGAAAATAAATTCAAGCTCTGGAAGTTTTATGTTGGTCGACGCTTTTTGGAGATGATTTTTGTACGTTGCTGAGAAACTTTTAGAAAGTGAAGAAAATGTTTCAGGAACATTTTTTATTTTTATATTTGTTTAAAGTTTTGGGCTTTTTAGAAAAAGAGGAGCTTTTTGAGATGGGACGAGTTTAATCTTTGATCTCAATTAAGCTCACCAACATGAAATAGTTTTTACAGAAAGTAATCCAGGTAAAAACAAATCATTGAGGCTCAGCAGCAGCTTCCTGGTTGTTTTTCTAACCACATCAGGATAATGTGACGATGCTCCACCTTTAAATGGGTCTGACAGATGCTGCTGCGAGGAAGCAGCCTGTATCTGGTGGCCTCTGTGTGCTGCTGCTGGTAAACGAGGTCTAATTAAAGCAGAAGTAGGTCTGTGGCGGCGGCGGCGGCAGCTCCTGGGAGCCGTCCTGCAGACGGAGCGCTCGATTTAGACCCAGCGTCCTCTGAGATCAGCTGATCCAGTCCGTCCTTCACAAACATGTAGATTAAACTTCATTCCTTGAAACGCAGCGAGCTGTCCTGCTGCTCAGGGCGTGTGACCAGTTATCCCTCTGAAGGATGTCCTCCTCTCGTTTCAGCTGGTAACATGTCAGCACTGCCCCGTCACCTCCACCCGCCGCGGCCTCATCTACAGAGACTCTCTCTCCGCTCTGTCCAGGAACCTCAGGGCCCCCGGGGGCCCCCGTCACCCCCCGGGCCCCCGGCCGCAGGGCTTCGGCCTCCAAGGCGGACGCCGCTGCAGGCTCAACAGGTACGGCGCGCACATCTACAGACACAACAAACCAATAAAAACAGATCACCTGATCTAATCGCAGCCGTCCGTCCGTCCCCACAGACCTGAGCTCCCAGAATCCACTGCTCTGGCTCGCTCCAAGCAGTCTGGCAGCATGAAGCACCTGGTCCTGGCTCACCTGAGGAGGATGCTGACTCCGAGCCCCGCCCAGCAGCAGAGAGGCCTCCGCCTGCCAGGCTGACCTCTGACCCGCTGCTGGGACGCAGGAGGTGGTCCGGAGTCGCAGTGAGAGCTGCTGGACACCAGAGGGCGACAGAGGTTCAGACTGGGTCTGAGGTGGAGGAGAACTGGTGTGGTTGCCTTTCCCTTTTCCCTCACCTCCACCCAGCACCTGTGGGAGGAGGCCGGACTTACCGAACATCCTCATCCTCCGCAGGGAGGAAGAGCGCAGCAGCTGTCCACAAAGTTCTGAGCAGAAGCTCCTCAGCGTGGTGGGTCTGAGCCCCACGGCACTGTGGGTAATGACTGCAGCTGCTCAAGACACAATTTTTCTGCTGCAAATGAACAAAATGTTAATTATTTATTTAAAATCTTTGCAGACTTTGTGTTTCAGAGATTCAGCCGTCGCTGTGATGGCTCAGATCTGTGTGTGTGTCAAACTGTATTTATTAAACAGACTTTACACATTCATGTTAAACGTAAGTAAACGAGTTGGATTCAACAGTGTTTCTGTTTCCTGGAGTTACTTTAGGTTCTGTGATCAGTGTTAGATGATTATAATGTGTGGCTGCAGATCGGAGCAGCTGACTGTCTCGTGTCCTGAAGCAGGAGAATGAACCCACAGCAGCCAAACAGCTGATTGTGTTCAGGCTTCAAAGCTTTATGGTGAGTCTGACACTGAACTGCAGAACCTCTGAAATAAACCCACTTCCTGTTTCTCTGCGTCATTGTTGATTGTTTGCTGGGTAGTGTACAACCGCAGCTCTGAAAAAGTCAGGATGCTGTCAATCAAAGCCAGCGTCGTAAAGTCACATTTGATTCAAATTAGAAAACATTTAAACTGAGGGAAGGATTCGTTATACGAGCTCGTGCTGAGTCTGATGTCAGCGTCACGTCTGTAAAGCAGGACCAGTCTGCGCTCTGACATCGGTCTGTGATGGTCTGTGATGGTCTGTGATGGTCTGTGAGCCAACGACAGCAGCTGTTCAGGTCTGATGGAGGTTTCCAGCTGCTCGGCGGGCCCGGCTCTGCTTCGTCCTGTTGTTGCTGCAGTGATGCTCCAGATGTTCGCAGCTGGTCAAAGGTCTGGACCGCAGTCTGCAGTTCAGCACGGCCCTGCTCGAACACATCTGGATGTTGCTCTCAAACCTGCTTATACCTTTCAGCCTTTCCAGATGTGCCAGCTTCCAGGTCCAGTTCCACAGGCACTGGTTTCTAGTCCCAGTGACTTTTTCAGCCTTTGGTTTCCAACATTTTAGAGTTTTGGTTTTCTGGAGTGGATAACGTGGATTTCTGAGACCTGCAGATCATTGCATTCTGTTTTTATTTACATTTGCTACAGCATCCTGACTTTTCCAGAATTGGGATTGTGCACCCACTGGACACTTTATTAGGTACATCTTGCTAGTATCCGCTCCGCTTCCACTCGAACGTGCTCTGCTGAGATCTGTGGCTGTGGAAGTCGTGTCATGTTTGAGAAACCAGTTTGTGAGGATCTGAGCTTTGTGGCACGGAGCGTCACCCTGCTGGAAGCGGGATGGTACACCGTGGGCACATCACTCAGGTAGGCTGTGGAGATGAAGCACAGCGTCGCAGCAGCTGCAGCTCGTCGATGCAGGTAAACTCTGACCTGCCGTCTGCCAGGTTTAATAAAAATATTAAACTTATCAGCAAACACTACCCCCCCACCCACCCACATCACCAACCTGAGCCACGGTCTGAGGAACCCTCATCACTCAGGACGCACAGACCAAGTCCTGTTGCACTTCCTCTGAACACTTTGTTCTGCGATGTGTGCCTTTCTACAGTTTTTGGATGCATGCCTCCTGTTTGTTATTTCTTTTTTGAATAAACAATGAGAGGCTGCTAAACTCAGATTAATGTTAACGACTGCACTTCATCGTGTGCACTGATGAATGTTACTCCCGCTGCTTCGTCCGCCTTTCTGAAAATAATCGGAAACACGTCTGAGGCAGTTTAAGGTGGAACTGCTCCAGCTCTCCTTTGGCTTTATGTTCACGATTCGCAGCGTGCGCACCGCTGTGATGTCTTTACAGAGAGGCCGAGGACTGAACAATAAAGAGGACAGAGTTATGTAAGTCCCAGCAGGTCAAAGGTCGTTTGAAATATTAATTAGAAAGTTGTGCAGGCTCGGGTCTCCTGCTGACGGCTCACGTTTAATCTGCTCTGCTAATGAAAACCAGAACGAGCGGCGCTGCTTTAAACTGCAGAGCGGCAGGAAATGACCTGAGCCTAATGTAGCATGTAAGCAAGGCCCGGATGACTTTGAATAACTACATCACACGTTCAAGTATTGTAACAATCAATATTAAATACACTATTATAGGCTGGTGTGTCACAGGTACAGTGACTACTTTAACCTGTTTGCTCTCTTCTCTCTGGGTCGTTCTTCCACTTCCTGTGTTGGAGACTCGTGTTAAACGTCAAAACCACAGGATGTGTCCTCAGTAAACGTTGTCATGGAAATGAGGCGTTCCTCAGGGTTCCGTTCTGGGACCTCTGAGTTTTGAAAGGGTGCGGTGACCTTTGAACCTTTAAAGGAAACCTGTGCTTTTCTTTAGCCCCACACATCACAGGGCAGGTGTAGAAGCCGAGCCGTGCTGTCGGCCTGCAGCCATCGTGTGCATCACTGCTGTTACTGCCAGCAGCAGCTCAGCCGTCAGAGCAGAAACTTTGTCTTCTCTCGTTGTTATTTCAATAATCAGACTCAATTATGAGAAATCATGTAGAAGAACGATGGATGAAGGTCTTTCTTCTTTCTTTCTGATTCTGATTCTTGAAGTTTGTTTTTGGCTTTTTACAGTCATATGATTTAAAAACTGAAATGCACTTCAGATTTTTTTATTTCCTCGGGTTTATTATCAGGTTAGAAATAAAAGAAGCTCAGACGCGACTGAGGAACTTTGAATTTCTCATGATTAAAACTGTAAACACAACATGGTTGTAAAAAACAGTGACAAAAGCTCCTGATATGGACGAGCAACTTATTCAGTGATCCATAGTCGCCCTTTGAGAGGGCGAGATGGCGCCGGCGTGTGTGCCTCGCCGTCACATCCATTTATGCTCTGTGTGTTTTACAGTTTTTGTCACTTTTATTGACCTCATGATTCACAATGACTTGATGATTCGAAGAGTTTCAGTACATCGGGATACAGTTTCATGACTGTTTCTTGTCTTCCTCCCCTTCTTCTTCCTTCAGTATGTGATAATAATTATTTGCTTCATGAACCCAACACTGCGTCCAGACTTCTCTCACAGGGAGACGCTCGAGTATGAGGGACGTTCTTCGGTGTGTCACGGAGCGCCCAGGCCTCCCGTCTCATCTATCCTTTCGTGTCATAATACCAATAAATCCTCTGAGCGCTGACGGCTTCTCAGCTGGACCAGCTCTACCAAAGCGTTCCTCTTTGAGTCCGCAGTGATGTGCAGCATCACGTAAAACCACCTCCGCTGTTGTTTTTCTGAAGGAAAACCCTGAAAAAGCCTGCGATGGTTGCCAGGAGCTGTTTTGTGGCTTTGTGGGAACAACAATGACTTTTCTGTAATGAAATAATCTGTCAGGATTACAGAGGCCGACCGCTCCAGCGGGAGGGAAACGCTGCACAAACACTGATCTGCTAATCACAGATAAGCCGTGAGAAGGCCGGTTTGCTGCGAAACTGTGTCAGGGCCGAATCGTCCAGCGTGATTTAATCTCACGGTAACAATTATTCTTTGTTTTCCATCCACAGCTGAACTCCGTTAGGATCTCTCAGAGTTCCCACAGCAGGAGGAAGACTGCTGCCTTCATGAGCCGTCCTACAGAGTGGGAAAAATGCCTATTTTTACAGACACATACGTGAACGGGGGTCATGTTTATAAGTGTACCCACCCTCAGGTCTTCATACAGGGCACTGGCCCTTTAGCATCAAAGACAGGTTTTTGTAACAGCTGTGGATGGCTCTGTATTTCCTCACACCTCGCTTTCTTCCTGAGAACGACTCAAACTGAGGTCAGAAGACTGAGACTGGAGGACCTCCACTAATGGCTCCACTTGGCCTGGCGCTTGTCTGACAGCCCAGCAGTGTTTTCTGATAATGGGCTACATACAGCTTCCATCAGGTCTGCTGCCTCCAAGCTTCACAGTAGAGAAGGAGCTTTTCTTCACTTTTCTCCAAACGTCCAAACGTTTCTGGTTGTGACCAGAAATCTCACTGTTTTGTTGCGCAGGTGAAGTTTTATAGGCGCATGTTCCTCTGGTCTCTGATGGCACTCACCACCCCGACAAACTCACTTCATTTGAACTCAGTCGGGCATGAGAGCTCGAGTGCACAGAGCTGGGCGACCTCACCGTGACCTCGGTCTGAATCTGCATCTGTGTGAGTTTATCAGGTTAACGTGTGATTCAAACGAGCTGCAGGTCAGAATCCATCAAGTGATGAAGACCCTGCAAAGCTTTGTTGAATTTTCAAGATTCAAAGCGTCTTGAATCTTGAAAATTCTGTGATACGTAGAAGCAGGAAATCACCAGTTTGTTTGCACGTTCTACAGATTAATTAAGAGACGCTATTTTGTTTACTCAAACATGTATTTTATATTATTTTACAATTTAATGTTTTTGTGTAGTAATTTTATTTGTCTTCCCTGTCTGAAACATTTTGAATGATTGTGCATGAATATCAGAGCTGACTGTCGTTATGTGGAGCTTGTTCCTGATTACGTGCTCCTCTGTAGATCATGCCCATCAGGTTTATGGGGAACAAAAAGACAAAGACACAAGAGCAGAAGATATAAAATTAATTTACACTATAAGAAAACCTGATTAATGAATTTGACTTGTTTGTCCTTCTTATTCCAAACTAGATTTTTTGTTGTTGTTACTGAAAATGTGAAATAACAGAGTATGAGAGCAGACTTTATGCAAACACAGACCTGACGCACAAAAACAGCCTTTGAATGAGACACAGCTGGATGTTGACGTTTTTATGGGAGCTCTTTGGACTTTCCTGATTCCTCTGAAAACATTTTTAAACGCTTCTGTCAGAATCTGCGTTAAACAACATGCATGCATACATGCATACATGCATACATGCGCAGCAGTGAGCAGCGTTTATAAATATTAATATTGGTTAAATCAGAGTCAGGAAGGAGAAGCACTCTGACCTTTCCCTTGAACGACCACAGCTCAAAAACTCCGCTAACGTGTAATAAAGTATAGGAAATATTAATATTCATCAGCAGAGGTCTGTATGACGACACTGAACTGTTATTACATGTCAGCTGCAGTTTTATGTGTTGTTATTATTTATAATTCTGTTATACTGTCATTGATATCGTGTTTTATATTTAATAGTATTTATCATTTCGGCAGGTCGGAGGTACAGCGGGTGCACAGCGCAGGCTTTCCCTCTGAGACTTTCCGATTACCGGTTTAAATGAAGGTAAAACTGAGCGGACTCGTCCGCTTTCATCGCTGCTTGTTTTTACCGGATTCATCGGAAAGTTTTCGGTAAAACCAACAAACTGAAGGGAACTCTCACGCTTTGTTACCGGCACGACTCCGCCCACTGCGCGCTCCCGCTCGCCGATTGGTGGTAGTAAAACCGCCGCCGCCACGTCATTGGAAAGCGGAACTGCCAGTCAAAAAAGGGCGGCGCTTACAGCTGGAGTTAATATATTCCAGGCAGGCGTAAAGTAGTGGCGGCGGAGAAGCGTTAAGAATAAAGAAGAAGGAGGCGGAGAAGGACCGGGAGCCGGCGACTACACTCTAAACTCGGATGATCCAGCAGCTCGCGGGTGAAAGGAAGAGGAGCCTGCGCTGGAAATGGAGGAAGAGCGCGAACAGATGAGACCGCTCCTCACATCTGTAAGTTCCCCCTGAAGAGTACCTGTTAGCCGGCGGCTAGCGCCTCCTCCGCGGGCTCGGACGGCTCGCAGCCCGCGGAGAAGTTCTGGACCCAACATGGTGTCCACTGTCAGGGAAGCCTCCGGGCCGCCTCACCAGTCCCCGGTTGTCCCCGGGGAGGCCGCTCACCCGGCCGCAGACAAAAGGCTGGCAGCCGACCGCTTTTGTTTTTTAGGGACCACGCTGCTGCCAGGAAGTGAAGTAATGATGCGCGTTGGGCCAAACTGCATTCAAAAATAGGCTAATTATACGCGAACGTGCTCCAGGCAGGTCTGTGAAGCCGCTGCAGTAACACAGAAGGGTGAATTTATCTGTGACGAAGTGAGCTTAAATTCGGCGTGCATCACATCCACACACGGGCTTTACTTTCTTTACGCTCCCCCTTCTTCTTCCGGCTTGTCGGTCTCTCTTCCCACCATCTCCAAGCCCGAAATGTGCAGTTTTTACTCCTTTAAACAAGATTAAAATGTCCTTCTCGATAATCAAACTTATCCTTTCATGGCGACTGGAGAGTGCATTTAGGAAAGAGGGGCACGTGTCTACTGTGCGTGCGTGCGCTGTGTTTGATTGCTGCCGATCGCACCGGGTAAAATTAGCCGTTTTTCCTATAGACTTTGGCGTAGGCTGCCCACCCCATCAGTTATATGTGGATAAAAAACGTTGATTTTAGGCATGAAGCCGTCAGGACCTGTCAGTTCATTCATACCGCGTGAGGCCCGGGCAGGACAGGCTTACCTCCCTCCTGTGGTACAGTCAGCAGGCCACGTGGAGATGAGTGTCTGTGTGTGGCGTGATTCACGTTTCGTTTGGAGGACACTGTAGCGATGCTGCGCCGTGACCGCTCTCTGTGGAGTGGACTTCATAGTGAGGCTGGACTTTCTTGGCTTGGAGCATCCTGCTCAGGAGGGCTGGATGCTGCCCTGCTGTTACCATGGAGACAGAACCTGAAGCAGGGTGTTTACCTGAAAACGTCACCGATGGACCCTGCTGTCTGTCTGTGTGGAAAAGATGCTCCAGACTCATCAAACAGCCAGGCGTCAACTCTCAGCTCGTGCTGTTGTTTCAGGTGTTTAGAGTTCTCTGACAGCTTGCCTCTTCGGGCTCGTCTCATGTTGAATGAGTCTGGTGTGTGACTGGACTGCAGGTGCGACAATGGAGGGTCAGATTTCTTTTATTCTGTTATGAATCCTGCAGCAACTTCGCTGTGTAATATTTCATGCATGTGATGCATTAAAAACACTCACTGCAGGACAAATGGACTTTGTGGTGACTTGTTGTTTGCAGACATGCTGGAGAACACTTTGATGATTCACGTATACGTTTTTATGTCCTGTTCAGCTGGATAAAACATCTGGGATAGATGGTTTCTCAGAGCTCTGTAGTGTATTAAACAGAGTTAGGTTTCATAAACGCTGAGAGGTATGTCATTCAACCCTCACAGCACAGAGCCATTTAAACCATTTACAGCTGAAGAGAGGCTGAGTCCTGTAAGCAAACGTTCCCACGTTTATTTAATTTGTTGTTGTGCATTTAAGTATATTTTTGCTGCCATGTGTGCAGACTGCTGCAACTAAAACACTTTCTGTGTAAACGACCATGAATTTTGTCTAAACTCCAAATGCAGGTAGAGTAACGGTTCGATAAATTTGTTTTGTGCGACGAGGCCCATCTGACCAATCAGGGCTGTCGGGGTCAACATCAGCAGGACGTACGTAAGCTGCTCTGTCACCTGCCTGCGACCCAGATCAGCTTTCACGTCTCAGGTGATAAAGCAGCTCAGCCCTGCGTGACGTCAGGTTACTCCAGCCCAGTGCTTCTCGGGCCGGCGGTATCCCCGTTTCTAACATGTTTTCAGCCAAGTGTCCACCGACCAGAACACTTTGATCCACTAGGGTTCATCGTGTCGCCGCTCTGAGACGATGCTGTGCTTCACCGAGGAGCTTTAGTCTCGCTGGTAGAGAAGAGTCGGGCAGATATCTCGATGTCTCGCGTGTGACTGAACTGAGCATACGATGTGCTTCACATGTGTACAGCAGCGGGACACCCTGTGCTGTGTTATAATGGGTCTCTGTGGGAGCTGTGGCAGGCCCGCGGCGCACACACAGAGGATTCGTGTCAAACGCACAAGTCGTGTTGTTTCTCCTGAAACTGACTGTGAAAGATATTAAAGCTGCTTGTCAGTCATCAGAAGTCCCGGTGGCGTCTTGGTCACGTTCTGAAGTTTTGTCGAGGTTCTTGCAAAACTGCACGCCAAGTTTGCACCAAATATTCACGAGTGTGAAAAAGCTCTGTGTTGAGTAGCGTGTGCTCCAGTGTTAGCTTCAGGTAACTAATGAACGAGCACCTTTCTCCACTTCCCTCCGCCCTGTCTCGTGGCTCCTGTTCCAGTGCTGGATGTTCACATCAAACACGGCCAAACTCCCAATAAGAGCTCCGACGTTTCTGCTCCTGGACCCGTGTGACGAAGAAAGAGGCGAGTCCTCTGTAACTGAGTCATACAAAGCTGCAAGAAAAGAAACGGGCCTGAAAATAAAGAGGTCCAGTCTAAGAAGCCCTCACCTGCAGAGCGGGAGTCAAACTGAGCTGCAGATTTAAACATGAAACGCTGCGTCACGGCTCATAAAGCCTCTCCTGGTGAACCCGCAGGTTTGTACCCTCGACCTCCGGTGTTTGTGCGCGTCTTTGTCTCAGCAGATGTGATTCGTGTTTAATGTGCCGCTGACTTCCTGTCTGTGGAGGCTCCGGGGAAGCCGAGGTGCAACTTCATTGTAATGGACCTCGGCTGTGAACAATGCGAAGGCCGTGTGGCGGCCGCGGCGCTCTGATGGAGCAGGTTATCGTTGGTGCAGATGGAGGAGGAAGTGAAGGCGTCCGGCTCGGTGATATTCGACTCTTTGATCCAGAGCAGCAGCAGGTCCACACAGGTGGGGCCAGACCTGCGCCTGAGCCACAGCTGCTCCACGTATGAGCCCACAGTCGGTGTTCACAGTGGGGCCTGAAAGGCTGAGGTGCTGTGTACGTGTGAGCTCCTGGCAGGTCAGATTTCCCTGAGCTGTTTCTTTCCGCGGTGGCGGTGATGGCGTTCAGGTGTCGGCTTGCAGCTTTTGTTGCAGGTGTCCACATAGCTGTGAGAGAAAGGCTGCGCTGTGATTTCTGCCCGTGTTTACCGTCACACAGAGAAAGTTGGACGTTCACGCGTGAGCGCAGACTCGCTCTGAATCGCCGGCACTCGTCTTACATTTGGGCGGCTGGACGTCGTAGGGAGGCAGCAGGTTAGCGACTGGTTGAAGGAGAGAATCACGCTCCAAAGATTTTCCTGCTAACCAGGTCATGGTGCACCTGAGGGACTCGTGTTGACATCAGCAGACTCGTCCTCGGGAGGCTCCACGCTCTCCGGTGGGCAGTTAGAGTGAAACTCCGTCTGCAGGGAGTTTCCTGTATTACTATAGATGCAGTGATGCAGACTGACTCACTTCAATTTTATGCTGCGTGGAGAAGAAGCCCTCAAAGGAAAGAGGAAAGTCTGCGACGTGGAGGTGGGTGTAGGCCTCGCTCACACAGGCGCACAGACCGTACGGGGAGTGTTGGTTGGAGGTTGTTGGAGGTGAAGTCGCTGCAGACGGGGTGCTGCTGATGCAGCTGTGGTGCCACACAGACTGTAAATCCTCCGTGCTTTAATAGAAATGTGGCGCCAGCGTATCAGTGCCGCGTTATCGGCCACATAAACGTGTCTTTCCAGGAGGCTGAAGAAAGTCTCATGTTTGCTTTAGATTATTTCCATCTTGTGAAATAAGAAATACAAATTTGTGCCGATTAGATAAACCGCCAGAGACGAACGCTTTTACTCTTGAACTACGAAACGTTTGGAGGTTTGGTTTTGTGGAGGAAACGTGGTGCTCACAGCGTGGAATATAATCCAGAGTATTCAGGTCGTGGTGACCGATAACCTTTGATGATATCAGGTGATGCATCTCAGTCTGAGCTGGTTGGGGTGAAATAAATTCTGGTGACTTTACTGGACAGGTGTGATAATTAATGAAGAGGATGAAGAGTAGTAACTGATGATGAACATGAAAGAGGGACAGAGGATCAGGGAGCAGCAGTGTGGAGGGTGGTGCACAAAGTGTGTGACGACAGCGGTGAGGTGTGGAGTAGGAGTGACGGACGAGGGCTGGGATTTGGTGACAGACAGGACTCTCTGTGGATGAGGACGCCGGGAGAGTAGAGAGCAGGTGGAGCAGAAGCCCGGAGAGGTGGAGGTCTGCTCCGGAGAGAACGGGGATGAAAGTCAGAAGCAGTCATTCGTGTGTGAATGAGAGGGAGGCGGGTGGAGAGGTGTAGCTGGTGGAGGTCGACCATCTGAACCTCTGCTCCTGCCTGTTCTTCATCGCTCGTCTCCACAGCGCCCCCTGCTGTGTCCTTTATTTCTACGCCTTTACTCCCCGCGGAGCCGTCTGTCTTTAAGAAGTCTGATTTCACAGAAATTGCTGCAACTCATTTCCAGATGTGAAGCGTGCAGAGAGAGGCATCCTGGGTAATTAAGTGGCGTTCGGGGCTCAGGTGGTGGTGCGTCGCCCCCTAATTACAGTCCTGATGGTTCAGTGGCAGCTCTGATTGGAGGAACGGCGTCCGTGTGGCCTCGAGCCGGGTCGTGTAGGAGGAAGCTGCGGCTGATTTGCCTCCACGTGGGCGTGTTTTCCTGCTCGCATTTCTGATCGTTTCACTGTGAGACGCGCTGCCTCCTCAGGCCGGGAGCGAGGGTGAGTTTAAAGCTTCGAGATGTGGGAGCAGCAGATGTGTCGCGTTTCATTCCTCAACACGTTCAGCTGTAACTACACCAGCTAAAACAACTAAAACACGATGCTACCTCTTTACTTTCCTTCTTTGGTTTCTTTGCTAAACAATTCTGGAATTTGTACATGCATGTATCTTAACCCTTTAAGACCGACCATAGAACCAAGTCCGCCAGAGCTTATGTTATATTTTTACATGCTGTGGAGACATTTGTGGGAGCATTTCAAGTTGCTATACATCAATACAACCATTACAGCCTAAATTTTAATAATATGTCTGCATTAAGTGCATAGTAATTACATAAAATGCAAAAAAGTGCAATAAACTACAAAAATATTGAAAATCGTTTTTTTTAACATATTTCTAGTTAGAGAAATTTAAGAGGCTTATCCCTCAAAACTGTAAATACAAAAAAGTTGCACAAAATAGTTTCCCACCACAGGAAATTTATTTTGAGTGTCTTAATAGTTTTGTTTTTGAAATACACCAATTTTTATATACTGCAGGAAAAACAAAAAACAATCCTATGATGCAAATTTGCAAAATAACAGCATCTGCATCAAAATAAACTATTTCCAGCAGTGCAATATGAGTCCTGAGCATCCCAGAAACGACTCAGAAAGTCAGAAAGTCAAACATAACTTTTAAAAACACCAGTATAGGCTCATGAGGTCCTGATGGTAAAAAACTACATTTCCGCAAAATGACATCACTTCCGGTTTCGGGCAGGTCATGGTGGACATGCGATAGTTCGCGCTGATGGACGTAGGAAGTGTTACAAACAGCTGATCAGATCGGCAAAGCGTGTTTCTGGAATATTATGTTTTTGTTGCTGCAAGCGCTTTTATGCAGTTTTTGCAAAGCTACATGTGGAAGGAAACTGTGACCGAGGACAAGCTGATGGCATCAGATGTAAGTACAACTCCTCCTGTTTCATATGCAAAACAAATTATTGCGCTACCTTACGTGGTTGCAGATCTACCGGGATTTAAAAATAGTTACGCAAAACGGAGCGTGCCCGCTCCGACCGGCTTTAAAGGGTTAAATATAGTTTCCCCGGTGTTTAACAGCGGTGCATGGATCAGCTGCCTCACCTGCTCCTCTCATGAGCTCCGCCTATCAGCAAGGTTATTATCGTTAACGAAAACTAACGAAATAACAAAAACTAGAAGTGAAAAAACATTTTCGTTAACGGAAATAAAAATAAAAACAAAAAAAGGAAAACTAACTAAAACTGTAATGAGTGTTCACAAAACTAAAATTAACTGAATTTATAGCAAAAATGTGTTTAGTTTCACTGATGTGTGCGTGTCATACAATAGTCAAGGGTGAAAATTAAGTTTAGTTTCCAGATTTTTTTCTTGCTGTGTGTCGTTATGCCAGCAGGTGGCAGCACGTTAGTCGAGTCGTCTGTGTTGCTGCTCCGCCCACGCGCAGAATCATGTCAGGAAAGGTCGGGAGAAAGCGCCAGAGTCCAGTTTGGGATTACTTTGAATATGACTGTGTTTTGGATAAAGCAAGTGTCTTGTAGTGGAAAGAGACAAATTATGAGGGACATTTCTAAAGGGAAAAAATCCCACAAACCTTAAAGTGCGCTTGAAAAGCTCACACAAGAAGGCTAACCTAGCTTACCTTGAGAAGGTACGGGAGCACACTCAACCCTCATCCCCAGAAACAGACGCTAACCCAGGCAAGGCAGCGTGATGCATCCCGAGACAACAGGACGGGGACATCTACATAACTGTGTGAGTCAAGTGCCTTCACAAAGTTTATCAACTCACTTGAACCAAAATTACGAACACCCGGTGCTGCAAGAGTTAATAGTCTCATTGGGGCCAAGATATACATTTTATAGTTGCCTGGTATCAGTGGTTGTTCATCTGCCTTTATGTATGTATTTATTTAAAGAACCCATAGGTGGGAATGTGAGTTGTCTGTCTCTGCGTGTTAGCCCTGCGACAGACAGGTGACATGTCCAGGGTGCAGGGTATGGTAGCTGGAATAGCAACATACCCAAGGATGAGCAGAAGAGCATGACTGATATGATGAAACTGGGATTTTGTTGCACTTAATTATTGCAAACACAACTAAAACTATAACTGAAACTAATCAAAACTAAACTGAAACTAAGGATTTTCAAAAAAATAAAAACTAAACTAGCAAACAATTGGTAAAAACTAATTAAAACTGATATAAAATTGAAAATCTGAAGTCAAAACTAAATAAAAATAAAAACTAGAGAAAATTGCAAAACTATTAAAACCCTGCCTATCAGCTCTCCACCCTTGTCATGTTCTAGCTAGAGCGCCCCCTGCAGCTCACAGGAAACTCAAACTGAACACTGCGCTGCAGCAGCCTGGCTGTAAGGACTGAAACAAGAGAATCCACCCTGGAGACTAAACTGAATTAAAAACCAAAGGTCAGAAATAAACTATAATCCCTATAACAGGAAGGCAGCGACTGAACCTTCAAAATAAGAGTGAGGGGCGTTTTCCAGACATCAGGTGATCACACCGTTGTCTTAGATGGACGAAGGAGATGAAAACGATGCATCGTGATGTCATAAAGCGATTCAACAATCGTATTTATCTGCACAAACCCACCAGCAGAGGGCAGCGTCTGGCTGAGCTCAGTGAGCTGTGAAGCTGCGATCTGCTGTCCTGACTCTGAGGAGGCGTTTGCAGGAACGATCCCAGCCGGGAGCTCGTTATTCTCATTATTCCCACATCACAGTCTGTTTCTTTCTGACTTCCTGTTATAGAAGCCACATTGAAACAGAAGAATGGAGGTCCAGCCTTGGTCATCCCTCACAGGCAGACACACATGCCGCCATAACACAATCATGTCACATTTCCGCACTGCGGGGGCCACTCCTCCTCCTCGGACTCACTGAGGCTTTGTTCTGCCATGGCGCCTGATGGTGTCTGAAAGTTAACAGAGCGAACCGCTGCGTGCTGACGTCAGCAGTCGCATGCAACGATGCATCGGTGGCCACAAGTTTGAATGTGAATGGGAAGCAATTGATATTTGGGGAACAAAGCCTTTTATTCAGGATCGTCTCCGCATCCTGGTAACTGAATACCTGCTGTTGCACCAAACAACAAGGTTCAAACCGTCATTTTAGCCTTCACAAATCTGTGCGAGCTCTTCACTCAGGACGTTTTATCAGTTGCAGGCTTGGCGTGAGGAACGCCAGCATCATCAGTTTTACCCTCTTAAAGCCCCCCTCATTAAAAGCAAGGTCGAATACGTATTAAGTTTGTAGTTTGTATTGTTAGGGGCGTGGCCTTTTTGACTGACAGGTGGATGCTGACACAGGTGGCTGTAGCTGCTAGCTGGCTGCTTGGCTTCACTTCAGCTAACTTTGGACTGCACCTGTGGACCAGGTTTGTGCTGTTGGAGCCTTTATTGACCTAATGTGACCAATGAAATGGCTGCTGTGAGGTCGCTGTGCTAACACGCTTCAGTTCTGGTGAAATTCTACTTTATTATTTTTTACTGAGCTCTAATCGGCCGTTATCTTGTCTGTGGATGCTAACCAAGCTAATTAGCATTAGCCGATAGCTTGCCCCTCCCCCCTCTGTTTCCAAATATGGCACTTCTGGCAATAATGCTAAACTCTGGGCTTCCTAATGTGAGTGATGTCATGCTGCTGCTTTCTGATTGGCCCTCTCAAGTATTTTGATCTGAACGGAGTACTTCCCTTTCAGAGTACTTTCTGTCTAAATCAGCCTCCTTTGGCAGCCCCACACACACAGACACACACACACACACACACACACACACACACACACACACACACACTGGGTGAGCCCAGGCCACGGTCAATAATAGACTCACTAGCTGTGAAATTAGCCAATCAGAAAGCTGCGGTGGGGCATCAGCACACAGTTTAAACACAAGGTACAGTGTGTGTGTGTGTGTGTGTGTGTGTCTGTGTGTGTGGTGTGAATTTTCCCACAGTTGCTGATGTGTTTAGTAAATGCTGCTGCAGTCCAGATGTTTTTCCTCCCTGCTGGTTCTCCTAATATGGCAGCATCAGCACAGACTCTCTCTGGTCTCAGGGGAGTCATGGGAGTGTGTGTGTGTGTGTGTGTGTGTGTGTGTGTGTGTGTGTGTGTGTGTGTCATTATATTTTCATTGCAAAGATTTCCAAAAATGTTCTTCCTCCCTGTTGCACTTCCTCTTTCTTTCTCTCTTTGCTGGAATCATAACTGAAGCCTGCAGCAGGTTGTGGAGCTTGAGGTTCAAACTTAAATGTTTTCATACATAAAAGAAGATTCGCTCCATGTTCCCTTCTTTCATACTTTTGCCGTATTATTTTTCATCCTGCTGCTTGGTTAATGACGGGTTCTTAGCAGCCAGGAAGCGGCGGCTGGCCGTTATCAGCTGTAGAAACCAAAACTGATACAAGAACATTAAATGTCATTATCTCCAATATAAAGATACAATAAGACATAATAAAATAAACAGGTATTTTTTTAACATAAATAAATAATGATTCAATAAAATCAGCAGAAAGCCTGTTTAAATAAAAGCGCTTAAACCTGCTCTTTGTGACGGCGCCTCAGGTGGACGTCAGAGGAACTGCAGCTCACAGTTTAAGACCCCAAAAAGTCATGGTCCCAGTTTGAAGGACAAATATCTGCCACCGTTCTTTATGTGGGTGTTTGTAGCACGTACATGTATGTGTATTTCCACATGCTGCTCAGCGCCGCTGCTGTGGGGCCTTAAGGGCAGATTTGAACCACCTGACCTGCTCTGCTCCTTTGTGCCAGCGCAGCTCGTCTCTCCTTAAGTAATCCGAGTCCCATGGGACCGTTTGCCGTTCCTCCTGTTGTCTTCCGACCTTTGACCTCGCTCTACGGTTGCTTTTTAATCTCGGTGATGCAGGAAGCCGATTCTCCTGACCTGGGAGTCCCTGTGGGAGAGTCGGGGTGGGTAAATTCGATTTGCTCGCAGGGAGAATCGGCAGCGCTGGAAAGAGTAAATGAAGCCGTCTCGTGTTTCTCAGCATGGACAGCGTCCCGTTTCACCGCCGGGACGGCATTCAGCCCGGAGTTTTGCATCTGAAAACAATAAATGGAGCGATACTGCGTACGTGCCTCTGAGGCCACGCCAGTTCTTTTCCACTCAGCTCAGGAATTCTAATGAGAACCGAGAACAAGCTGCTGCATGAACACATCAACACATGACGAAGGAGCTTTTACATTTCCTCCACAATGCACTCATCTGGCCTCTGACAACCACAAGTGGCCGACTCGGCCACGTGACCAGAGCAGAGAAACTCGACATGTGAAATGGAAACTGCACCAACAGACTTTCCTGACTTCCTCACTTTTCGGCCTTAAACGCAGTGACCAGCTTCCCTGCTGCCGTGCTCCTCTCAGCAGCTCACGCTCGTCTTTTAAGGTCAGTAAAGGATCGTCAGCTGACCCCACGGCTCTGAGCATTAGGCTGAGACAGTAAATCAGTTTTGTCAGAAGCACCACACCCTGCACTTCCCCCAGCATCCAGCAGGGGCTCCAGCGGGCTCAGGCCCCACGTTAAACATGTGTACAGCCTGATACCAACTGTTGGGTCTCTGTGGATCAGCGGTCGCCAACCCCCGGGTCATGGACCGGGCCGTGAGAGTTGAGACTCGGTCGTGAAATGTTATGGTTTTCAGGGTTTTAATCGTGTGCTCGGTCTCCCTGGGTCTCTCCCGTGTTGTAGTTGTGCGTCTTATTTTGAAAGAAATATTTATTTGTTGCCATAGCGACCTGAGAGCATTAAGGGGCTGAGAGGAGGACGTTACTCTCAGTGTTGTTGACACATTTCAGGAGGACGCTGCTAATAAAGTTACACAATCACACAGCAAATTTGCATTTATTATTATATTTACAAAACCCCACAGTGTGTGTCTCGGTTGTTGTATTTATCCGCCACACTGGAAAGGCCGAAAGTCTGTGGACGATTCCCAGCTTGTCCCTGTATTTTCTAACTCGCCTGTTTAAAGACTTAAAGTTTGCATTGTGACTGGCAGCAGCCAACAGCCTGCACTGTGGACTTTGTGACAAACTGCCTAAACTAACAAGAACTAGTTTCAACTTGCACCTCTTTATATAATTGAATAAATGGGGATGTGTCTGTGTTTATCTTTTCAGTAACGATGTATTGAATTGAATATGTTTGTGTTATTTGTGCAGCTTCACAGCAGTGACCTGAGTCGTTATGTTTCAACTATGAGGAGTTTGTAACATAACGACTTGTCATGTAAATTCATTAAATAAACAAATCATAAACACATAAGGAAATAAATGCGCTAGACAATAAACAAATAATATGGAAATAAAATATGGGAAGTGGCAACTTTAAAGAAGTAAAACGTAATTACAGGCGTCAGTAAGCGTACAGCAGTAAGTACAGGAGGTGAATCATTAGAGGCGTAATCATCTTATTTGGTTCATTTCATGTTGATTTGAACATCTGTGACTATAAAGGAGTCTCGTGTGTGTGACCTCTGACCTGGAAGGTAAACACTGCGGGTACGGACGTGTCGGGGTGGAAAACGGGGCGGCTGAGGCCGGTTTCAGGTCAGCAGTTTCAGTTTGCTCTTGCTCTGTTTGCCTTTTTTTCCTGCTCAGAAATGTGGATGACGCCTCTGTCAGCAGATGCCCCGCCTCCTTTTTTTCAGTGTTTTTTTTTTTTTTTTTTTTTTTTTTTTTTCTTGCTGTGTTTGCAGACTTCCAGGCTGGCTGCTCGCTCAGTGAAGCAACAGCTCTGCTATAAATACTTGAATCGTATCCGAGGCTCTGCTGGCAGCTCGCTGTCTGGAGTCACTTACTGTCCCGGGGACACTCGCACATCCACGCTGTGGACGCTGTGGACGCTGTGTTCGAGCTGCAGACGTACAGACCTGGTGGATTTGATTTTCACAGCTCTGTGGGACACTTCCACCACAGTTTTTCTCTCGTGTGGCAGGATTTCTTTGACCCTGAGGAGTCTGTGCTTTTGGACTGAGCAGTTATGGGAGACTTCTGGGGGGACATTGCCAGTCAGAGGGTGGCCCGGGCCATGTCTCTGGTATGTATCTGCTTATAGAAGCAGTTTCTGTTTCACGTTATCAGATTGAAAAGTGGGTTTCTGACGTTGATAGTCGGGCAGCTTCTCCTTTGGTCGGCTGTTCGTGGTTGTGACTGAGCTCTGAGCAAAGGTGACGAGCTTTAGTGGTTTCCATGTGTCTGTTGGTCGCGCAGCGTTGAAGGAAATGAGTTTAACAGGAAAAGAGCTGAAAGCGTGTGTGCAACAGCAACAACACAAATGGCAACATCCTGCCTCTGCACACACGCAGTGTCGATCGTAGCCCAGACTCCGCTCTGATGTTTAGAGTCCACCGGCCGCTGCATCGGCGACCGGCCGACTGCTCTGCATCTAAACGCAGCCACAGGTGCACCTCGAGAGCGGCGGGTGTCTGCTGCGTTGCAACATCTGGCCACATCTGTTTTGCACGATATCCGCTCACAGGTACGGCTCACCTTCAGCTCGAGCCGTCGGTGGACAGGATCCATCCTCAGGAAGCAGATCTCTCCTGATCTCGCCCTCGTCTGGTGACGTGGGCGTCTCTCGCCGTGTAGCTGATCTACAGAACAGAAGAAAAGCTGCGTAAGCGCCGGCTCTCGTAATGTTTCCCCGTCTTTGTGTGAGGCGCACACACTGTTCCAGGGGCGCACAAGTGCAGTCAGACTGCAATGATGGACCCAGCTGAGGTTACCACATGTCGGTTTGTAACTCTGACCCCTCGTGGCTGCTGTGCACGTGAAGCCCCACACAGAAGAGACGCAGTCAAAGGTAAGAGGTCATGCTCGTGGGGAATGACGCGCTGGATGTTTCGTACTGCCTCGCTCTCTAAAGCTGAAAGCCGATCTTGAAGTGTGAGCGATGTTCTCGATCCTTCGGGGACGATTTATATTTTTACAAGCCTTGAAGTGAAAGTTTGTGTATTGGCTCCGCTCTGGTGTCCAGGATCCAGAGTTCATCTCTGAGGTCAGAAGGTCAGACCTGGACGTCTCCTCCTCCAGGTCTCTGCAGCGCTGATTTCCAGCGGGCGATCGAGTTTAGTTTGAGTCTGGACGCTGCAGCTGGAAGCGGCGGCTGTGTTTTCAGTGTGTGTGCTCGGTGAGGGAAGAAGGGAGCCTCGTCTTTTTCTTCCTTTAAGTTTAGTGTAAATTAGTAGAAAGTCTTTTCACTCTTACACACAGGACAGTTTATTAGGTACAGCGGTTGAACTGTTCTTTAATGCAAATTTCTAATCGGCCAATCACAAGGCAGCACAAGCCGACCTGCTGAAGTTCAAAGTAATAAAGGTGACTTGAAGCTCTCCTGGTCTGAATCTTTGTGCTGTGATCTTCGGATGTTGTACATCACCACGGTAACTGAACCGGCTCTTATACAACACTTGTACGCACAACCACAGCATCAGTGGTGCAGGCCGGTGGCGTGGTGGGTCGTGGTGAGCCCCACGGTACAAACGGAGCATCATTTAAACTTGCGGAGCAGCGTCTTCTGATTGGCTGCTTCCAGCAGGATAACACACAACTTCACCAAACTCTGATCAGGCCAGCTGATGGATGTTGCAACAGCTGTGCGATGATGTCATATCGACATGGACCAGTCTCTGAGGAGCGTGTCCAGCATGAGTATAGTGTAACTAATAATGTGGCCGGCGAGTGTATATTTGTCAGCTGAGGTCAACTTTGCAGCCGAGCCTGTAAATGAACACACCTGACCCCCCCCCCCCCCCCTCGGTTCACTTCCCAGAAGCAGCTCTGAAAGTTTCGTAGCTTCTCAAACGTTGTGAAAGAGAAGAAGAGTCCACGTGTGTGCGCTTCCTGTGGGCCGATGTGGCATTGGCAGCGTGCGCTAACAGTGTTTGTAATGACAGGAAACAGGAACCCCTGAGCCGTGTGTGTGTGTGTGTGTGTGCGTGTGCGTGTGTGCGCGATCTATCTTTAACCCTGCTGAACCGGATGGATCTGTCGCTCTGCTCTCAGGCACTTGCAGCTTATTTGGACCGAGAGCTGCAGGCGTGTACGCTTTCATCACATCAGGCTTGGGAGGCTCCTCCTCCTCGTATGTTTGGGTCTGTCAGCGCCTCAGATCTGTTCCTGCGGGGCGTCCAGCTCTTACTATAAATAAACACAAACATTTTACTGACGTCTAATTTCATCCCTGTGATGTAGAGGTATCAGCATGACATCTAAGAAAGCCTGCTGATGATTTTTATGGCTGAATGTTTTTGGCAACGTCCTGCTCTAACAGGCAGGATCGGTGCGTCCCTGACCGCGCTGCTGCGCCCCTGACCGCGCTGCCGCGTCGTATCCACTGACAGCAGAGCTCCGACATAACCACTAAAGTAACCAAATTGTTGTTTTCCCAGGAAATTTAAAGTAACAATGTAACTGAACAGCTAACCCTTGAGCAGTAACCATAGTAACACTGGTCCTGACATGAGATGTCACACCTGCGACGACGTTGGTCTTCCTGTTATCAGTAACTCGTCCTCTGTTTCTCAGCCCAAAGTGACGACACCTGGCTCTTACTCTCAGACATGTTCGGGCTTGTTGTGTTTCTGAATGTCGATGTGTGTTGTTGCTATAGCTGCAACGATATCATGAGCATCATATACTGTACGATCATATCTGTACAGCAATGGCACGGCTGTGATGGAGCACTCTTAGGGATCTGAAGCGTTCGCTCCGAGTTTAAACGATAAACCGTTGGAGAGCGGCCATCTTTGTTGTCACTTGCCGGCCTCACAGTGACAGCAGGTGAGTGAGAGGCAGGACGTTAGCATCCACCCATCAGAGCAAACACATGAGAGACTGCAGCTGACGTAAATGGGCAGAGGTCAGCTGACTCGCTACCTCGCACCTGCTGGCTCGTCCTGTCTGTAGAAACTCTCGGGTCCTCTCACCAGCTCAGCTTCATCTTCTTCATCTTCCTTCGTTTTTTTTTTTTTTTTAAATGACTCAGCTGTGTCTCCACGCACACACAAATGCAGGCACATGAGAGAGACAAACGATCTTCAACTTTATTCTAGGAGTCTGCAGCGTGCCCAGACCCGTCTGTGAAACTACAGAGACGCAGCTTCAATGTTCTCAGACGTGATGAGGAGGGGCGGGGCTAACTGTCAAACTGTGTGATCGTTCGCTTGTGACGATTAATCACTGACAGAACTCGGCCGTGTTTTGAAGCGTCTGCGGTCTGAGTGTCTCTGGGTCGGTTCATTAAACAGAGGAAGGTCTCTGTGTCGATGAGTGATGTAACAGATCCACAGTGATGCGGGCGTGCATCGACCCGCCGTGGTGAGGACTCTGCCGGGTCGTGAGCTGTGGGGAAGGTCACCTGCAGGGTTTCCTTCGGTCTCCTGGCTCGCTCTGCGAGCACGTGCTCGCTTCAGAGATTCGTCATCATTATTGGGATGAACGAGCTGAACTGAAGGGCGAGTTTAAGCTTTCTGCCAAAGGCAGCGTGAGACAGAAGTGCGAGCTTTGCAGCAGGAATGATTGTTGGGAGGCCAAAATGAGCCCAACCTCACACAGACGGCTCAGCGGAGAGCTCGTATACCTGGGATCAGCTCGGGGTGAGTGTCAGGAGCTCCGACGTGCAGACGGAGAGATGCTGCTGAGCGGGAACGTTTTCCAAAGAGGTCGAACTCAAGCAGCTGCTGCTTTTGTGTGTGTGTGTGTGTGTGTGTGTGTGCGTGCGCGTGTGTGTGTGGTGATGTGCTGCTCTGCAAACAGACAGCTGGTTGTTAAAAAGCAGCCAGTGTGGAGCTGCACTTCCTGTTTGACACACCAACATCAAACTTGTGTGTGTGTCTCTCTCTCTCTCGGGGTGGTCGACATAGGTCATTATGGTTAGTGGAGCACGCTCAGTTTAGCGTACGCGGGTCCGCGTCTTCTTCTTTCTGGTTTTTTTTTTTTTGTTTTGTGTTTGTCTCCATCTCACTGATGTCCAGCTGTTGCTCCACTTCCTGTTGTACAGTTAGTCACGCATTCCCATCAGCTGTGGGCGGAGCCAGACTCCTTGGCTGACAGTAACTTCCTGCCCGTTCACTGTGACATTATTTGGTGATTGATTTGAGTGGCGAGGCGTAATCTGCAGCGTGCTGGTGGGTCGGTGTTTAAAGCTGCAGACGCTGTGATTGCGATGACTCTGCCGCCCTCCCGGTGCCAACTAACACGCCGTGACCTCAGCAGCCGTCCTCACATCACTCACGGTCTGTCTCCAAAGCCTCGCCGTTGTTTTGAGGCAGACGCGACCGTGTTTACACAGAGTTGGAAAATGAGTTTGATAAGCGCTCGTTTAAACCCACTCTCAGGTCACCTGTGGGTCTGTGTGTGTTCTGCAGGGGAACGATGAGGAGGCCGTGCTGGACCAGGGCAAGACCAGCTCCACCCTTTACACCAACTTTGAGAAAGAGGAACTGGAGAGTGAGTTTATACACCGACACACACAAAGGTGCCTCAGTGTGTGTTTACAGTCAAACACACAGTAACAAAATGACTCAGCCCGCATTTACTTACACACACACACACACACACACACACACACACACACACAGCCTGAGGCTAGAGAAAATGATGATTTAAAATATTTCAGAAAGAAATATGTCAAACTTGGAAACAGCCGTAAACAGTCTGCAGTGTGTCGACGTCATTTCTGCAGAAAAAGTGGAAATGAAATATCGTGACGTGTACACGCCAAACATGGAGTGTGACTCACGTGACCTCAGCTCTTATTGTGAGGTGGCGTGTTCAGAAAGAGGAACTAAAGCACGTACGAACCCCCGTGTGGTGCATGTGCTGCAGCTCCTGTCATTAACCCTTTGAAGCCCACCAGAGCTTCTCTGTATGTTTGTACCTGCCGTAGTGCCATCAGTGCAACCGTTGTATCCCAGAGTTTAATCATGTGTGTGCATGAAGTCCACAGAAGCTACGTGAACTGCAAAACGGTGCAATTAACTACAGAAACTGTTTTTCTTACACATATTTCTAGTTACAGATATTTCAGAGGTGAATCCCTCAAAACTGTAAATGCAAAAAGTTGCATGAAATAGTTTCAAACTGCAGGAAATGGATTTTGTCTTAGTTTCATTTTTGAGATGCAACAATTTTTATAAACTGCAGGAAAAAACAAAAATAATTATTTTTGTGCACAATTTGCCAAAAACGGCATCAAATCAAACGATTTCCAACAACCGTGCAGTTTGAGTCCCGAGCCTCCCGGAAACCTCTGAAAGGCCCTGCAGGGAAACACGAAAAGTGAGGTCACGGTAATTACAAGAAGCATCTTTAACTCAAACAGAGCTTCAGTTCACATCTCATTAGACGCTGTAGGTTGTTTCCATGTTATTACTAGTTTATTACAGTCCTGTTTTAAACAAACAACTGAGTGAGAGGTCGGCACGCAGCCGGAGAAAATCCGACGAACGTTACTGAGGTAAGGAGAAACGGAGCGTGCAGTGCGAGCTGTGCAGCACGCCTCCCGTGTTAGCAGCGCCTTCAGTGTTTCCCTCACGTGTTTGTTTCCAGCGTTCTGTTATCACTGGAGGTGTAGAACAAACTCATGTGACCCCTCTGCTTCTCTCCGTCAGGTCACAGGGCGGTGTACGTTGGCGTGCACGTTCCGCTGGGCCGCCAGAGCCGGAGAAGACACCGTCACCGCGGACATCGACATCACAGGAAGCGCAGAGAGCGCTCGGATCGGGAGGACGGGCGAGAGTCGCCGTCATACGGTCAGGTTTGAACGAGGATAAACAAACACGGGCCAGCTGTACGACGGCGGCGTGCTGAAGCGTTTGTGTCCCCGCAGACACGCCGTCTCAGAGGGTCCAGTTCATCCTCGGCACCGAGGACGACGACGAGGAGCACATCCCCCACGACCTGTTCACCGAGCTGGATGAGCTCGCCTTCAAAGACGGAGACATGCAGGAGTGGAAGGAGACGGCCAGGCAGGGCGCTTATGCTCTTTCTCTGCTTTGCGTTCAGACGTTAATCTTTCCAATAACGCTGCAGAGCTGTGAGGAGTGATCCTCCCGCTGTGCAGGGGCGAGGCCTGGTTTGTTCTGCGTTTCTGACTCGGGTTAAAGAGGTTTCCTCTCTAATCCAGACTCTGCAGAGCGCTGTGAGGACGAGGAAGACGAGCCTCACTGGATTTGAGAGGAAACCGATGAAGGCGGGCCGAGTCGTGTGGTTTGGAAACCTTCAGATTAACTTATTTACTCAGCAGAGCAAAGTGGATCAGCCCACATTAGTGTAGCATTATAGCATTAGCACGAATCAGACGCCTGGCGTTCTTCAAATGTCAACACTCGGCTGTGTGTGTGTTTGTTCAGGTGGCTGAAGTTTGAGGAGGACGTTGAGGACGGCGGCGAGCGCTGGAGCAAACCCTACGTGGCGACGCTGTCACTGCACAGCCTGTTCGAGCTGCGCTCCTGCATCCTGAACGGCACCGTGCTGCTCGACATGAGAGCCAGCTCCATCGAGGAGATCGCAGGTCAGAGCGCCGTCGGGAACTCGTCCCATCACTCGATACGCTGCTCCAAAAACGACCTTTGTGTTTAAATCTAGAGGAGGTCGGAACGTGCTAAAACCACACTTGAGCTTTAAATCTAGTTTGGATCAGCTGCTGGAGACGAAGAGCGCCACGATGAAAGCGCAGCTCTCTGGTTTCCTCCTGCTGGTATAAGCTGCCCCTCAGCAGGCTTCCAGGCATCAGCCAATCTCTAGAAAGTTGGTATTCAGGGCGAGTTCTGACGTCTTGTTTCAGAGAGAAGAGGAAGTGAAAGGCTGCTGCGAAGGCCCGGTGTTTGATAAATGATTCTGCTGCACGCCTTTCATTTCCTCCTCAGAACATAAACCTGCAGTGCGTTTGTGTCCATCAGCTGACCTCTTGTCCTCCTTCCTCGCAGACATGGTGATTGACAGCATGCTGGCGTCCGGTCAGCTGGAGGAGGGCGCGCAGGAGAAGGTGAGGGAGGCCATGCTGAGGCGCCACCACCATCAGAATGAGAAGAAGCTGAGCAACCGCATCCCGCTGGTCCGATCCTTTGCCGACATAGGCAAGAAATACTCGGAGCCAAACTTACTGGAACGCAACGGTGAGACCGCAGCGCTCTTGTCATCCTCGCACCTGCAGGTCAGGAGACGAGCTGCAGGAGGCCAGTTCAGGTTGACCCCTCCTGACCTCTGGCGCTGCTCGGGCTCTGCAGGGTTTAGTTCTGCACTGTTTAAAAACCGGGGGGGGGGTCTAAATGACCTCAGCGGGTCAGCTGCACGCTGCAAACCAGCGTGGCGGTAGGTTTACGAGTTCTTTACTAAGTAATGCACCGTTTTCTTTCCTAGTTCATAGTTCTTTGTCTCTGTTGTCGGGCAGAATGTAGAGTCTGTCCGTCCTGATTGGTCGAGGTAAAGGGGTGACAAGACGACGGGTCTCATATTGCTGCATGGTGCCGTTGCCGTGGCTTTTGAGTGATTGTGATGAGTTTGATGGCTCCGGTTGGTTTCTCACCTGCCCGTACCTGAGCTGCTGTGACCTCACCCTGTTTATTATTGACCGGGACTCCCTGACCTGGCCGGACCCGCTGACTCGCTGAGCTAATAACCAGCTAACAGCATGAGCGGAGTCGGCGTTTTCATATCCGCACTCCTGGATCCTGTTTGTGAGAGAGGAATGTTTTAATGCTGCTCGGGCCGAACGCCGTCTGCAGGCGCTGAGCCGTCTGACGTGCGTGTGACCTACGTGACCGATCAGCTGCAGCTTTTACCGTTTGCTCGTTCGTTCAGGAGCTTTTCTTCAGATTGACTCTTTCCTACAGTTTATAAAGCTGAAGACCTCACAGAGCAGAGCTCAGGGTCAGACTTTGACTGCAGCTGTAATCAACTTCACGAGGTCATCGCCTCCAGCACGACGCTCCCGGCTCGGTGTGTTCCTCTGCTCTCCACCACAGTGGACTGAGTGGGCTGATGCCCAGTTACAGCAGCTCTTCCTGCATGCGATGGAGTAAACATTCAGTAATTGGCGTGTTCACTGCAGACGGGTAGTTAGAGCGAGGGTGGCCCTCCTGGTGCCTTTACCTGAACAAAGACTGTAACTAAAAGACAGAAAGTGTTTGCTTCTTAAACTTTTCAAACAGGCTGAAAGCGCCAGGTTCATCCTAGCTTGGTGACTGTCCCTCGGGTCCGGAGGCAGCCGGACGACTTCTGTGTCCAACTGACACGGTGGGAGTATGAGGCAGCGACGCACAAATGTCCTACCGCCTACAAAGTGACCACCCCTGTACAGGTGCGATACCTGAGACGCCCTCAGATGGAGGCGAAACATCGTCCAGAACCCAGAAGTCGTCCGGCTGCCCTCCGCTTGAGCACTTCGGACGACCGGGACAACCGAGAACCGGCACAGACCGCTCTGCATGAAGCTGCTGTGGCTCGTTCAGGACTAGCAGGACTTGGTTCTAATAAAACGCGCCCTGAGGTTTTGCTGCTGTGTAAATAAAACTGAATTGAATTGGTCCCGGTCCGATCCAGATGTCTTGGATTTGATGGTAGGCGTAAAGAAAAGGCGGAGCTTGGTGATTGGTGGAGGAAGGTTTAGCTTTAGAAAGCCGATGTTGGTGTGACGTGCGTCCTAACTCACTGATCCATGCACGCTGGCTTGGTGTTTCCTGCAGCATCGTTCTTCATCATCATGATCTTTCTCCTCCTCTTCCTCCTCAGGGGAGGGTCTGTCCTCCTCTCGTCTCTCTCTCCTCCGTCCTTGCTCCATGGGCTCCTTCGACCTCTCCACCCTACCCCCCTCTGCGAGGACCCCACCCCCCTCTGCGAGGACCCTAGGCCCGTTCGGGCACCTCCTCCCCGGCTCCGCCTCCTCGTCGCAGACCGACCTCTCTCTGTATCGTTACGGCCGTCACCTCTCCGAACCCAGCCAGCCTCACGGACTCGCCCTTCCCGTCCCCAGTGGCTCTCCACGCCGCTCCTCTGCTCCCGTGGGGCTCCCCAAGGTGGTGGTGCACCCCCCAGAAGAGGAGGAGGTGTTCCACCTGGGAGATGAAGACGACGTGGTTCCCCAAACAGGCAAATACGGCACGGCTTTCCTCCGGCGTGATGCCGTTTCCACGCTCTGACACTGAAGCATGCCCGCTAACGTGCTGATGAAGCTGGAGGCGGATGATTGGACGAATGTACTGGTAGCTTATTTGGGGGCGGGGTTATTTTGCATGTTTTTGGTTTATTTTGCTGCCGTCCGTCTGTTGGAGACGGAGCTGCGTGAATGTTGGACCTGCAGTGTCGTACAGCCGCCTGTCTGAGCCTGGGTTTGTGTTCACATCCAGTCTCGTTCGAGTTTTTCTGTTAACAAACTTTTTTAACAGGTGAAGGTTGAACGGCAGCGTCCTCTGGATCCTCGGTCTCCTTTAGCCTCTGCTGGAGTTAACAAACCGGCCTCTGATCACACATGAAGCGCCTCAGATGTTGTTTTCAGCCAATCAGAAAGGAATCAGGCGGCAGGCCGCGGCTGCTGCCTGTCATTAGCAGGCTGTTAGCTGCAGCGACTTGGAGTCTGCCTGTTTGTTTCCCTCGCTCTGACAGGCGGCTCGGGTCCGATCCGAGTCCATTTCCCTCCTTTATGAAACATTAAAGATCTGGAAATCAGGACGTCTGAACTTTTGTGGTCTTACTACACAAAAAAACAAAACCCACCAAAAACTACATTTTTCCTTGTATTGTAAACTTGTTCACGTCTGTGTCGCCGTCAGAAGCGCGGTCAAATGAAAGTTTATTGCTATAGCACATCTTAGAAGACCATCGATCAGCAGCTCGATCTTAGTGCTCTCCTGGGGTCGTACGAGTGGAGGAGATCAGTTAGGTAGCTAGGCGCCAGGTTATTTCAAATTTTAAAAGTGCGCAAGAGAATTTAAAATCAATCCCGTATTTAACGGGGAGCCAGTGTAAGCTAGCTGGGACTGCAGTGATGTGATCGTACCTTCTGATGCCGGTTCAGAGGCGCTGAGAGCGGGGAAAAGTCTTTCAGTGGGACGTGGCGCTTTGCTTTGGCACTTTGTGTAGCTGATGCTAGGGCTGCTCGGTTAATCGAATTTTAATCTCATTACGATCTGGGCTTTCAACGATCATTAAAAATGACTGAGCCGATTATTAGCCCCTCCCTCAAGCTTTACTCTGGCGCTGCTCCGTGTGGCAAATCGAGCGCACCTCTCTGCGTTTCGAACACGCGTCACAACAATTAAGAGGGAAGCTCGGAAAGCTAAGCAGAAGTTGTTTGGAGAGGAGAGTGACTGCCGTTGGTTGAAAAGAGAAAAACCTTCAGTGGTGTGGAAACATTATGGGTTCAGTCAGACGTGGATCAAGTAGACACAGTGTGTAAACTTTGCTACAGTGTAGCTGCACCACAGAGCAACACTGCAAAGCTCACTAAACACAGATGTTTACATTTTTCATTTATTTTTTATATTGCAAACATTTGCACTGTTATCAGTATTTGCACTATTTTATATTATTTTTAAAGTCATTATTCAACACATTGTTATTAAATAAATATCGTCATATAATCGAGATCTCAATGTCAGTGAAAATAATCGTGATGATCATTTTTGCCATAATCGAGCCGCCCTACTGATAGAAACTAGTGCTTCTCTAATTTGAGGGAGCTATCCAAACATACTCCAGTGTTCCTGACAGTGTGAGAGGGCCGGCTGGCCCAGAGGGCTGTCGCCTCTAAAGCTGTCATCTCTATTTTATTTTCATTTTGGGCGCGAACATTATGCCACAGCCAGGCTTTAACGTCCCGCAGACAGTCAACAAAGGCTGGAGGGGGCAGAGGCATGCAGGTCCAGGGGCAAGTCATCAGCAGTGGAAACGGATGATTTATTAAAATGGCTCCCAGCAGGTCGCGGTGTTTCTGCGGCAGAGAACTCTGGACGCTCGAGTGACTCCCGGCACTTCCTGTTCATTAATGATCCGTGAAAGAATCAAAACTCGCTGACGCTCGATCACCTGACCACCGACTCATCACTCTGTTCAGGTGCTGAAGCGTGAAAAGCTGACGTGAAGCTGATTTGTGCTGACCGCGTTCGTGGAGCCGAGACTCTGCTGCGCGGCGCTCTGTGACCACAGGCGTGCTGCGCACCGACTAACAATGATGTAACCGAGGAAACCGCGTCACTGCCCGCACCGCGCTCGGCTTCAGCGTGAGCGAGCAGGAATCTCATTCTGAGACTGAACTCCGCCGGGTCAGGAGGCGGTGATGTCACGTGTGTCAGTAACACGGCTGTGTGTTTGCAGACAGCTGCTGCAGATGTTGCGTGTGACTCTGTGGTCTTTGTGGCTCTGCAGGTCTGCTGGCGTCGCCTCAGTCGGCCCCCGGAAACCTCGACGACAACAAAA
This sequence comes from Simochromis diagramma, assembly GCF_900408965.1. Lineage (NCBI taxonomy): Eukaryota > Metazoa > Chordata > Actinopteri > Cichliformes > Cichlidae > Simochromis > Simochromis diagramma. Next base: position 18,531,357 of record NW_024386860.1, read on the forward strand.
ACGCCGAGAGTCGCGGCAACGGCGGCAGCGGCAGCCGGGAGAACAGCACGGTGGACTTCAGCAAGGTAAACGCGGGGCTCCGCCTCACACGCAGGTTGGGTGGTTTATAGGTCGGCTGCTGCTCCCTGCAGCTTTCCAATGTTTGGAGCTTCAGGGAGGTGAGAGATGCTTTAATGATGAGAGGTCAGAGCTGCACCACTGTGACCTCTGACCCCTGCCAGCTACATGAAGCCTCACACATCAGCTGGTGTTCAGATGGGACTGAAACATCCCTGAGCTGTGGGCTGGTGGGTGTAGGAGGCTCCACCCTGACGCTGCTCCGCCTATCAGACGCACTGCGACACATGCACTAATGTTTAAAACTAATAAATGTCAGAAGCACCGAGATGGATGAGACGTTCAGTCTGTGAGTCTCTGACCCAATCAGAGATGTTTACCTGCAGACGGTGAGCGTCTTCAGAGCTCCGGCCCTTTAAGTGCACAGAGCTGCACAGGAAATGACCACATGAAACTTCTGAAGGGTTAAAAACACGTTTTTAGCTCCGACACCCGGAAATCTGAGGCTGGCGCTCCGTCAGAACTAAATCCAGGTTACACGGTGGCCTCGCAGCTCAGGGCGGGTTCACACAGTAACCTGCCAATGTGGCGGAGTCTAAACGGACTGTCACCGAGCCTCCACTCCTCGAGTCGTAGGCATAACCTGCAGAATTAAAGCTGTGATGGTCCTGAGTGACCTCATGGACGGGTCGCTTTAGTTCAGTGGTTTATGTTTGACTTTCACACATGAAACAGAAGCTGCGGGTGGAGGAACCTGCCACCTGCTTCCTCCACGCCACCAACGAACACGACGACATCGTCGCAGATTAACGTGCACAGTAATGCGCTGAAAGGCAGCACGAGGCTTTCCTGCACAGCAGAACATCCGTTTGCTTTTGCAAACTGTTGGAGACAAAAGTGTAAATCGAATGCAGATTTGATCAACTCTGCGCAGATCTGAATCAAGTAGATCAGACTCCGAGTCGGGATCAGCCTGGTGTCCGATCCAAGCATCGCATCGTTGCGTCCGTGGTTCAGCAGGTCATCGGGTATCTGCTTACATTAAGGATGAAATCAGGAGACTTGGTCCGTCACAGCAGAAAATCCGCAACACAGAGATGAATTCCACTTCCTGCTTCAGTCTGTGACGCTATTGGACGATGGAGCTCAAACTCCAAAGACTTTGGTCTTAAAACCATCCAGTGAGCATCCAGCTGTGCAGCCACACCTGCCTCCAGGTGCAAACAGAACCTGAGCTTTCGGTCACGTGACGGCGAGTCCCCGAATGAGCCAATCAGAAGCTGTGTTGTGTTTCCCAGCAGGACTGCGACTGCGTTTGTTTGCTGCCAGCGGCCAGCAGGAAGCCCGCAGTAAGTCGCATGTCGGTCGCCGGCCCTCGGCCAATCAGTGTAGCCTGTGCTGTGACTCATCGTGGTGGTGCTCTGTGATTGGCTGTCTGTGGCGTTCTGTGACCATCAGCTGTTTCAGTGTTGGATGGAAAAATGTTTTTATTGATTTATTCAATCGAACTTTATTTACACAGGAACTCAGATTCATGACAAACTCATGGATCTGTTCACTCCTCCATCTGCCCCTCCTCCTCCTCCTCCTCCTCCACCACCCTCCTCCTCCTCCTCCTCCTCCTCCTCCTCCTCCTCCTCCTCCTCCACCCTCCTCCTCCTCCAGGTCTCATCTCACAGTTAAACGTGTAAAAGCAGTTTTCATGTTTCAGTCGTTGATGTGAAACTTTGAGCTTTTTTTTTCCACATCTTTGCTTCACCTCACGATGTTTCCCGTGGAGGTCAAAGGTGAAGTCTGTGCATTCAGCTGCTTCCTGTCTGTCAGGTGTAAAAATGAGCTGCAGGCAGCTGATCCGCTGCTGTGGCTCAGGCAGCCTGCAGCGAGGATCACAGAGGTCCTAGACCAGGAAGTGAAAGCAACGAGGATCTACAAAATAAAACGAACACAAAGTGTGTGTGTGTGTGTGTGTGTGTGTGTGTGTGTGTGTGTGTGTGTGTGTGTGTGTGTGTGAGTCAGGTGGACATGAACTTCATGAAGAAGATTCCTCACGGAGCCGAGGCCTCCAACGTCCTGGTGGGTGAAGTGGACTTCCTGGAGCGGCCCATCATCGCCTTCGTCCGGCTCTGCCCCGCCGTGCTGCTGACCGGCCTCACCGAAGTCCCGGTGCCCACCAGGTAAGCCGCGACCGAGCCGCCCTCGGCACGCCGCTCCGTGCGTTTCCTCTGCTGACAGACTTCCTGTCCCTGCAGGTTTCTCTTCCTGCTGCTCGGTCCGTTTGGAAAAGGTCCGCAGTACCACGAGATCGGGCGCTCCATCGCCACACTGATGACAGACGAGGTGAGCGACGCTTTCACACACAGACGTTACAGGAATAGATATAAGGATGGCGTCTGAAGCCCAGAGTGAGCCTGTGTGTGTGTTTGGGGTTAAACTACGCCCAGACCGGCAGCAGACTCAGGCAGGAAGTCTCCATGGTCACCCGGTTTGGTCGCCTCCTCGCGTCCTGATAGTTTAAAGATGAACGGCTCAGTGACGGAGCGTGTCTGTAGAAGCAGCGAGGTCAGCTGGAGCACGCTGATCATCACACGCTTGTTTGCACTGAGCGTGCAGCGTGACGGAGAGCTGCAGGTCTGCAGCTGATGATGGTGTTTAGAGGCCGTGTGGGACGATGAAGGCTCACTGCGCTGCGTTTCAGCCGGCTGTGTTTACCTGTTGTGTGTCTGTTGTGTGTCTGTGGTTGCTGCTGACGTTGTTCCCGCCTCTGCAGACACAGACGTGTCAGTGTGACGGCGTGCTCGTGAAAAAGCTTCAGGAGGCGTAATGTCGTTTGAAGCGCAGACAAAAAGTTGTTGACGTGTGGCGGCTCTGCTGCAGGTTTTCCACGACGTGGCGTACAAGGCGAGGGACCGCAACGACCTGCTGTCGGGGATCGACGAGTTCCTGGATCAGGTCACCGTGCTGCCGCCGGGAGAATGGGACCCCAGCATCCGCATCGAGCCCCCGAAGAGCGTCCCGTCTCAGGTAAAAGATCCGAAACCGCCACGCCAGCTCTGATCTCTCAGAAGTGACGTCCCCGCCCCCGTCTGTCTCCGCAGGAGAAGAGAAAGATAGCGTCCTTCCCCAATGGCTCCGCCCACAGCTCTGAGATGGGCAAGGAGGCGGAGCATCACGCGGGACCAGAGCTGCAGAGGACGGGGAGGTGAGTGAAGCTCAGCAATATTAATAAATACTGCGAGGAGATTTTCAAATTAAAACAGGAAACGTGTTGAACGTGGGATTATTCCGCTGGCTCGCTGTGTGTTGGGAATGACGGGGAATCCCTCGTGTGTCCCACAGGATTTTTGGCGGTTTGGTGAACGACGTTCGGAGGAAGGCGCCGTTCTACTGGAGCGACATCAGAGACGCCGTGAGCCTGCAGTGCCTGGCCTCCATCCTCTTCCTGTACTGCGCCTGCATGTCGCCCGTCATCACCTTCGGAGGTCTGCTCGGGGAGGCCACCAAAGGGAACATAGTAAGAACCCCTGTGTGAGCTCGTCCTGGGCCCTGATTGGTGCATCCGGGTGTTACTCCCCTCTCTCTCTCTCTCTGATAGAGTGCCATTGAGTCGCTGTTTGGCGCGTCTCTGACGGGCGTGGCCTACTCTCTGTTCGCCGGGCAGCCTCTCACCATCCTGGGCAGCACGGGCCCGGTTCTGGTCTTTGAGAAGATCCTCTTCAAGTTCTGCAGGTGAGTCGTGACGCAAGAGCGGCCAGACAGGTTTGCATGAAAGCTTTGCTCCCATTGGCTGTTCAGGTTGTGATGACATCACAGCGGGCTGCTGAGCAGAGAGAAAAATTGTTTGTGTTTGTTTTTAAGGTTTTTCGTGTTTTATTTCCGTCCTTGTGCCTTTGGGTTCGTCTCCTCTGTGTTTGCAACGCTGCGGCTCCCCCTGCAGGCGCATCCAGTGCTGTGCACGGAGCTGCGAGCTGGCAGCGTGTCACTCGCTTAATCTCAGCGTCACAGATTAACGTGATTTGAGGGACTTTTGGAGCAGCTGTGGGAACGCTGTGCTTCGGTGCTCTCAGCTGTTTCATGTTGTTGTATAATTTTTTGGTGGATTAAAAAAAGCTGTTTGTGATGCACAAAGATGTTTTGTAACAGTTGCATAAAAGCCTCGTTTTTTTTAACCTGCTCCATTTTCATCTGGATTACATCATCCATGTTTGTCACGGAGAGCAGAGAAGCTGTTTAAAGGTGAGCCAGAACAGGAAGCGTTTAAACTGCGGCAGTCACAAACCGTCTGTTAATCGAGCTTCACCTCAGTGTTTCAGTCTGAAACCTTCCTGCTCCGTGGCGAGATTGAAAAAGCTGATCCGGAGGATAAACAAAGCAACGACGCCTCTGCCGTCTTTAGAAGTCTCTATGGCTTCAGGAGGAAGTGACGTGTCGCGGCGCCGCTGTAGGGTTTGGGATCACGTGTCGATGCTATAGGGCGTTGGTCGGGGTCACGTAGAGGTCAGGAGAGCTTCAAACAAAGCGGCGCTCACGAGGTGTGACATCAGTTATTGCAGGGATGTCTGCTGGGTTAGAGAGAGCGAGCCTACAGAAGTGCCCTCGGCTGACCTTTGACCTCCTTTCCTTCCCGTCCTCAGTCAGTACCATCTGTCCTACCTGCACCTGAGGACCAGCATCGGACTCTGGACCGCCTTCCTGTGCCTGCTGCTGGTCGCCACGGACGCCAGCTCTCTGGTCTGCTACATCACGCGCTTCACAGAGGAGGCCTTCGCCGCGCTCATCTGCATCATCTTCATCTACGAGGCGCTGGAGAAGCTGGTCCGCCTCGGGGAGCTCTACCCCATCAACATGCACAACCAGCTGGACAACCTGACCTTCTACAGGTGAGGCGACTGTCCGACGTCACCGTGGTCGTTTCAGCTGGAATCTGCTCGGGGCCAGAATCCCGGGCCGGTGCTCCCACGGTTGGAGCTAAGAGGGTGAAGTGGTCATTTAGCTCCGAGTTGACGTCAGCGCTGCTGCTCTGTTTCAGATGTCAGTGTGCTCCACCCGCCAACGCCTCGGCCGAAGTCCTGGGTGTGTGGAGCAAAAAGAACGTGACCCCAGAAAACATCACCTGGGATCAGCTGAGCTCGAAGGTAAGAAATAAACTTTGTTTGCTGTCTGACGCTGCCGTCAGCGGCGCCTTTCAGTCAGAACAGACGAGCAGCAGCCTCTGCTGGTCATCAGAGGAACTGCGGCTGACGCTTCCCTCTCCCCACAGACGTGCAAGGCACTCATGGGGGAGCTGGTCGGCCCGGCGTGCAGCCACAGCGGTCCCTACGTCCCCGACGTCCTCTTCTGGTCCATCATCCTCTTCTTCACCACCTTCTTCCTCTCCTCCTTCCTCAAACAGTTCAAGACTAAGAGCTACTTCCCCACCAAGGTCAGTGACACCCTGAGAGAGGAGCCGACGGAGTGCTCGCAGACTCGGTCCTCTTTAATGTTTCTCACGTGTGATGAAGATAAAGGCTTTAGTGGATCCACAGGAAAACATCACCACTCGGTTTAATATTTGTGCAGAGCTGGAGGTCTGAGACGTCGCGTTTTACCGTTCGATAAGAAAATATCGATGCTGTTTCCCGCCCGCAGGTTCGATCGACCATCAGCGACTTCGCCGTCTTCCTCACCATCATGATCATGGTGCTGGTGGATTATCTGGTGGGAGTTCCTTCACCCAAACTCAACGTGCCCGACCGCTTCAAGGTAACGCTCGCCTCTCAGCATGCGCAGGTCCAAACAGCCTGCGGGGGCGCCATTTGCCCTTTATTCCAGTAATAATGTAATCCAGCTTCAGTGATGGATGTTGGGGGGAGGTTTAGACTGAGCGAGGGCCCTCGGCAGCTCGCTGTGATAACAGGTCAGAGGTCGCTCGACGCTGACGGAGGGTCGTTCACTGGGTTCGGTTCTCATTTAGGTCACAACTTTGGATTCGTTCTCCATCTTTCACAGTTCGGATCATTTCAACTGTTTAACTATGAAAACATTAAGTGGTAACATGTAACATATTTAATGTTACAAAAAGTGTAAAATCATCAAGCGTGTGGGCGCCGTCGGCTCACACCTGCTGACACGATGCTCACTCAGAGGTTACCGTAGAAACGGTCTCGCGCTGCTTTCAGCCCACGTCTGAAAATCGGGGGTGGCTGATTTCCCCGCTGGGCCCGAACCCGTGGTGGACGCTGCTGGCCGCCGCCGTCCCCGCGCTGCTCTGCACCATCCTCATCTTCATGGACCAGCAGATCACCGCCGTCATCATCAACAGGAAGGAAAACAAGCTGAAGGTCAGAACTGACGTGAAGCCGCGCGCCGTCGTCCCCGCGGGGTGACGACCTTTACCTCACTGTGTGTGTTTGTGTGTGTGCGGGCTGCAGAAAGGGTGTGGCTATCATCTGGACCTGCTGGTGGTGGCGGTGATGCTGGGCGTGTGCTCCATCATGGGGCTGCCGTGGTTCGTGGCGGCGACGGTGCTCTCAATCTCCCACGTCAACAGCCTGAAGCTGGAGTCGGAGTGCGCGGCGCCCGGCGAGCAGCCCAAGTTCCTCGGCATCAGAGAGCAGCGCGTGACCGGCTTCATGATCTTCTTCCTGATGGGCTGCTCCGTGTTCATGACCTCCGTCCTGAAGGTGAGTCGTCAGACGGTGCGTGCTGCGTTCACGCCTCGCTCCCTCGCTCCCTTCACAGATCGCTTCTTTGCTTTTACAGTTCATCCCGATGCCCGTCCTGTACGGCGTGTTCCTCTACATGGGCGTGTCCTCGCTCAAAGGCATCCAGGTACGTCTCTGCGTCCGAGCGTCTGTCCGGCCGATGGCGGCGTTAAAGCTCGTCTGACCTCTCGTGCGTCTGTCTGTCCCACAGCTCTTTGACCGCATCAAACTGTTCGGCATGCCGGCCAAACACCAGCCCGACCTGATCTACCTGCGCTACGTGCCGCTGTGGAAGGTGCACGTCTTCACCGTGGTGCAGCTGTCCTGCCTCATCGCGCTGTGGGCCATCAAAGCCTCGCCCGCCGCCGTCATTTTCCCCATGATGGTGAGACGCACTGAGAGACACTGCATCTCCTTGTTTCCTTGGTAACGCGGGGACTCACCTCCTGCTGCGTTCTGCAGGTTCTCGCTCTGGTTTTCATCCGGAAGCTTCTGGATTTCTGCTTCACCAAGAGAGAGCTGAGCTGGCTGGACGACCTGATCCCTGAGAGCAAGAAGAAGAAGGAGGACGACAAGAAGAAGGAGAAGGAGGTGAAGGGCGCTGGTGTGTGCACGTGACCCTGCTTCTGTGTACTCATTGGCTCAACCGTGTGTGTGTGTGTGTGTGTGTGTGTGTGTGTCCAGGACGCTCGGCGGATGCTGGAGGAGGTGGAGGAGGAGCTGCCGTACGACAGAGGAGGAGTCCTCAATTTCCCCATCAAAAACCTGAAAAAGCGGTGGGTCTGAACTCAAGCACGCTGACGGCTGCGCGCACTCTGCAGCAGAGGCTAACGTGTGTGTGTTTGACTCAGCAGCGACCCGTCAGAGGTGAACATCTCTGATGAAATGGCCAAAAGCGGCATCTGGAAGTCTGTTTCCAAAAACTCCGACAGCAGCAAAGCTCTGAGGCGCACCTTCAGGTACGCCTGCCTCACCACCAGCGACATCACCTGCGATGCTCTGTGATTGGCTCTCTCTGCACTGTGTTTATGTCTTTAAGCGATGATGCTTCTGCGTTTAATAAGGCTGTTGTGTTTTTAACATGTTCGAATGTTTTGTATCTATTTAATCTCAACAAGCCCCTAAAAACAGTGATCACTGTCGGCCTCTCTCGGTTCATTACCGCTAATCGTTTTAAAGCTCCGTGTTTAAACCTCACGATGTGACTCCAGCCCAGCAGCAGTATATGAATGACTAACCTCGTGTTGTGGATGGATTATCTCAGTTGTTCTCCTGCCAAGTTTGGCCTGTGTACAGCATCCTGCCATGCGATTGCATTTGTCCCGAACCATCAGGAACCTTCACGTTAACTTTTATCAAGTGGAAAAGTGTTAGCGTTCATCCTCCAGCTTCACTGTTTATGCTATGCTAACATAGCTCTGTAGCTAGCGATCACGTAGCACAACATTATATAGCAGCTAGCCCAACTTCAGTAGCCCTGCAAACGCCACTGCTGTTTAGTTTCATTTATGTTGGAAGTGACAGCAGAGCTGTACGTTTGAATTGTTTCAGAAATCTCTGTCAGAACATGATATATATATAAATAATTTCCCCCAGGGATCAATAAAGTTTTCTGATTCTGATATAGCATGTTTAGGTGGAAGCTAGCGAGCTAACTTCCTGTTAACTTCTAACTCCTTTAAATATAATAAATCCTGTTTTCATGGATGTTAAACGTAATTGTTACACCTGGTAAAGCAGCAACGCTGATGATTTTATTACAGATGAAAGACTTTAGACAGTTTTTAGCTCGGTGTTCGTTTGACTCTGGACCCGGACACGACTGATGACGTCAGACTTAAACAGCAGTCCTGTAACCATTAAAAATGAGCGCTGGCAGGCGTCTGTGCTGTGGAGGGCTGGACGATGTGGATTAAGAAAAAAAATCCAATTGTGATGTTTTCAGGCTGGATGTTTTAGACACGATAAACACGGCTTATTCGTGTCCCTGCTCTCTGTTTCCATGTAGGTGATTTTTATTTGCACTCTCTGAGTCCACGTAGACAAAGATTTCTGTTTTCCACTTTATGTTAATTTTCACGTTCAGGGTCTTTATGTCAGATTATTTTTAGTTTTCATTATAAACTTCAAACACATCATGAAAACGAGTTGCTGACAGCTCGGTCAGAACAGCGGAGACGAGCTTCCTCCCAGAGCCACAAACCAAACCTCAGAGACGGCACCACACCTGTGCTGTGAGCACAATCAGATCTCAGAACAGCCCCAAACTACAGGAAGTGGAAGTAATTTAACGTGTCTGTAAGACGTGTCTGACTCTGGTGCCAGTAAAGTTTCTGTTCTCTTTCAGCCACGACAAGCTGCCGAGCGTCCGGATAAACGTGGAGAACGAGGACGGGCAAAGAGTCGTGAACGCCGAGACGTCGCTATGATCCACCGCCCCGGGGCAGGAGGGTGAGGCGGGGGCGCTGCAGCTCCTCCGCGTGCTCCGAGGGAGGCGAAAGGTCACGGGGGGACCAATCGGGCTTCACCTGAGCGTGCCGTACTTCTGACTCTGCGTTGTCTCGGACGAGGCGAACGTTTTATTTTCTCATCGTTTTAAGGTGAAACATGAGACTCCACTTCTGGAAACGGCTTCCTCAGGTTTCTTCTGCTGCCGTTTTTGTGTTTTTAACTCGGGCGGTCTGTGATTGGCTGCCGAAGCATCAAACTGAAAAAGAAAGGAGGAAAAAAACAGCCGCCTGAGTCTCCGGACGGATGTCGTCAGAAATTTTAATTTCATGGTTTGAACTTTTGTTTCAGTGTTCGTGAAACGGGCGAAGCGCCGACACGTTTTTATTTAATCCATCATGCTGATTTAGGGTTTTTGTGTGCGTGCGTGCGTGTGTGTGTGCGTGTGTGTGTGCGTGTGTGTGCGTGTGTGTGTGTGTGTGTGTGTGTGTGTGTGTGTGTGTGTGTGTGTGTGTGTGGTCTCTGTACAGCACCTGGTTGCCTACAGCAGAAAAATGAGTGACGTCACAGCTGCTGTTGTCGTAGTTTCTTTGTAAAGTTTAATAAATCAGTTTGGTGGCGACGATCACAGCGAGTCACGTGACCTCTCTAGTCGTCTCCATCATTTCAGGAGTCGCTGCTGATCTCTGATGGATTTAGTTCAACAATTTGACAATAAAGAGATTTGATGCAAAAGCTGCATTTCCTTCCACATCCACCAGAGGCTCCCACAGTCCTCACAGTATCAGACACAACCTGATAAAATGTCCAACCAGCGTTCAGTCTGACCGAACGGAAACGCCTCCGAGAGGAACATCAGGTGAAACACAACATGTTAAAAAAGGAAACAGAAAATAAGCCTTTAAAAATGTTCACGTTGTTCATGTTTATTGGAGAAGCAAACGTTACAACATTCAGAGTGAAAGTAAATGAGGAAACCGCTGAATCCAGCTGTACGTCAAACTGATCCTGGACCAGTTACAGCACGGTGAACATGGACAGCAGCATGGCCAGCAGCAGAGCCACGGACAGCCGAGCTCCCTGCGATCCAGCTGGAAAGGAAAGGAGCGTCGTGGTTAACGTGCACGTCACATGATCTGCACTCAGAGCTGAAAGCTAAGCTAGGCTAGTTTTTACCTGGTCTTATTAAACTCTCACTTATGATATGAAATAATTCTTTGATTGGACTGGAGACGCCTTCAAAAGCTGGCTGTAGGTTCAGCGTCTTGTATCAGTGGTGATGAGCAGTGGGCGGGGCCAGAGTTTTTAATGTGAATGCTTGATGACCAATGGCACCAAATGATATGGACTTACGACAGGTCTCTAAGCAATGTACAGAATTCTACCTTTTTATAGATGAAATGATTTATTTCATCTTCAAAAGTTGTGAGGTGGCGAGTTGATCGGCACAGTCGCTTCGAAGCGAGAACGTGAACTGACCCTGAACTCAAGCCAGACTTGAAAGATGAGTCTACCTGAACCTTGGATAACAGACCGCTACTCTAGAAGAGCGTCAGACGAGGGCAACACACCTGTGGTAAAAGAGCCTTGCGGCGTTGTGAACGAAGGCTTGGCCGTGGTGGTGGGGAGCAGCATGTCCTCGGTCACGCTCAGTGACCCGTTGTGCGGCGCTGGTTCGATCTGCAGCAGTTTGCACATCAGAGGGTAGATGTGGATGCTGTCGAACGGCTCGGACAGGTAGCTCCTCTTGAAGCTCGGGCCGAAGGCCCTGAAGATGGTCTTCATGTCCATCTCAGTGTTATGGAAGCCGTGGTCACCTTTATTCACGTAGACGATGAATCTCTGGTGTGAAACGATATGAAGTCGATATACGTTCTCTAGATTTGTTGAATTTTGCTCTTGGTTCTTGGAGGTAAAACGTTGGGGTACTTACAGAGTTCAGGTTGAATCCCAGATCTGCGATGATCACGATGGGAGGCAGACGCTCACTTTTGGCGAGATGGAAGCTTTCTGGAATCTCGTTTTTCTTGTACACCGTGATATTGGGCACGTTGGAGAGGGCGTCAAAAACTTCCTGCTCCTTCCCCGGATGTGGCGTCAGGATGCCAAACCCACCGTAGTCGAGAATTTCAAATTTAGCGACCTCGAATAAATTCAGGTATTTGTTGAGGATGACCTCGTCTACCTGCGGCTTCTTCTTTACTGTGGTCATGCCGTGGTCAGAGGTGATGATGACATTCAGCCCGTCGGTCAGGTTGTGGCGATCGATAGCGTCCTTCAAGTAGCCGATGGTGCGGTCGATCTGACGGATGATCTCTTTCCGGTCCGGCGTGTCCGGCCCTTTGGCGTGGCCCACGTTGTCTGGCTCGCCGTAGTACAGCGTCACCAGGTGGAAGTCCTCCTCGGAGAACCAGCTCATCACCGTGTCGATCTTCTGACGCCACTCGGTCTCATTGTCGTCGGGGTGGCCGGACTCCTCCAGTAGCACTCGATTGACCGCTTGGCCACTGTAGTTGGCTCCGCCTCCGGGGAAGAAGAAGGAAGCTGTTTTCAGACCCTGAAATTAGAATAGTTGAACAGAATGGTAAGCACCACATCGCACTCCTGATCTGTGATCGTGTTATGGCTGCAAACAGCCCAGAAGTGTTGGAAGCACTCTCGCGTTCACAGGAAGCAGCCAGATTTCATCCAGCTTGGTTTCCCGTTTTTTATCAGTGATGTTCCTGAAGAATCCAACTTTTCCTCGAATTAGACAAACATAGAAATCGCACCTTTAGATGTGGTCTACTTTCTACATCTGGTGCTCTCCTGCGTGTTTGGTAAAATAACCACAGTGTCCTCCTGTGTCAGTGCAGCTCATCCTTCACCCCGACTCACCTGGTTCTGAGCGGTGATCCACAGCGGCAGAGCTCCGTTGTCCCACCACTCCGATCTTTTCAGCGTCTCTTTGTGAGGAACTTTCAGGTTCGTCTCTTGGTTGAACATCAAGTTATGGACGACTTCATGATCCTCCACCCATCGGCCTAAAGAACACACAGGAAGGTTTTAGCACATTTCACTGCACCGCTCTGGAAACTGAAAGCAGACAGAAAGTAAGATCCTTTATTTGAGAGGGACTATCAGAGGTCGGATATTAGTGATCTTTTTATTTAGGAGTTGGAGACGATGTGAAACGCCGACAGAAGCTGAGCCAGATTTTAGGTTGTGCATGCTTTCTTTCCCCACAGGTAAGGAGGTAAATAATCTACAGATTGTCTGGAGGGATTTGCACACATCTGTGTTTTACTCTATGTGCAACTTCTGAGACATAAATGCATGAGGTCACAGGCTTGAATCCTGGACAAGCAGCAAAGCAAGCAGAGATGTTTGTGCTGCACAGCCGATCTACACTGTGCAGGCTGAATCAGCAGGTATCACCAACTAAACCAATAAGGAAGCTTTTATTGGCTGAAAGGCCACGAGGGAGATGCATTAGCGAATGTTCCTCCCATCATCATAGGCTGTCCTCCAGGCACAGCTAACAGACCACACCGTGGGATGGGCGTCACACACAGTCTGCAAAAGGTTCAAGTTGAATGTCAGAAAGTGTGGCGGCGTCAGCAGCTGGTTAACATCATCGTCGCGTGTCCGTGACCCTCGGCTCAGATTAAACCTGTCCCCGGAGCAGCAGTCTCTGGACTCTGGTCTCAGACGGGTTTATTTCCCAGCAGCACCGTCACAGCTTATCTCTCTGGCTTCCTTAACTACATGAACCTAATCTGAGGTCACTGATTTGATGCATTATAAATCAAACTGCTCACATACATGACAGCTAACCCGTCTGATACTACCTGTGAAAGCAGTTTTTAAATCATGTATTTATTACAGATTAAAGCTGCACTCAGAGGCGTATTATCAGCAGCACGTACTGATACATCAGCAGTAAACTGACACGTTATGGAGGAGCGTGTCTGCTCCAGCTCGCTGATCCTGATGATCACAGTCCAGCTGAGGCCGGTTATCAGCCCGACTCTACTGTGTGTAGCTCCTATCCAGCTGTTTTTAGCACCGCGTCTGCACAACCTCCTGTTCTTTGCTGCTCCGGTCTCGTTGTTTTAATGTCTTGGTCACAGAAATTAATTAATATTTTCAAAAAGCCTTAAAATAGTTGTAAACCAGCTAAAGCAGACGGCTCTCGGCAGATTGTAAATTATAACTTTTAAGATATTGATTTTTTTCTGGAACATCTCTCCCAGATTTTTCCGAATCAGAGAGACTTTATTAATCCCAGGGGAAACTGAGTTTTCATACCTACAAACATCCAGCACTCATGTAAAGTGCAGAAACAGATATTAGTAGATAAAGACAGAGGTATAAATACAAAAGGACACAAATATATTTCCGTTCATGTCGATCAGACAGATTTCAGCTGCATCATGAGACTCCGAGGTTTTGTTGCTCCTGTACGAGTACAAACTGGAACTGGCAGGTTTGAGTCTCTCACTCCTATCCTCACTGACCTGCACTGGCTTCCTATCAAATACCGTATTGATTTTAAAATACTATTGCTTACCTTTAAAGTTACACACCACATTGCTCCCAGCTATCTTGTTGAACTTCTCAGCTTGTACACTCCTAGTAGAGCACTGAGATCTCTTGGGGGAACCAAGGGCACGGTTGAAGACCAGAGGTGATCGTGCTTTTGCCACAGCTGCAGCCCAACTCTGGAATGACCTTCCTACTGCTATTTGTGAGTCTGAATCAGTCCAGTCTTTGAAATCGCGATTGAAAACCTTTTTATTCAATCCAGCCTTCCCTAGTTAGTGTCTGTATCCTGCAAATGTTCTTTATGTAGTTTTAATCATTTAAATTTCATTTTGTTGTTGAATAGTCGAGTTGTTTGTATTTTCTTTTACATATTTTCACTGCGCTGTGGCTGATTAGTGCTCTCCACCTGTTGGTGTATTTATTCAAATTCAAATTCAAATTTTATTTGTCACGTACACGTACACATTCCCTGTTAATGTTGCCTTTCTATAAATGATTGTGTTACTGTAAAGCACGTTGGTGTGCCGCTGGTTTTAAATGTGCTATACAAAGTTGTACTGTATTGTGTTGTACAAATATTAAGTACTTTCAGGTATTTAATATTTGTACTTGTACAGTATGTGTACTTTCCAGCGCATGCAGTATTCCTAATGCAGTACTGGCTGTGACCGCTGCAACTTTGAAACTAAATTGATATTAAAATGAAGTTGTCATGGTTACCGGTGATGGTGGTGAAGTGGGACGGCGAGGTCATGGTCAGCATCGGAGGGGTGATGTATTTGGCCTTGACCCCGTCCGCAGCCAGCTGGTCCAGGTTCGGCGTGTCCACGTCCTGGTCGTAGTCCCACCTGAAGCCGTCGAAGGAGATCAGCAGCAGCTTGTTACTCGTCATCGCCGCCTTGCTCAGAGGCTTGGCGGCAGCGCAGACGACCGCCGTCAGAACCAGGAGCAGCTGCGGCCTCATCTTCATCTTCACTCCGACTGACTGCAGCTCGGAGCGAGGCCGTAGCTGCTTTACCTGTCCTGCACACCTGTGGACCACCTGGTTAATGTGTAACAGTGTCTGATAGAGATCAGCTGACATGTGTGAAGCACGAAACCTTGGAGCCTCTGCCACTTATCAGGACTTGAGCTGACCTTCTTGAATCGGCTCTGGCTGAAAACCCCATTGCAGAGTAATTACAGAGTCTGAAACCAAAGTGCGCCACCTGTACTCGTGAACTGATAACAGAGCCAAATGCAATAAAAACAGAATAATACACAATGATAAGCAGGAAAACAACACATTTAAATAAGTGTTTAAATAAAGTGTTGGTGACGATGACGTTTATTACAAACTGTAGAATACAATGAAAACGTACAGAGGAGCTGCGAGGAGATGAGTCGTGATTTCTGACAGGAGAGCGGCACGAGTGAAAAGGAAGGTTTAAAGACCGAGGTGAGGCCTGCTGTGAAGGTCTGAGCATGTGCGGAGGAGAAGAGGAGCTCAGGAGGTTCATGGATGGACGGCAGGAGGAAGAAGAAGAAATCAGGAGGCACTATATAATTTTCCAATCAGTGTTCAGGAATTCTCAATGGTGCTTGGTGCCACACCCTCAGGGACTTTAATGTTATATAAAAACACTGACAGCTCAATATCTACCTCAGTCACTCTCCCTGATCCAGCTGAGTCACCAACAGGAAAAATCTGCTTTTCACAGGAACTTGGCAACAGCAATAAGAGAATACGTAGTTTATTCCAAGAAGATATCGTCTCTCTCCCATATATAACATCTTATTGGAACCGATATGTTCCAGATATCAAGCGGAAGACAGTCTGGATGGTCCCCCATAAATATTTGATTGTAAATAAGGTGAAAGAAGTCTCTTTTAAAATTCGACATAAATGTTATCCAGCCAGTCACTACATGGTCAAATTTAAAAGGGACATAAATACTAATTGTACTTTCTGTGGGGATCATCCAGAAACTGTGACACATCTTTTTTGGTACTGTTCTTTTACACAGAGATTCTGGAAGGAATTTAGCTGTTTTGTTATCGTCCATATTTTAAGGGAGTTTTCTTTACGATGGGAAAATGTTTTATTCTGTTTCTTTAAGTTCCCCAAGAAGTATGAGAAATGTTTTTTATGATAAATTTCTTAATACTTTTAGCTAAATTTTTTACCCATAAATGTAAGTTTACTAACAAAACACCATATTTCTGTCATTATTTTAAGGATGTGCACATGCACATACAAACAATATCAGACTGCACCAACAAAAAGGCTCTCACAACAATATATGTATGTGAATTTCTGCGTGTATTCTTATAATTGTTACCTTTTTCTTTTACCCTTGGCTTTGTGTGTTCATGTTCTGTTGTTTTGTATACTTCATCTGTTCGTATGTTGTATACTCATTGTTTGTTAAATAAAGTTAAAAAAGAAAAAAAAAAGAAAAAGAAATCAGGAGAAACGCGAAGTGACTATTTCGTCCTGCAGGGGGCAGTAATGCGCCAGTGGAGGCCGCACTGACAGCGGAAGGATTTCCGGGTTGTTGAGAGGTCGTGGTGCTCGTGCTGCGACGTCCTTGATCGATTTCACTGGAATGCCGTCAATACTTTGACCGGTCAGAGTTCCGATTCCTTCCGCCGGCGTGGAGGTTTGTCCGGGACTCTCAGCAGGTGTGCGTGGAGCGAGCAAACTTCCGGTAACCCCTGTGTGTGTGCGCGTGTGTCCTGAAGCTAGCCGGTGTTAAGCGTTAGCCACGCTGTCTACGTATAAACATCAGCGCGTGCACAGGTGTGCTCCTTCCACAGGAGTTTAGTGCAGGGGTGGGCAACTCCAGGCCCCGAGGGCCGGTGTCCTGCAGGTTTTAGACCTCACCCTGGGTCAACACACCTGAACCACATGATTAGGAGAACCTCTGGAGAACTGCAGGAGCTAATTTAGCCTTTAAATCAGCTGTGTTGGATCAAGGACACCGGCCCCGAGCCTGGAGTTGCCCACCGCAGGTTTAGTGGAACAACTGCACGCGTTCAGTTCTCGTGAGTTTAACAGACGTTAAACGCTGACGCGTGCACGAGGACCCACCGAGAGCTGCTGCGTGCTCGCGCGTAAAAACAAAGGTTTAATCTGCAGTAATTCTAAAGAAGCTCGTGTTCTGCTGCCAAGACGAACCTTTTAGTTTCTTTTCAGCTTCTTTGTAATCAGATGAATTCATGTTTCATATCGAGCAGGTTAGATTACGGTAACACGTCACTGGCTCCCAGTCCTGCACAGTCACCTTTTAAAATGGTTTCCATCAGCTCAAAGCTCTCAGCGGCTTGTTCTCCGAGTACGCCACCAGAACCCGGTCACACCTGTCGGCCACCAGCTGCTGGTCTTTGTGCCCAGATCAGATCTCAGAGCTCAGGATGCTTCTGGTTACTGTGGTGCTGTTCTTGGCACACGCTTCCTGCTGACCTGAGGTCAGTTACAGAAACTGTTGTAGCTGTGACGAACCAACACCACCTGTACTGAAACGAGATGGCTGTAAACATGCTGTTAAAAACTTTATAAAGCATTATTTCTTAAATCCAGCTTCACACACAGTGAGTTCTAGAGAGCAGGGCTCCATGATGCAAATGAGCCTTTATACACAACGTGTTTCACGTCCAGTTTAACAGCTGCAGAGCTGCAGTTTTATATTTTTGTACTGTTACAGGTGCTGACGTGTAATAACAGCCAAACTGACCTCGCAGGGAGGAAGTAAAGTTTCACAGCCGATGAGCGAGTCCAGCTGTCAGTGAGCTGTTTGATTTATAACACGAGACACAAGCCGAGCTTTGCGCCGACGCTCGTCTGACGGACAAAGACGAGGACCGCTCTGTTTCCTGAATAAATGCCAGAGTCCTGTGACGAGTCGTCCCAAACGCGTCGCAGACAAACGTTTGATTTTAAAGTGCTGATGGGGCGGAGCTGACGTTAAAAGATGCGACCCGCTGAGGGGTCAGGTGACCCAGCCCAAAATACCAACCTGAAATACTGCAATACTCGAGTGTCTGATGTGGGCGTGTCAGCTGATGGTTGACGGTCTCCTGACAGATGTTCTCGTCTGATGTTTCAGGAATGGCGTCTCTGTGGAGTCTGAGACCGGCACTGACGTCGCTGATTCAAGGTGAGTGTCAGACATCAGGTGAACAAGCGCCGACTTTATTTCAGCGTTTAACCATAAACCCCTCCCTCTGCAGCGTCCCAGCACGCCTCTGCGTGGACCGCCCCCCTCCTGTCCAGGACCATGGCCACGCTCAACCAGATGCATCGCCAAGGGAAGCCCAAAGTCCCTCCCAAAGCCGTTGGAGCCACGTTTGGCCGCCCCCAGCTGAAGGCGGTCATCCTGAAGACGATGATCCGAAAGCCCAAGAAGCCCAACTCCGCCAACAGGAAGTGCGCCCGTGTGCGGCTGTCCAACGGGAAGGAGGCGGTGGTGTTCATTCCCGGGGAGGGGCACAACCTGCAGGAGCACAACGTGGTGCTTGTGCAGGGGGGTCGGACGCAGGACTTGCCCGGGGTCAAACTCACCGTGGTGCGGGGCAAATATGACTGCGCTCACGTGGTGAAGAAGAAGCAGTAGACTGACTGTGGGGGGAGGGGTGCAAGGTGTGTGTGTGTGGTGACCTCCTGCCAGCGGCGGCGACGGTCCTGAGCTTCACTCAGCTCCATGTTTGTGATGATCTGCTGTCAGTGTCCAGAATTAAAGACACTTCCTGTTCATCCTAAAAAAAACCCACACTGTTGTTGTTGTCGTCACTTCAGTTTGAGTTGGTTTGTTTACAGCACGTGTCGAGGTCACATTTCAGAGGGAAGTCCCTAAAAAACAGGCAGCGCCGCCTTTCACAGAGGCAGCCTCGCCGCCGTGTTGCATATTTGATGAAGAGATGAATAAGCTCAAATATTCAGTTTGCCTTCGTGTGGGAGGAAGAATAAAATAAAGTCCTTGGCTTGACCTGTGTGATAACCTGTCCATGAGTTCCAGGTGAGTAACCTCCAGGTTGTTGCAGTCTCACCCGCAGAGTTCAAAGGTGACTGAAGCTGCTGCAGATGTTGGTGAGGCTGAGGTGAAGTATGATGACGTAGATGGAAACATCTGGCTCCTTTTGTGTCACCTCAAGTGTGCGTGAGCGCACGCGGACGCCCGCCTCTCGCTGCAGTGTTGTTGTAGTTCACCTTCCGGCCAGCGGCGGCAGCACTGTTAGGTTCAGTTGGGACTCACCTGCTGTCTGGCTCTTCATTTTTGAAAAAACATTCTCTGGTTTTCAGTTCTCCTGGAGTCGGTGTGAGTGCTGCTGACAGACAGGTGAGAGCTCCATCCGTACACCTGCAGGTTAGCTCGCCAAAGGCGGCTGTGAAGCCTTTAAACCGGCGCTCCGCCTCCATCACAGCTAATTAGCGTTAGCATGCGCTAGCCGCACTCACAGCTAAGCATCAGCCGCTCTGCTGTCAGGGATGCTCCTGTAACACCGTCGGGTTTAGATCCTTTTTCGGGCGTTTCTTTGCCCATTCTGTACGGACGAGTGTGTTTGAAGCTCCGGGCTTCTCTCTGAACGCTTTACGTTAACAGCGGGCTAGCTCCTAGGCTAGCTGATGGGCTAGCTGGCTGTCCGTTTGATGCTCCGAGTTAAAGCACCAAAAACCATCAGCGTGAGCTCCGAGCTGCTGTCTGTGTGATCAGGAAGCTCCGCACACACGCTTTAATGCTCACAGTGCGGTAAAGGAAGAAGAAACAGACAGTGGGAGCAGACAAAGACACACAGCGCTGTGCAAAAGTCTTGAGCCACCTCTCATTTCTTAATGTTCTGTGATGAAAATGTGAAATATGTGCAAACACTGAACCACTCGGGCAGCTTCCTCCAGCAGCTCTCCAGCCTGCTGCTTTGGATGTTTCTGCCGGTTGTTCTGTTCCCTGTCAGGATGATCCCACACTGCTTCAGGGGTCCGGGCTCTGGGGAGGCCCATCCATGACTTATGGTGTTCCACAGTGACGGTCCCACACCTGGGGCTCAGGTGGGGCACAGAACAAGAAAAGAGGGCAATTTCTAATTTATTTGGAGCACAAACAAAATTAATTGAACATTTAAAAATAAAACATACAAATGGATTTCAAACATGCTGTTCATGTGGACGATGCACATTTGAACAAAGTTTACTTTTTGTATGAAAGATATTTTTGTTGGTTTGTATTTATTTTGTTATAAAGTGACTTTTTAATAGCTTGAAGCTTAAAGGTACATTCACATTTTCTGTTCAGTCTCTTTCGTCCTGTAGCGCTGGCACAGTGTCCTGTAACATTATAGTAACAGTGTTCTTACAAACGCACCGATGTGTTTCTTTATCTCAGCACAGCTCCCTGTGACCAACAGAAGGCAGCATGCGGTGCCCGCGGAGTCAAGCTCGGCTTCCCGTGTCGTTTTGCCGTCGACTGTGCGGCAGCATCACGTTGCTCACGACTGTTCAGTATGGAGCCCCGCAGGGGACATGGGAGAAAAAAAAATTAAGACGGACTTTTGCGGGATCTCGCAAAACAAACTCGGGATCTCGCAAAAGTCCGTCTTATTTTTTTTTCTCCCATGTCCCCTGCGGGGCTCCGTAGTTCAGTACTTAATCCCACAATTGATCCGAGTCTAAAACTGCCTGTGGCGATCCACTGCATGTGTTTCTATCCAGATGTGCTTTCACTGCGCTGGCAGCTGCTGCCAATCAGATGTCTCTAGATGTTCCTGCATGGTGGATCAAACTCTGATGATCATACTTGATCAGTTTGATCAAAGCTCTCCAACGCTGGTTGACATGCAGCTGAAACCAGGACAGAGCCTCCACCATGTCTCACAGATGGCTGCAGACTCACTTTTGGACCTCCTGACCACCTCGCACATACTGACCATGATTTGAACAGATAAAGGTTAAATTCTCCTTGTTTCCCTTCTGTTGGAGAAGTGGCCACCAGTAGGGTAGTGGTCTGTGGGGAGGAGGCGTCCAGTGATACGTGGAGAGGTCTGGAGGATGATGAAGTTAAGCTGAGTGATGCTGTGTGCAAATGGAGAGGAGGCGGGGCTGCGGTGTATCGATCTAGCTGATTCAAAGCGATCGATCAGTGAAACATCCGTCAGCGTGGAGCGGCGAGGCTTCTTTTCAGGTCACGAGGACAGAGGAATGAGAGAAGACTCCTGATGATGGTGAGCCACGCTGGCTCATCGGTGTGTCATCAGGACAGAGTGGTGTCGCAGACGCAGCACGCTGACGAACGTTTAAGGTTGATTAATGTTTGCTTCTGTCTCAGTGTGAGGATTCACTCCAGCCGGGCGACGGCGGCTTCATGCGGCTCATCTCAGAGGAAACCAACCAGGCTTCAGGTACGTCTGCACACTAACACTCTGGTGCTTTCACCGTGAGCAGGAAGCTTGTGTACAATTGTTTAATGGTCGGGGCGAATGTGGTTCAGGGACCGGAAGGTCGCTGGTTCAATCCCCTGCTCTGTCTGTCCTGGTCGTTGTGTCCTTGGGCAAGACACTTCACCTGCCGCCTACTGGTGTTGGCCAGAGGGGCCGATGGCGCGATATGGCAGCCTCGCCTCTGTCAGTCTGCCCCAGGGCAGCTGTGGCTACACCTGTAGCTGCCTCCACCAGTGTGTGAATGTGAGAGTGAATGAACAGTGGCATTGTAAAGCGCTTTATAAATGCAATCCATTATTATTATTTCAGAAGCCTGAAGGAGACGCATCAACACTGAGGAGGAGGAGAGCATGAGGAGATGAATGGAGTGAAGGAGGAGCCCGAAGAAACAGGAGAGGACTGTCAGCAGCTCCCTGCTCAAGGTTAGGGACCCTCGCTGGGTTATTTTAGTGTCAGAGTTACGGGGGGAGCGCTGATATCAGGCCAAGGCTGGATCCAACAGCTCTGCAGGTATCAGCAACAGGCTGCAGGAGGAGCGTCTGCCCAGCGTCCTCCTCTACCGCTGCTCTTCTGATTGGTTTTCACGTGATTCATATTGAAAGTTGAAATCCTTTAAAACGTGATTTTAATGATCATTTATGTCTTTGTGTCCTGCAGGGGCGGGGCTCGATCCAGGTGTGCAGAGTCTCTCTGTACCAGATGAACCGGCTTCAGACAGCGCTCACCGGTCAAAGCGCCGCCACCGGTGCTCGGTATGCGGCCGGGAGTTTTCGCGTCCCTCCCGCCTGGTCGATCACATGACCGCCCACACGGGCGAGAAGCCGTACAGCTGCTCGCTGTGCAGCAAACGCTTCACAAAGAAGATAAACGTGGCGGTCCACCAGCGGGTTCACACCGGAGAGAAGCCGTATTCCTGCCCCGACTGCGGTGTCAGCTACGCCCAGCTCAGCTGCCTGCGGCGTCACCGGCTCGGCCACGCCGCAGAGAAACCCCACTGCTGCTCGGTGTGCGGGAGAGGATTCGTCCAGCGGCGCCACCTCGTCCAGCACGAGCGCACTCACACTGGAGAAAGGCCGTTCCTCTGCTCGCTGTGCCCCAAGAGCTTCGCCTCCAGGACGGGGCTCGTCGACCACCAGAAAACCCACACGGGACAGAACCTGTACTCCTGCTCCGTCTGCGAGAAGGTTTTCTCCACGGCGTCGTCCTTCAGGGATCACGTGAGGCTGCACACGGGGCAGCAGCCGCACCCGTGCTCGCTGTGCGGCAAGAGCTTCAACAGGCCGGGTCTGCTGAGGAAACACCTGCAGAAGCACGCCGAGCAGATCCAGGTGGTCAAAGTCGAAGGTGTCGACGGAGAGGTGAGTGTTACACAGGTGTGGTCACATGACTGCTGGAAGAGTGTGAAAGGAGGGATTGGTCTTAGTGAACAGTTTCCTTAGAAGTGTCACATTTTCCTTTTGTGTCGTGACTTAAAGTAGGCGAGAGGCTCGCTGTGATTGGCTGTTTCTGGCTCACGCGCCGCTCCTCACAGTTTCTGTCTGTCATAAGCAATAAAATCAGGTTCAAGCTCAACGAACTGAAGGTTAAATTCACTTAGTTTCACTTAGTGTCACGCTTTGCCCTGACCTCCTCCAACTTCACACTGAAATCCTGGGAAAAGAGGCGGGAATTCATTTGGACCATTCAAGCAGAATTCAGGACTCGGGCGGATAACAGGAGAAACACCGTGGAGCTCACAGCGATCCAATTCAGTTTTAAAGCTCCAAAGGTTCTTTATATTGTACAGTAGACCCTACAATAACACATACAGAGAAAACCCAACAGTCATATGACCCCCTGTGAGCAGCACTTTGGCGACAGTGGGAAGGAAAAACTCCCTTTTAACAGGAAGAAACCTCCAGCAGAACCAGGCTCAGGGAGGGGCGGGGCCATCTGCTGTGATTGGTTGGGGTGAGAGAAGGAAGACTGATGTTCTCTGAGGAAACATCAGACAATTCCCAGTGAAGTCGAACAGTAATGTGTCCCCCCACAGCTGGAGAACCAGATGTTGAGCACCAGGTGTTAACCTGACAGCAGAGCGCTGGGACAGGGTCCCCTCTGCTCTCCTGGTTCCTCTCAGGGATCATTTTGTCTCTTCAACTCCAGGTCGGACTCATTATCGTAGTCGACGCCCTTCTGACCCCCGAGTCTGCGATTCGATTCTCAGGTCTTTATTTTAAGACACAACGTGTCGCCACAGAGGGCGAGATATCGGGTGTCTCGTCTGCACCCAGACAGACACTATCAGCATTGCCTCTGTTTATTCTCTGCTTTCTCTTCCCGAGCCTGGTTCTGTCTTCCTCCCTGTAAAGATGTAAAGCTGCTGCCGTGAGCTGGTTTGAGCTAAAAGTTGAAGCTTCAGGTTGTTCTCCGTCTGTCTGAAACTCAGGGGGAGATGAATCTTCACTGCTTCCTGTGTCAGAAGGACTTCTTGTCTGTGGAGAAGCTGCTGCAGCACCGGCAGCTCCACCAGAGGGCGCAGCAGTTCACCTGTGGCGTCTGCGGCCGAGAGTTCGGTCGAGCGTCGCGGCTGAAGGAGCACATGCGCTCTCACACCGGAGAGAGGCCGTACCAGTGCGACGTCTGCATGAAGCGCTTCTCTGTGCTCAGAGTGCTGAGGAAGCATCAGGAGATCCACGGCAGGGAAGAGTGTAGCACCGCCGCCGCTGACGACCAATCACAGCCTTCAGACCAGCCGGTGAGCAGTCAGCCTCGACTTCAGAAACATGCAGAAATTGGAAATAAGTGCAGAATGTAAGAGGATTATGTGAAATGTAGGAGCCGCATGTTAGCTTCATAATCTGACCTGCTCACAGCTGATGCAGGTAAACTGACCTCAGATCTGCGCTCTGTTCCAGAAAACGGGTGAATCGCTCAGCGGGATGAAAGTGGAGAACAGGAACGCCGGGAACGCAGACGGAGACTCGGCGACCGGTGAGAAACTCCAGCTCCTCGTTTCAGACGGGTCGGCCCGTTCGCGCTGCGGCAAAGCGGCTTTTCATTTCATGCCACACGTTACGTTCTCCACAGTTTAGCTGTCTGTCCTTTTAGTCTGTGAGAATCCACGGAGGCTTTTTCTCCTGAAATGACTCCAGAGTGTAAACGTTATCCCTGAACATCCGTCACATCTCAGCTAACACCTTTCCTCGGCGCCGGTGTGCTGCTGTTGGATGTTGGCGTGCTCCTGCGTGTCCTACAGCAGATTAGCTGGTGAGGACTCGGGCGTTAGGCAGTGTGGTGACATCGAGACTGAGCTGTGGGAGTGAATTTACTGCGGCATGAACTGAGTGATGTTTGGAGAGAGCAGTGAGGTCTGAACTTCTCCCAGCTGTGGAGGACGTTTGCAGAGGCTTGTCAGGTCCGGTGATTGTGAATAATTCTGCATCAGGGACCAAAATAAGAAAAAGGATGTGACATTTAAAGTGACTGAGCTTATTGTTGTGTTTTAGAAAGTGGAACAAGTTCCTCTCACACTGGTCAGCGTCACTCGGGTGGGCTGTGGCAGTGGGTAAATCTGTGTGGGTGGGAACAGGCTGAAGGAACCGTGGAGCTCAGGTTTACACTGAAGCGAGCTTTAACGATACGGCACCAGGTGACATGAACAGCTGAGTTACGCAGGTCCTTCACTCCCTCTTCCTGTTCGTCCTCAGACGGGAGCACCGATACTCCGAAGGGAAGCTCCTCCCACAGCTGCCTCAGCTGTGGGAGGAGCTTCCCGGGGATGTCTGCTCTCTTGGAGCACGCCAAGGTCCACGACTCGGAGAAGCCGCACCGCTGCCCGGTATGCGCGAAGATCCTCAGCAGCGCGGCCACCCTGCGAGTGCACAGGAAGACCCACATGGCCGACAAGCCGCACGCCTGCAGCATCTGCCCCCGGAGCTTCCTGAAGCCCTGCCTGCTGCGCCAGCACATGAGGACCCACATCAGGGACGGGCTCATCGCCGACCCCGCCGACAAGGTGACGCCCAGACTTCAAACCTCTTTCATCTGAGCGTGCGTTTGACTGAAGGCGGGAGATAGAAACTGCACTCAGATCAGATTTTGTGCATCTTTCAGGTGTTCTGGTTCGACATGAAGATCGAGGGCGGGAAGGTGGAGCTGGGGATGAAGAAGAAGAAGGAGGTGGATGAAGGCGTGAATGAGCAGGTAAGAAAACAGCTGGTCTCAGGTGAACTTTGACCTGTGTGCAGGTCTGAGGTGCAGAACGAGGTCAGCACAGAACGCAGCAGCTGTAAATGAAAGGCCTCACCGACAGACGCTCCGGTCCTCTGTGTGAACCCGCGTGCTCGCCATTCACATCACGTCACACTGATTTTAAATTACTTCCATTTATCTGGAGACATAATCACGCTAACATTTAACTGTAGTTTGATTTCCTCCTGTCTTTGTCTACTTCTACAGACCTCCGTAGATGTTTTCACCGGAGTTGAGCCCTCTGTTAACAAACCCCGCCCCACTGAGGGGCGGGGCAACAGCGAGGAGCGTAAAGAGCCAGACGTGAGCGGGCTGATAAACTCTGATGGTGAGGAAGAGGACTGGAGGCCAGCGCGCGGCAGTGAGTCTTCATCTTTAATTAATTAGTTATTGATTGCTCCCGACTGGCTCTGTGAGGGCAGCGGCAGTTTGGTTTTTTCTAAATGATGATTGGATGGCTGCATGTTTGACCCTGAAACGCTGACTGCCCTCATAAAGCCTGCAGGCACTCTCCTCAGCAGCAGTCGGTGTTCCTCTGAGTTCTCTCTGATGTCTCTGACAGACCCTGACGGGCCCACAGACCCTGATGGACCCACAGACCCTGACGGACCCACAGACCCTGATGTACCTTTACACCCTGATGGATTCTTAGATTGCGATGGGCCCACAAGTCCTCGCGGACCCTTGAATCCACAGGCCGACAGTGGGGCTGATGGGAAATCACGGCACTGCTGCCCCGTCTGCGGGCGCGACTGTTTCAAAGCGTCGGCGCTGCAGAAGCACCTGCGGATCCACTCGGGCGAGCGTCCCTTTCAGTGCCCCACCTGCAGGAAGAGCTTCATCCAGCACGTGCACATGACAGAGCACCAGAGGATCCACACGGGAGAGAGACCCTACACCTGCAGCATCTGCAGCAAGAGCTTCACCTTCTCCAGCGCGCTGCGCCGGCACCAGCGTCTGCACACCGACGCCCGGCCGTATCAGTGCCCCATCTGTCCCAAGACCTTCAAGCAGCGCAGCTCGCTCAAAGAGCACCAGCTGACGCACTCGGGCGTCCGCTACCAGTGCCCGCTGTGCAACAAGAGCTTCAGCCGCGCCCTCGAGCTCACCTACCACGTGGACGTGCACTCGGAGGCTCGGCCGTACTTCTGCGACATCTGCCAGAAGAACCTGAGCGGAGCCCGAGTCTTCAGGAAGCACATGAAGAAGCACGAGCTGCAGCCAGCCGGGCTGAGGGAGGCCGGGACCTCCTCGACCAATGAGAGTCTCTGAAAGCGGTGAGAGAGGGAGGCCCGTGCTGGGAAAACCAGTGTGGACAAAAGTCAGCGAGTAACCAGTGAAACCAGTGTGAGTTCAGCCTCAGATATTAGAAGGACTTCAGAGGACGCGCTCGGTTAAATCTGCCTTAAAGGAAAGGCTCTGAGATGCTGTTAGCCCCGCCTCAGCTCACTTCCTGTTGCAGCTGTCGTTACATTCCTGTCGTGGACGCAGTGAAGAAACAGGAAGACGCATGAGCCTTCAGCCTGTATGCTAAGCTAGGCTAACAGCATCCCAAGTAACAGAACGAATCTCTGCCTCCAAACGAGCCCCCGGTCCACGATCCGGCCGGCTGATTGGACCACACTGACCCTTTAACCAAAGTGCTTTTGGTGCCTGAACCACAGACGCGTGTCCGGATGTGACCCCTGAACTTTGCCGACAGCTTCTCATTTGGAGGTCACGTGTTTCAAACGAGAGGCGTGGTCACGAAGGGGTTTTTCAAACTTTTAGTGCTCGTTGAATATTTGGTGCTACAGATCAGCAGCCCTGGTTCTGATTTCATTTCTATAGAGGTAAAACAGCTGATATATGAAGGTCAAAGGTCAGCTACACAGAGGCCTTCGTGCTGTTGTAGAGTCTGAACCCTGGACCAGTTTGTACACTTTTAAAGTCACCACGTCTTTAAAGCCTCTGAGCTCAGCTGAAGCTGAACCTGAGTTTGTTTCCGGAGCTCGAGCAGCTGCGTGTTCCTGCAGAACCACAGATTCCTCCACTACAACCAGGAAACACTAAAAGACGAGTGCTGAACGCTCCAACACTTCATCGCATCCTGAGGAAAGATCTGTGGAATTATGTCATCAGCAGAAATATTCCCGTCACACGACTGATATTTTTCTACCAGCAGGTGGCAGTACGCCTCTATGAACTCTATGAAGTTTTATATCTACACTCACTGCCCACTTTATTAGGTACAGCTGCTGAGTTTACAGAGTACAGATCTCTGGAAGAAAATGCTCGGGTGGTGCCCCAGATCAGAGGAGAATGACCAAACTTATATAACTTATTATAACAAAGGTATGCAGAAGAGCGTCTCTGAGCACATCACACCCTGAAGCAGATGAGCTACAGAATATCTGCCACAACATCCAGGATCTCTCTGTCGGGGGGCGTGATGGTTTCTTGGCACGTCCGTGACAAGTTCACCGTCCTCCAAACGCCTCCACAGTCACCACATGTCATGGATGCGGTCCACAGCTCTGCAGTAAGTCTGTGATGGTGTCACGTCAACACGGAGAGTCTCTGAGGAATGCTTCCAGAACCTCGTCGATGCTGGGAAGAAGAAACAGGGTCCAGTCCTGTACTGGCAAGGTGTAGCTAATAAAGTGGCTGCTGGGTATGATTTATCTTCTCTTGTTACAGCAGCTCAAGTTAAATACAACAACGTGTAACAGGGAGCTTAAATGAGTGGGATTATGTGGCGATCGTGGCTCAAGAGTCGGGAGTTCGTCTTGTAATCGGAAGGTTGCCGGTTCGAGCCCCGGCTCGGACAGTCTCGGTCGTTGTGTCCTTGGGCAAGACGCTTCACCCGTCGCCTACTGGTGGTGGTCAGAGGGCCCGGTGGCGCCAGTGTCCGGCAGCCTCGCCTCTGTCAGTGCGCCCCAGGGTGGCTGTGGCTACAATGTAGCTGCCATCACCAGTGTGTGAATGGGTGGATGACTGGATGTGTAAAGTGCTTTGGGGTCCTTAGGGACGAGTAAAGCGCTGTACAAATACAGGCCATTTACCATTATGTCCATGAATGAAACTGAAATCTCCGCCAGGTGAGAATACCTGTGAGAGTTTCTACGTCACGTCCAACAAACCTTTCACTTCCCTATGAGGGATTTTCCCACGAGTTGTAGATATTTCCTGTGTTTAAATGTTTCCAGGTTCAGTCTGTGGGAAGCAGACAGGAATCTGAGGTGTCCCAGCATGGAGAGAGTTTATAATCTGAAACATTAAACTGAGACCTTCACAAACTGTTCGTGCATTTTATTATTTACATATCAAATGCATTTATGGGGTAAACGACCGCCGTCTCTGGGCTGTTCGGTGGTGTGCAGAGCACCACCTCTGATTCTTAGCTACATCTTCGCTCACCCCAACCAATCACAGCAGATGGCCCCGCCCCTCCCTGAGCCTGGTTCTGCCGGAGGTTTCTTCCTGTTAAAAAGGAGTTTTTCCTTCCCACTGTCGCCAAAGTGCTGCTCACAGGGGGTCATATGATTGTTGGTGGTTGTTTCTGCTGATGCAGAGTTTTCAGTCTACAGTACGAAGCACCTGGGAAGGAAAAACTCCCTTTGAACAGGAAGAAACCGCCCAGCCTCAGGGAGGGGCGGGGCCATCTGCTGCGACCGGTTGGGGTGGGTTTAATGTGTAAGCACACTGTTTTTTTTTCTTTTTTCTTTTTGGTGTGCCGTTTTGGACTGTGGGGGTCCATCAGAGAGAGCTTCACCAGATTGGGCATTTGCCAAGAGGCCTGGTACCACTGGATGGCACCGGAATTAAACGATTCTGTAGCAAAGAAGTAGGAGGCCAGGATTGCTCCAAAGCACCAAAACAGCACAGCTCAGCGTGAAGAAGCCGCTCTCAGCTCTTTAAACGCTCCGACGCGTCAAAGCGCCGCCGAACGATTCTAGGACGAGGCGTGGTCTGTTCCACTCCTGATGTGTTTTGGTCACCTAGTGATGTCACGAACATAGATCATTCATGGCAGTGAGACACAAACAAACAAATACCACTGAAGCTCTTCCAGAGTAAAGGCTCTGCTGATCCTGCTGACTCGGCTCCTGTTCATCAGGCGCTGGCTCGTGTCTGTTGCTGTGAGCTTGGAAGAAGCCCAACACCTGCTCACAGAGCCTCACTGACGCCTGCAGGTGTCAGACACCTGCAGCACGGCCTTCAGGCTGCTCGCGTCGACACATCTGGAGATGTTCTGCATATTTTTAGTTCGCTGGGTTTTTCCTGAAGTCATATTTATTTAGTTCTCTCTTAATTATGTCCCCCGTCTATTTACTTACCATGTTAATTTCACTTCCTGTGTCTCTTCCTCACGTCGCCACAGCTTGTGGGGGCCTGGTTACTGTTACTACTGTTCACAGTGCAGGAGCTAACAGCAGCTAACGTGGTTAACTCGACACGGTGCTGCATCTACTTTTAATTTCTTTTTATTGTTTCCAGCTAGTTTCCAGCTAATAATTTTTTTCTACAAGCTGGAACAGCAACTAGGGGAGGGGCCTGTCTCATTAAGGACTCTGATTGGATATTCCAGGCCAACCCTGTGGGCTGGTAATTGGGCCTGCAGACCGGCTCATCGGCCCAAAAGTGCGCTGGCCCAGGGGGAAGATGCTGTGTGTCCCAGATCAATTTTGTTTTTATAATTATTATTGAAGACATTGTTGAACATCTTTGAAAAGGGGGCAGCTCACAGTACAGAAGCACATGCGGCACAATCGAGCCGATCATGTCAGAGTGTGTCTGTGACGGTGGCGACCCGGGTAGTGAAGATTATTCGAACATTAAAGATTATTAATAACACAACGCAGATTAGTTTGCTTTGCAAATTCCATCAGTTGTATTTAACAGAAATGGATATATATCCTTTGTTTTTGTATCCTTATTTGACAGATTTTTGACGTCTTGGACTTTGAGTTCTTAATTCAAATTCATCGTCTTGATTTTATTTTTGTACATATTAAAAATGATAAGCAACATCTTTGCAGGAGGTCTCCTCTCTCCAGGAGCTCACTGCTGGTGGGGGAGAGGTGTAGGAGAGGAGAGGTGTAGGAGAGGTGGAGAATGAGCTCAACCTGGGTGTCTATTGTCTTGTGTAGTCTGGGAGATGATTGGATGATGGGTCGGGTGCAGTTTTCTCTGCAATGGGGTCGGGTGGGGCTGCCTGGGGTTATGTGGGGCTGGGCGGTGCCGCTGCCGGGTGCCCCAGATGGGCTCTGGATGGGCCTGGGCCCCCTGGCCTTGGTGGACTCCAGGGAGCGGGGGTGCCTACTGGGGTCAGCGGGGGAGCTGGCCCCAGGGAGGGGCCCCTTCCCCTTCCTTTCTTCCCTCCCCATCCTCAGGTGCCTCCCTCTTCCCGCTCCACCACACCCACACACATGCAGGGCTTGGGGTGCAGGTGTGTCACCAGGGTGGGGCACTCCCCCTCTGTCCCCTTCTGGACGCCTGTGCCTCAATTTTATTCCGCAACCTAGACAACCACATTACTCACACTCTCATAACACCTACATATAGGGTCTTGGGGGTGGGCACGCTACACGGCATCCAGAGGATGGTCTGTGTATTCAAACCCACCTCTGGCGCCGGTGCCCACCTCTCAATTTGAAACACGTATAGACACTGAGGGTTTGGGGAGGAGCCGTGCTGCTCTCTGGCAGGAAGCACCGTGACCAATGTTCCCTGTAATGTTTCATGTGTCTGAGCGAACACACAAACTCCCTGAGCGGACACTTGGACCACTGTGAGCAACAGCAGACGTGTGCACTGTGGTCACGCCAGCATCGCATCCATCCAAGTTACATGTTTATTAAAATAATCAAATTACAGCATTAAAGGCTGGGGGGAGGTTTGTTTTCGCTCACAGGCTTTCGAGCGTTTTCCTTATCAAACGCAGTTTTTACCGTTTCTTCCCGCAGTAAATATAAACAACGACAGTATTCAGGAAGAAAACCAAACACTGCAGATATTTTTATCATAACTCTGGTTTTACGTGGCCGATCAACACAATTTAAAAACTGGTATAAAGTCCACACTGTTTCCGTCAGTTGTTCCGTCTGTCCTGCTCACATCTCCAATGGTTGTACACGTTGTCATTAACGTGGCTCCACTCCACATCAGCCGCTTTGCTAAAACACCGGTGTCGCACATAAGGACGCTGTCATAGCCTGTCAGCCACGTGGATCAGCTGCGTATATACGAGTGTGAATCGCATCATTGGCTGGACTGTGGGTTAAGGTGGCATCGTTCTGATCCCATACGGGAGCAGCCAGTCACTGACTAACACTGCAGAACAGGATTGTTAAAGTTTTAATTTTAACTTAAATTCAGGTTGGATTTTTTTTTTTTTTGTGCGCAATGCAGATTTTCTGTGCGCAGAGACGTGCCAGCAGTGCGCAATTGCGCACCCGCGCAGCTTAGAGGGAACATTGACCATGCGCTCCTGTGTTTTAAATGCACTTTAGAACAGCACGCAGCAACACTACATATCAGCGTCTTCACTCACCCCTGTTCTCTGTTAGCCGTCGGGGCTGGGGGGCTGGGAGGAGGTGCTGGCCGTCAGATTGGTGTCTGGGATGCGGGGCCTACCTGCTAATGGAGATAAGGGGGCGGTCTGCTTGTCTCCACTTCAGGGAAAAGGGTTACATCTCCTGGGTCTAGGTACGGTTTGCCCCTTTGTGGCGAGGGTACCTGGACCTGGGATGTAGAGAAAGTTTGGGGAGTGTCTGTCTCCATGTCAGGTGAGCGCCGAGGATTTGTTTATGTGTGTATGGGGGTGGGAATGCATGTTTGTGTCTGCGTGCGCCTGTTCGTCTATATGTCGGGTTGGGTCTTAGACTCCACCTCTCTGGGAACATCTCAGGCTCTCCGAGGTATGGAGGCTTATCTCCCCTCACCACTCTCCCTGAATAAAATAAATACATAATTATAATAAAGGTCAATCAAGTGGACCAACATGGCACGGCCATGATGATCCGCTTGGCATCTTTCTTCAGGCAATAGTTCTGATGGCTAACGATCCAAACGGGACAGGGGAAAAGATCAGCAGTTCCCTCAGGAGTCCTGAGCTAATACATAAAGTATAAGTAACTGAAAATACTGAGTATATTACACAAGTACTGGAGTAGAAGTACTCACAGCTGCTGCTTCTTCATTTAATTATTTATTCAATTTAATAAAAGCGAAGCTGCGGCGTCGTCAGGCAGGTGGGTATTCCCCTCACGGGCAGGGGGCGTAGTCAGAGCCCCGGGGGCGGGGTCAGCGAAATACCGCGCCATCCTGCAGGATAAAAGCTGGTCCCGACAGCCTACGGGAGGCTCAGCTGACCGCTCCAGGACCAGGCACGATCACGTGACCTTCTCACCTTCAGCTTGATTATTTGAAATGCTCAGAGAGTTTCTGATGTCTTCAGACGAGATGATTATGACCAACCACACAGCAGCAAACACCACCGGAGCCGAGGACTGGACGCAGGTGAGCTCATCGCGATCAGCACCTCCTGTGCTCTCAGAATCACTGCGCACATTCAAGCACTTTAACGGAGCTCAGCAGCTTTACATGCGGCTGGATAAACGGTGTGACGTGGAAATAAAATCGAACTATGTGTTATTGCGGGATCTACAACAATACAATAACAATAAACAACAACAGTCGTGATTTGGTGCTGCATGAATAAAAATAAGCTGTTTTCTATACTCGTATTATTAGATTATATTGATGTAGACGCGTGATGCCGCAGCTCGTTCTGTGCCTTAAGGGGACAGTACACCGCGCTGCTACTCTGTGAACAACACACCGGAGGAAACCATCCAAGTGTGATTTACTCTGAGTCACGTCCAGGATGTGTTCGGCTTGTTTTCTGTGACGAGTCTCGGTCTGTTCCGTCTGCACTCGGAGACTCCGTCAGTTCAACATCTGCCAAAAGTCCAGTAAAACAATCAGCTCGTGCTTTTGTGCTGCTGCACTAAATCGAGCATCTCTCACTGAAGGAAGTGAAATAAATTCATAAATTTCACTTCCAATAAAATCTTTGAAGTGCTCGCGCTCACCGCTGAGCAATAATAACCTGATGGTTTAATGCAGAAGCAGAGAAAGCAGTCATCATAAACACACACTGGGTTTCTCTCACTCTTCATTTAGTGCACAACTCATTAGAGACAGACTCAGTGATGAGAGACAGGGTCGCTGTATGAAGAGTTAAGTAATGATGAGTCATATTTATTTGTATTTATTCTCTTGTACATAATCATGGGTTTGTTTATTTTAAAATGTCTATTGATCTTGATCATAATTAAATATTATATGTATTATATTTATATATAGTAAATATAAACATTTGCTTAAAACATTTTATTCATATTTATACTTTGATGTATTCTCACAGACTGTATGTAAAAGATGGAGGTATCCAACAAGGTGTCGCTCACTGATTTTGAAGCTTCAGTATTTTAGCCATGTTGGTCTTTTGGCACCAGAAGTGACCATACTTGGAGAGGGTGGCGTGCTGTCAATGCTAGCTACTTCCATCGATGGGTAGCTGTGGCTCCAGTGGTAGAGCGGCTTGTCTACCGACCCTGAGGGCGGAACTTTGATTCTTAAAACAGGAAGTTAGCATTTTCTCGTGCACAGGGTCTATTCCCCGAGTTACGTGACGCGTCCATCGGAGTGTGAGAGCGTCAGATAAAATGACTTTCGTGAATGTTGAAAGCTGTCACCTGCTAACTGCTGCTCACTAACGTCCAGATAAATCTGCGAATTACAGACGCTGCAGCCTCTGCTGGGCGTCAGAGGAACTGCAGTTTGTGATGTTTGGGCCGTGTTTAGTTTTATTCTGTGTAGGAGGAGGCCGCGGTCAGCGGGCACTTTGAGGGTTGTGCGCACTCGCCGTTATCTTGTTGGTCTTTTTGTGTGTTGAAAACTGTGAATTTCAACCCTCATCGGTGTAAGACGGTTAAACTGACATCTTAGAAAGAAGTAATAATGAGACTACAACGGTTTCCTTTTTCTCCTCTCGGAGTGAATTTCTGAACTTCCTCTGGGGTTTTTTGTGTTTCCCCCACAGTTTGTTTGTCTCTATTTTTAACACTTTCACTCCCACATCTGCAGCTGATGTTAACTGACCTGACCGAGAGACGAACACTCGCTGCAGCATCGATTAAAGCACAATCGCATTAAGAGTCACGCAGCTCTAAGAGCTCGAATAAGTAACAAAAGAGCGTTTGATGTTTGTGCTTCATCGTGAAGAAATGTGAAGTTTGCAGTGTGTGTGTCTGTGTGTCTGTGCAGACACCTCAGTGTGTGTGTCAGCCTGCTGACCGCCTGCCTGTTTCCCTGCAGGTGTACGTCGTGGTCAGTTGGATCCAGCTCGTCATGGCTGTGCTCAGGTCAGTGTCTTCATCCTCCACAGGCACAGCTGGAAAGTAAAGAAAAGCCATTCATGAGTAATTTAGAGCTTATTTTACTTCAGTCAAGTTCAGCAGCAGTAACTGTCGCCATTACTGTTTTTATCAGGAGTAAAACTGGAAACATGACTGGGAAAGTCAAGATACTCTAACTACATTTTAGTGACACATACATTTGACCTTTTGATATGTAACGTAGGCAAACTGAGTAGGTGACCCACAGAGCTACTGTGTAAAACCTGAACACCTACACGCTGTTTTTTACTGTAAAACTCTGAAATCCTGCATTTTTAATAATCCGAGCGCTGAAGAAGAATCAGAGTCGTCTCGGCCGGACTGTTGGACGTTCCTGTACAGAGACTTGTTTGTAATGGGCTGCGTCAGAGCACATTAGGCTTTTATTGCTGGTTCATTTACCCAGTGTGGGACCAGTGGGAAAGACCTGAGGGGTCAGAGGTCACAGCGCTCAGACAATAGAGGCAGGCGCAGTTCCAATCAGCTGTTTTTCTTTCACGCCATCTTTATTAAACACCGAGCTCTTCCAGTGAGGTTCCACTCATGTGTGTTTGTGTTTGCAGCATTCTGGGTTCAGGCTCCATCATCTGCTGCCTGATGTTACGGGGACTCAGCCGGAAGCCCGAGGTCAGCCGCTTCTCTGTTCTCTGACGCTTTGCACAAACTGTGTGAGATAAACTGTGGTCTGAACTTTAAAGTTAAAATAATTAAGAGGAAGTGCTTATAAAAGCTGGACGTGGCCGCTGTGAAATCACCCTTTGTGTTATCGAGTTCTCTTTTCCAAACCTCAGCCCGAGCCGCTGATTTGAAACTAGGCGTGATGAGAGGGGGCTGAACGCTGACACTGTGCCTATTGTTCAACGCTGTAACGAGGTCAGATTTCCCCGGCGCAGAGGCATCACTTTAGGACACTCAGATGTAAAGATGTACTGTCATTCACATGTTTACATTCAGTTCTGCTTTTATGTGGATAAGAATGAAAACATTACGTAACCGCTGGGTCCACTCATCGTTTTATACAGAAGAGTCTGTAAGTAGGACAAAGACACCCGATCAGCCACAAAGAAGCCCCGCCCTTCTCGAGTCCTAATGAGGTTCATAAAACCGCCGTCGTGTTTATTCAGTGAGACGTGAAACCCACCAGTAAGTCTTCAGGTGAACAGGAGACTCGTTTTCTCATAAGCTTCTGTCCAATCAGACTTGCCTCTACAACCAGGAGTCGCCCCCTGCTGGTCATCTACATTAGCCTCGCGCCGTCCTCCCTCCAGCTTTTAAAATCCTTTCTCAGCACGCTGTAATCTGTGTGTGTGTGTGTGTGTGTGTGTGTGTGTGTGTGTGTGTGTGTGTGTGTGTGTGTGTGTGTGTGTGTGTGTGTAGCTGCAGCCTCTGATGCTGCTCAGCGTCGCAGACCTGCTGCTCGCCGTGTGCTGGCTGATCGGCTCCATCCTGTTCTTTAAAGACTGCACAAGCCGGAGCACGCACTGTTACTACCTGCACATCGTGGAACAGGTGAAACAACACAACACTACACAACACTACACTGGACTGCTGTGGTTATACTGTAAGACAAAGTGACCCACGGAGTACAATCAAACTGAAAGACCCGAGGGTCCCGAGGGTTTGTGTGTGTCAGGACCCCAGGCCAACTTTATTGATAAAGCTACTAAAATAAAATAAACAGAGAGACCGATCGCTGGCATGAACTCCGATCTGACGGAGCAGCAGCTCTGACAACACGACGCCACACACGATTTTCCAGATGGGTTAGGTGATTCCAGCGCGGTGGTCAGACCACACCGGTAACACTTCCACCTTCATCACGTGACCCCAACATGTTCAAAACCAAGCTCCGCTTCAGACGGGCTGCCTTTGTTCTCTTTACTTTGTTTCAGGGGAAAGTTTTCAGAGTGAAGCGTGGAGCTGCCGAGGGATTTCCATATTCTCAAAGCAAAGTGTTTCCTGAGAAGTCAGCCAAAGTCGACCCCACACACAACTGAAATAGCATGTGCCAACAAGCAAAAAAACAAGAACTTTCACACAATAAAGTCAAATGTTTAACACGTGGAGCACATTTACAGCTAAAAGCAATCATCAGATTATATCCATAGTTATCAGAAAAGAGTTTTTTAACCACACAAGAGTAAGTTTGCCAAGACGATTTGTGCTAAAGGGCAAATCACCAAGAAAAGGAAAAGGAAGTGGCAGGAAAAAGGTCGGGGCAGCAATCGTGATGAAAAATTGAAAGAGAAACAAAAATAAATTCAATCAGCTCCAAGGAAACAAAACTAAAGAGAAACTGGAGCTGCAGAGCTGAGCTGCGTCTCGTCCGGATCGTAACCTGCTGAGCTTCTCTCCTCTAAACGTTTCCTCATCAGTGACTCATCCAGCTCGTTCAGTCCCGTTTACATCAAATAAAACTGGGTGCGGTTTTGCCTCTGTTTCTATGACAACCAATCCAGCACCTGAGGACGAGCGGGTAAATGACAGCTGTGTCCCAAAGCGTCGGCTGCATCCTCCGGAGGCCGCGTTTGAAGGCCGGTCACGTCACAGCCAGGCGACGAAGGCTGTCCCAATTCGTCGACTCCTTCAAATGCGTCCTCCTTTTCCCCGAATTTGAAGGATGGGTCGGGTGTGTCCTTCGTGGCCCACCATATCCCAGAATTCATAGCGCGGCCCAGC
Organism: Simochromis diagramma; assembly: GCF_900408965.1. Taxonomy (NCBI): domain Eukaryota; kingdom Metazoa; phylum Chordata; class Actinopteri; order Cichliformes; family Cichlidae; genus Simochromis; species Simochromis diagramma. Next base: position 18,568,837 of record NW_024386860.1, read on the forward strand.
CAAATTTCAGCTGCCAACAATGGCGGCTGCTGCTAAGTTTTAAAATTACTCTTATTAATCTTTCTGGGCCACAAAATAAACTTTTAGCATATTTTCAGGCGAGAAAGTAGCTGTGCAAACTTCAAATAGCTGCTCGGTTTATCAAGACATCGCATATTTGCAAAAGTGCGCCGACGTTTTCGGAGACGTCTGTTACCCACCAGCTCGATAGCTAGCCGGGGGGTTCAATGGTCACTCCAGCCGGCGAGAGCGGCGGACTCCCGGCTTCATCGTTTTCAGACCCCCGCTCTGTCGCTACTCAGGTTAAACATGATATTTAAGTCACTCGGATAACTTAAAAATGTAATTGTTTTCCTTTTTTCGGTGTTTCATTTGTTCCGGAGTAAATCGGTTTGGCTGAGATCAAAGTTATTAGATTAAATAAAACTTTATTAATCCATCGGGTGGGTTCCTCCGGGATTTTCACACAGCTGAATAAACGTTCAAACAGAAAACTGATTAAACAGAAGTGTGAGACGGTCGAGAGTTTACTCCAGTGTCCTGTTATATTTTAGACAGCAAGGAGCAGACGTGGAGTTTATTAAACTCCACAGAGACAGCAGTGACGCAGATCTGAAGGCTGGACCGTCCCATTTCACCGTCTCGCACTTCCGGCCTTCTCGCACCTCGAAGGACCCGGCCCACGTAGACCGCGAAGCCCGGGTCCTCCGAAGGATGCGGCCGACGTTTTGGGACACAGCTGACGTCTCTGTTGCCAAATATCTATCGAGTGAGCTATTCTGGCCCAGATGACCAGGTCCAGATCCTGAACTGGGTCATTCTGGGATGAAATGGAGCAGCAGAACCAGGACAGAACACAGCCTGGAAGCAGAAAAACATTCCTGACCCACATCTCCCACTCAGAGCAACAACCCCGGGTCAGCTGCCCCTTTTGGCTCTCGCGCTCTATTAAAGTCTGAAAAGGGGGCGGGGTGTCAGGTGACCCGTTTAGAAAATCAGCGCGGCGAACGTGAGCGAGGATTTGGCTCATCACAAACTCTGTTTCAGGTTTTCTACATGGCCTCCTTCTTCTACACCCTCAACTACGTTTGGAACCTCTACAAAGGAATCAAGGAGAAGTACTGCAGCTGCATGGATGGATACTCTGTACAGGTACAGACACATCTGTCCAGCTGCCAGGGCAGCAAAACACACACAACAGGTAGTAAACAAAGCTTTCAGGGTTTTGTTTGCAGCTCATAAAGCTTAAGAATAACACAAAGGGCAAACCTGCCAGGGTCAAACTCTGCGCAGCCCACAGCTCCCAGAGGCTCAGTAAAAGTAGAGTGGTGGGGAAACCTAAGAGGATAAAAAGATGCTCCAGTGTCCTGACGGGGCACAGACCTCCCCATGTTTGGTCCTGATGCTTCAAAATAGTTTTGACCTGGTACCCGATCACTTCGGTGCAGCATGAACAGCTTTGTTTGTCTCAGTAAACATGAGGCTGTAAAAATGATTTTAAAGGACCTTGAAAAGCTTATGCACACATCCACACTGGACGACTGTAACTGCTCTACTCGGGCCTCCAGCACTCTTCTCTTTACCGGCTTCAGTTAATTCAAAATGCAGCTGCGCGTCTCTTAACAGCTACGAGAATCTATGAACGCATCACTCCAATTTTAGCCCAACTACATTGGCTCCCTGTCAAATATCGCATAGATTTTAAAATTCTTTTGTTCGCTTTTAAAGTTCTGAATAATTTAGCGCCCAGCTCTCTCTCTGAGCACTTAGATCGGCCAATCACAGGCTCCCAGCACAACCTCTGTCTCGGTGACCGGGCCGTTGCAACCGTGGCACCCAGACTCTGGAATAACCTCCCTGTTCATGTTCGTACCGCCGAGTCGATCCAGTCTTTTAAATCACGTCCTGAAACGTATCTTTGTACTGTGGCTGTTGGTTCTAACGAGTTGTTCTAGCTTGTTGTTGTCACCTGTCTCATGCTTTTACTGTGAAGCACTGTGGTCAACACTGTTGTTTTAACATGTGCTACATAAATACATTCTGATGTGATATTTTGCATCCTTGTGCAGGTTTCCAACCGAGTGAGCACGGCGGGTAAAATCGTTGCTCTGGTTTCATGGTGAGTGAGCACCAAAGCCTCACTCTGTGGATGCATGCAAACACACACACGGTGGTACTGATAACAGTGTGTCCTGCTCTGTGTGTCTGCAGTCTGCTTCCTGTGCTGCTGATGCTGCCGGTAATCATAGAGGGGAACATCAGCCACTGTCAGGCCAACCTTACCGAACCCTACAGGTGAGGCCAGAACACAAAGCGTTCACGCCGCGAGCAAATCCACCGATTGCTTCCACGCAGAAGCTCAGTGGGCTTTTTTCCACATCCGACCAGGTGTCTGATGATGCACACCGGAGCGCTGTTCCTGATGTCGGACGAGCAGCCGATGAGCCGAAGCTGCCTGTACCTGCACACCTACCACATCACCGTCTTCCTCATCACCGTGCTCGTCACCCTCCTGAGCATCACGGTGAGTTCACGCTCGTCGCACAGACGCGTCTTATTCTACGAACATCACGTGGAGGTGACCTCCCCTCTCCTCTTCCCCCCCGCAGGTCCTCGTGGTCAAAGCGCGCTGTATTTACAGGCGCATCGTGACCTCTAACGGTTACCTGGGCAGCGAGCAGCGGGCCTCGTTCAGCGTGATGGACCGGAGGATGGTCCTGTACCCGCTGGTCTTCGTCTTCTGCTGGGGTCCAGGTTTGTTCGGCGCGGACTCTGATTGGTTCTTGTTGACGACAGACGCAGTCAGCGAGGTTTCAGCGTGTCTTTGTTTGTCGTGTTGTTTCCTCAGCGGTGATCCTGGCGTTTCTGCGAGTGGCGGATCCCGCGGCGTGCCAGGGCAAAGCCGGGGTGGTGCTGTACATCCTGCAGGTGAGTCGGTACCAGAGAAACACGACGACATTTACACTCTGAGCTCGTTCAGTTTTTGGTGGCGTGTCGTCTTTTCCTGAGGCTGTTGAACAGTTTGTTTGATTTGGATCTTTTGACAGCAGTCGAACATTTTGTGGTTGAATTTGTGCGTCGGGCTCATTTTGTGGTCTTTGAATGTTTTCTTTGTGTAACTGTGTCTCTCATTAAGCTTCCTTCTCGACTGCTTCACTGGTCTTTTGTTGCTTTCTGTGCGATTCATCACGTAGGATATCTCAGGCTCATCGTTGTGGTTCTTTTTGTCGTAGTCACACGCCTCTCTCAGGTTGTTTCACGTGTTTTTCGTGCAGTGACCCGAGCGTGTCTTGTGTCCTCAGGCGTTAACCTCGGCCTCTCAGGGCTTCTTTAACTGTCTGGTCTACGGATGGATTCGCGTGTACCTGCGGCGAGCCCGCAGGACGTTTTCGTCTCGAGACGCGGACACTCAGACGCCTCTGCTGCGAGCGCAGAAGAGGAGAGGCTACCAGACCCTGCAGACGCTCGCCTGAGACACACTGAGACCGAGGGCGTGTCTCTGCCAGCTGCCTCGAGAGGAGAGTCTGAACTTTCGCTTTCCTCGAGGGGGGAAAACACTTTGTTTCTGCATCAAACTTCCACCTATGATCCTGAACCACTGAGGCGAGAAAAAAGGGAAGAAGCAGGAGGGGGGGGGCTTTACACCGAGAGGAAGAGCGACGCCGAAAACAGGATTTGAAAGAGACGCGACATCGTCACCTGTGAGCTCCGTCGCACGGACGGGCCTCACAGGGGTTTGTTCAGGCAGGTCACATGACCCCTGCTGGTCACCGGCGCACAGTGAAAATGAAGACGCGTTTCTTTGGACGTTTGTATGTTTTATGAAATGTGCAAATGACAGAAAATTATTCCTTGTGTTTAAAAAAACAGATTTAATCTCTGAGACTTTTTGTAAATATGCTCCTTTAATCACATCTGAGTTTGTTTTCTTTTTATTTCTGTTGACTGCATTAAAATAGAGATTTCTACAGAACGCAGTCGTCTTTTCCTTCCTGTCATTAGCGGCTCCATTTCCACTCTTAGACTCCAGATCCTTTTGCTTACTCTTCTTAGATCAGCTCATCTGTCTGACACCAGCTCTCTTTAGACCCTCCCTTCCCCTGTGGTGGGTCTGCGCCTCCACAGGCCCCACTGGTTTAGAAACTTATTCTCAACAACAACACAATCAGCGATCGATCGATTTTACTTGCTAGCAAGGGAAGGCTGGTTGGAACAGGCTCTTGGAGCTCAACGCTCCTCACCCGACTCAACTTCTTCAAAGAGGAGCCTTCCTCACAGCTGTTTACTGAAAACAGTTACACAACAGTAAACACAAGCACCTCCCCTCATAAACCCCCCTATGGTTCTAAAAGATAAGGCTGTGTGTGTGCGCGTTTGTGTGACCTGCTGATCACAGAAGGACCATAAAAGCAGGAAGCTTACCACACAGGAAACAGATCTGCCTAATAAAGCCTCCCCAGCACCAGAGTAGCTGGGGGAGGTGGTCAGAGACAAAGGAATGTCTTTGATCATATAGTTTAAACTAAGACTTACAAATTTAAGAAACACAATGACAACAATTAACGACTTGACTCCAACACCCTGCCTGCTTTCTTTTGATTGGGAAGCTTGTGGAAGCCTGCTGAGGGGCTACGTGTGCTCTGTGGGTGCTCAGTGCCTGTAGAACAGGGGTGTCGAGGGCCGGTGTCCTGCAGGTTTTAATATCACCCTGGGCCAACACACCTGATTCACATGATTAGTTCTTTAGCAGGCCTCTGGAGAACTTCAGGACATGTTGAGGCGGTCGTTTAGCCATTAAATCAGCTGTGATGGATCAAGGACTCGTCTAACACCTGCAGGACTCCGGCCCTGAGGCTGAGTTGGACGCCTGTGCTGTAGAAGATGACTGTGTCAGGAAATCTGTGACAGTAGGAAAAACACTCGAAGCGTTTGGCTTACAGGGATTTTATTTAGTTTGCTGCCTCAGTGTTTTTATCATAGAATGAAACATTTTTAATATTTATTTGAAAGAAATAAGGAATATGTCTCCTAGGCCGTCACACCACACAACCATCGCTTCTTTCACGCCGGAGCCTGACCTCACTCATTATGGGATGTCCTGTTCAGAGGGATCCCTGCCAATTCCCATCGTCTGCTGCGGGCGTTTCACGGCAATCTGCACAACAATCAGTTTGCTCTTCAGGCCGACGTCAGCGTCTCTGAAATGTTGGCGTTCGTGACGTGACTGCAGAAGAATCTGAGCCCCGTTGGAGAGTTTGCAGAGCTTCACTTCACGAAGAACTAAAGAGGCTTCAAAAGGTCTCGGGGTGAATGTTTACCGCCACGTTCACACCGCCACACAGGAAGTGTTTGATTTAAAATGTTGGTTTGCTCTCGTGACATTAACGAGCTCGTTTGGATTTACGTCATGAATGATTCAAAGCCTGTGAACACGAATACAGTGCAGAGACAACAGAGTCAGAATACTAAAAGACTGAACGCACAATGAAAAGAGAGCTAATGACGTCACGTGCACACACAGACGGAAACTGGTTTAGCATTGATGTTTTATTTATGACACTGATGTGTTGTTACGCAGTGATTGTGACGTATGTTGCTCTAAGGCAGCAGTAGGCAACTGCAGGCCTCGAGTGCCGCGTCCTGCAGGTGTTAGATGTGTCCATGATCCATCACAGCTGATTTAAAGGGCGAAATGACTCCTCAGCATGTCCTGAAGTTCTCCAGAGGCCTGGTAATGAGCTAATCATTTGATTCAGGTGTGTAGACCCAGGGTGCGATCTAAAACCTGCAGGACACCGGCCCTCGAGGCCTGGAGTTGCCCACCCCTGCTCTGAGGAGTTTATCCTAATGGGCATGTCTGAACTTAGAAACAAACACCAGGGGGCGCTGCAGGCTGTGTGTAGTCTTTGTTAAAACTGCACAGATTTAATGTATCAGGATCTTTACCAGGTAGTAAACTGAGAACAGCACGTGACATCTTACACCGTGTGGTCGTTCAGATGCAGATTCAGTGAAGTTTGAGTTCATGAAGCGGACTGTGTGAACGCTGGAACAACAACATCCACCTGTGACGCTGTCTGGGAGCTTTCACCTGTATCATGAAGAAATCAGCTTTACTGCAGCATCATTGTAATAGAAGCTACGTGGCAGTTGAAGAGGGCGTTGTAGGTTTCTCCTCCACGTTTCACAAAATCAGCAACTTTCTTCCTCCCATTAAACTGTCTGCTCAGGTGAAACACGGGCTGCAGGGAACGCACACTTTAGTATTTTATTCTGCCTCCATACTGCTCATCATTCACTGAAACACACATTTTACTCCACAGAGGAAATATCTTTATGTTCAGCAACTCATCACTCTTTTAAAAATGTCTCTGACTCAAAGCTTCAGTTCAAACTCTGACTTACCTTCCAGGCTGAGCTCATGTGCCGAGCGCTGGTCACCACCGTGTCAGAGGAGATGCCGTAGTCCTGACCTTTGTGGATCAGCCACTGAGATCCATCAGCGAGCGTCACTCTGAGGGAAGAGAAAACGTAACGAGTCTGACGCTGCGCTCATCAAACATCTGAGAGTCCGAGATTCGAGCTGTCAAAGCGCGTCTGTGAACTCAAGGAAGCAAAGGAACGAATCTGAGGATGTAAGAAGTGCAGCGGAGCCTGGACAGAGTAAGAAATGCGACAGTTGGACGCAATCTGAGCCTTTTCAAAGAATAGCAAAGAGATGTGATGTCAAAGCTTCGGCCAGGCCGTGGTTTGTCTTTGTTTTGTAGCAAAGGTTAAAAACATTTCTAGCCTGGAAACATAAAAACCAGTCTGGGCTCAGGTGTGATGACCCATCACTGCAGCCGTCAGCAGGAGCTGCTGCAAAGTGGAACTGAAGAAAACTTTGAAGGAATCTCAGGCAGCGTCTTTTTCTGTGGCGACGGTGGATTCCAGATGGACATCAGCAGTAGTGAAAGCAGCAGGTTTTTAAATAAATACGGTGAGCGTGTAGCCTGACCTGACGCCGGTGTGGCTGAGCGGTCCAAACGTGGACCAACTGGATCCAAGCGGTCGGACCATCCATTCAGCTTTGTACACTGGAGAGTTGTAGAGATCTGTGAGCTGCTGACCCGACAGGTCGTAGTTGCAGTTGCTGTATCCTCCTGTCAGAAGGAAACGCTGTTAGTTTGATGTAATCTGTGTTCTGTACAACCAGCCACGCAGCTGCTTTTAAACCTCACCACAACATTAAAACGACAGAACTTTTTACCAGACGAGGCAGACGTTTGATAGTCCTGACCGACTCCCTGCTTGGACTCAGTTATCTCTGCTGTTTGTCTCTTGGTAGATGAGCCGGAGTTTCCACGCTGCTGCTCGTAAACAGGTTTCATCACATCAGCAGAAAGAGCTCAACCTGCACGTATGAAAGGATTTACTGACGTGGATTTCTAGACTGTAACTAAAATATGCTGAAATTTTATGACACATTTAGGACAAAATTTGTAACTTTTTATATTTAAATCTAAATGTTACGGGGAACTAAATATTTAGCCAATATGCAAATTTACTGGTCAAAGAAAATATCAAAATAAAAGCTTTACAAAAACCTCCTGTGGTGGACTGACGGGCACGTCTCAGCAACACGAGCTGCTTCACTGCTCGCCGCTTTGTGCAGTAGTGCCCCCTCAGCAGCCTCCACTTCTGGAGCTCCATAAATATTTGTATAGAGACTTATTTTCTAATGGACATTAGCACAGTGACATGAGACCAGTCAGATGTAGCTGAAGTGCAGCCTTTCAGCTTTAATTCAGTGGGTTGGACAAACAGATTCAAAATGGGAGAAACTGGAGTACTGTTAGCACAATCCCTTTGTTTTAGAGGCTCTAAAGAATTTGGACAAATGAAATAACTGAAAATAAAATGTTTCTATTACTTTATTCCAAACCCTTTGCTGGCACTGACAGCCTGAATGCTGGTTTCCTGCTGTTTAATGCTCTGCCACACCTTTACTGCACCAACCTGCAGCTGATGTTTGTTTGTGGCCTTTCTGTCCAAAGTTCAGAGTGAAATGCTGAGCGGGGTTAGGATCAGGTGACGGACTTGGACATTGAAGAAAATTCAACTCCCGAGGTGCTTCGGTGGATGTTGTGAGTCATTGTCCATCTGTACTATGAAACGAGTCCCGGTTTGGCTGCATTTAGCAGGACGTGAGCAGACAGTCTGTCTCTGAACGCCTCAGATTCATTGAGCTGCTTCTGTCCTGTGTCACATCGTCACTAAACACTAGTGTCCCAGTGCCACTGGCAGCCGTGCACGCCCACAGCATCACACTGCCTCTGCTGTGTTGTGCAGATTGTGTGGCGTGCTCTGGCGTGAGCTCTTCCACACCTACTTTTTTCTTGATCTTGGTTTCATGTTTCCAAAGAAAGTTTTTCCAGAACAGCGCTGGCTTTGTTAGATGTTCATTTTAGTCACGTCCAGCCTAACCTTTCTATTCTGGAGGCTTGTGAGTGGGTTACACCATGCAGTGAACTTACAGTCTTCTCTCTATGGTGGACTTGGATATATCGATGTGCCTTCCTCCTCCTGGAGAGCTTTGTTGGTTGGCTGTTGTTGTCAGTTTCTCTTCACCATGGAAATGATTCTGCGATCATCCACGGCTGTGGTCTTCCGTGGACGGCCGGCTGCTTTTACACTGCTGAGGTCACCAGTGCTTTCTTTCTGCTCAGCATGTACCAAACTGCCACTCCTAACCAGAGATGACGCGTTACTGTAATCTGATTACTTGACCAACACTGCTCCTAACACTGTAGACATTTCTCAGAAGGTTTTTCTGCTCTCTTTGACCGCATGTTGTCTGTTCACAGTAAAACTTTCCAAATGCAAGCACCACACCTCAAATCAGCTCCAGGCATTTCATCTGCTTAATTACGACGTAACGAGGGAACTGGCCACACCCACCTATGAAATAGCCTCTGAGTCACTTGTCCAGTTACTTTTGGTCCCTTTAAAAAGAGGCTGCCACATGTTAAGAAGTCTTCAAATGGGGGTTTCCTACATTTCCCACAATGCAGCAAACTGTGTTAGAACTGAAGAAAGTTAACCACCACCGATCGCGGAGGTTTTTCTGGTTTTGGCCCCAGAGCTCTGTGCGCCCGCTGAATATTCAGAGCAGAATCCGAGCGAAAGCTCAGCCCTCAACAAGTCCTCCACACACTGCAGCACAGAGTTTCCTTCAGAGCCCTCTTTTAGGCCAAAAATGCGAATGTTGTTCCGTCGGCCTTCCAAGTCAGCCAGTTTCATCTGAATATTCCGTTGTTGCTGGAGCGACTGGATTAGAGCGTCTTTTCCATCTCTTCCAGTCTTTTCTCAGCTTCTTGAGTCTGGTCTCATGGCTAGCTAGCTCATTCGCTGTTTCTGCCAGTTTTATATTAATGTCTTTCTTGAAGCTGTCGAATTCGTCCTTCATTTCTTGTGTGATGTCTTCCTTAAACGTGGCAAAACTCGAGTTTTAAACTCTGCTTTAAGTGAGTGAATTTCCTTAATGATGTCCTGGAAGTCTGCGTGAGGGTGGCTAGCTGCATCTCCTTCCATCTGCTCGCCTTGCACGCTGTTCTCGGACATGTCTGCGCTGCCTCCTCTTGCCATCTCCGCTTGTTTCACAAAGTCCTTAATGTTTCCTTGTCTTTTTGACCTTCTTCCACCTTCCATGGCATTTACTACACGGTTTAGCGGTGGAAATATTCGAATTCTGGTTTTCTTTCGAGTTTTGACCGGGAGCTGCAAGCTTATGCTGCCATCTTCCTTACGTCCCCCTGGTGGTCTCCCAGATTTTTTTACATTTTCATTGTAAGTGGGCTAAAGCAGTTAATTAAAAGTAGTCTAACATAAATGCTGTAATTTGATTATTTTAATAAAACATGTAACTTGGATGATTCGATGCTGGCGTGACCACAGTGCTCACGTCTGCTGTCGCTCACAGTGTCCAAGGACCGCTCGGGGAGTTTGTGTGTTCAGACACGTGAAACATTAGAGGGAACGTTGGTCACTGCAGCTCAGATAAAATAATTATTGTGGGTGATTCTAACATCCATGTAGATGCTAAGAATGAGAGCCTCAACATGGCATTTAATCTGTTATTAGAATGTAAAAGAACCCCCCCACCACTTTAATCACACTCTAGATCTTGTTTTAACATGTGGCATAGAAACTGAACATTTAACAGTGTTTCCTGAAAACCCTCTGCTGTCTGATCATTTTCATGGATGTTAAAGTCACCCACAATAAATAGTTTATCTGAGCTGAGCACTAAATCAGAGAAAAAGTCTGAGAAATCCGACAGGAACTCTTTTGAAGACCCAGCTGAATAAGAATCAGAAGGAGGAGTTGAGAGGCCATGCCTTATTTCCTGCTCAACTGGTTACCTGTCACAGGTATGAGTGTCGCAGTCCTGGGTCGGTGACCGAATGTTTTCTGGTATGTATTATTAGTAGTAGTCAATTTCATTATGATGTGTCATTGTTAGTCGCTTGAGTCTGTATTCAGTCAGTCTGCATCTCTGTGTACTTCCTGTTTTACTTTGTTAGTCTCCCGTCTGTTTTGCTCTTCCCTGTTTTGTCTGTGCCAGCCGTGTTCCCAGGTGTTTCCTCTTTGCCCTGTTCTCCACTTGTATTTAGTGTCTGCTTCTTCCTATGCTCTTCGTCACATTGTGCCCTCTTTGTGCTGCGTCTCCTCCCTTCGTGGCCCAAGTACTCTTAGTTTCTAGGTGCCTGTTCCCCAGTTCTGCATTTGAAGTTTTGGTTTGTTTTTGTCACGTCTATTGTAATGAGGAGTTTCCCTCGAAATAAAGCTGCGTCCTAAGTTGACTCTCTGTTCTGCATTGTGGGTCCTTCGTCTTTCCTGCACACAGCACGCTGCCTCTGAGCTGCTTCACTTTCACTTTGCTTGAACTGCCTCCCTCTCCTGCGTTGCTGGTAAGTCCTTCGTTCCCTCACACTGCAGGTCATTACATCACACAGTGGTAAACAGGTGTTCTATTTGCAGGTTGTATCCGTACAGGTCGCCTCCTTCCTGAACCTGACAGTCAGAATGAAGCGAGCTGCTTTCACTTTGGCGTGTTCGTGTTTCTCAGGAATGTTAGGCCTGGATTGGTGCTCAGACTCTCCTCCTGCTGCTGATCAGCCTTTTTGTTGTTGCTGTGACCTTTAGACGTGTTTTGGCTTTAGTAATGCTGCTAAGTGCTTGCAGAGATGCAGATGAAGAACGTGGATTTTATTTAATTATTATGAAGCACGGGTGGATCTAGAGACATTTTCTTAGGCTGGCATGGAAATGAAATGGGGGGGGGTCAAATCCAAAGCCTTTTTAAACACATATGTTACATATGGTTACAATGGTTCACATGCAGTAAATCTGCACGTTTGTGTAACTGAATTATTTTCTTTAGCCCACATAATGAAACACCTCAGTTACACGTGTGAGTTTGGATGTTATGTACTGTGTAGCCTGTATAATAAATAAATATGTAGCCCAGTAAAGCTACACAACATGGGGCGGTTCATTTACAAACACAAGTCTAACTGAAGCTTCACACTTTGTTAGAAAAATCAGATTGTTGCTTAAATTTACACAAAATGTCAGAAATCTGCACCGTCATGAACAAAAAGCTCATTTTTCATGATTTGTTGGGTTCATCCTCTGGGGAGCACGACATGACCGCACACTTTTCACTACTTTGTGTTTCACCCTTACATCTTTTGTTACCTCGCCTTGTTTGGTATCATTCAGCTCAGTTTTTCACTGACATACTGTAGTAACACAACTGATCTGAAATCACACAAAAACATCAAATCCTAGTCGTAGTTATATTCGCTTTACTGTAAAAACCACAAATATGTTTAGTGAATAATTTTACTAAAGTTGAAATGCAAATATAAACTGTCACATTTTAAAAACTATTTATCTAAAAGTCAGTGCGTCCGGCGTGTCTTAGTACAAACATTTAAAACTACTGAAACTACAATGAGAGAACAAGCAGGTGTCACAATAAGATGCCGCACGAATCATTTGTGTCAGTGAAGAAAATGAGTTTGTGGCCACGAGACAGAGAACAGCACAGGGACAAAGCTGCAGGCCTGACAGCAGGACGTGCATCACTGCTCCTGTTTCCACCTGGAGACAGTGTTTGCACTGCAGCCTTTGTCACATTCATTAGTGCCCTCACTGACACACAACACACACACAACACACTGACTACACACTCCATGCTAAACATCTCAAAACTCTCTCACTCGCTGCCATCACTCCCAAAACTTCGTCCTAAACAACTAAATCTTACGTGTTGCCTTTTTTCTTTCTTTACTCTTTGTGTGACAATAGTATTCAGGAAAAAGCAAAGCTTTTGTATATATTTCATCCTAACTCTGGGTTTAGTCACCTGTCATTAAAATGTAAAAATAGGAAGTCCGAACGTTCAACACAAGAAGGAATAGAGACTCAGCGCGGCTGCAGCTTGTTGCTATGTCAGCTGAAATCAGTCATGTGATTCGCAGCGCACTGAGAGTTAATAACACTCACCTTCAGTCCATTTCCACAGTGTCATAACCAACCAGCTGTGTGAAATCCACGGTGTTGTTCAAAAAGTGCTCTGGAACAATAATAGGCATCGGTTGCTACTGACAACAAGAAATATAGCCGCTCCACGCTGTGGGCTGAACCATTTGTTAATGGTAGAGGCGGGGGGAGTGGGGGTAACACTGTGCAATATATTCAGCTTTAGAGTTTATATTCAGTCTTAACTGTAGCTCGGCTCAAAGTGTTAATGCGATCGTGGCTCAAGAGTTGGGAGTTCGTCTTGTAATCGGAAGGTTGCCGGTTCGAGCCCCGGCTCCGACAGTCTCGGTCGTTGTGTCCTTGGGCAAGACACTTCAGTTGCCTACTGGTGGTGGTCAGAGGGCCCGGTGGCGCCAGTGTCCGGCAGCCTCGCCTCTGTCAGTGCGCCCCAGGGTGGCTGTGGCTACAATGTAGCTGCCATCACCAGTGTGTGAATGGGTGGATGACTGGATGTGTAAAGCACTTTGGGGTCCTTAGGGACTAGTAAAGCACTATACAAGTACAGGCCATTTACCATTTAATGCTGTCTTATATACATATGTTATATACATCACTGTCATATGCTAAACTAGGGTGGCAAGAGATCATTTCACTGAGTCCATCAGACACCTTTGCTGTAGTTTGATGTTTACTCTCTGCTTCCTTTATAGTGATCTACTCTGCAGAGGATTTGATGTCCAACCAACCATACACCATGGAGATGTTCAACCAACCATACACCATGGAGATGTCCAACCAACCATACACCATGGAGATGTCCTACTATGAATATGAATATAATGTCAGTGACTACCTAGATTATGGTGGTTTTTGTGTTTTTCACAACAACCAGAATGTGGTGAAGGAAGGTGATCGGCGCGTACATCCACTCCATCTTCTGCATCCTGGGCCTCGTGGGGAACAGCATGGTCATTGTCACCTACGCCTTCTACAAGAGGATCAAGTGCATGACTGACATCTACCTGATCAACGTGGCCATCGCCGACCTGCTGTTCGTGCTGGCGCTACCATTCATTGTCTACAACGAGCTGTGGTCGTGGCCGATGGGGCAGGTGGCCTGCAAGCTGCTGCGGGGCTCCTACAGCGTGAACCTGTACAGCGGCATGCTGCTGTTCGCCTGCATCAGCACCGACCGCTACATCGCCATCGCCCAGGCTCGGCGCAGGCGCTGGCTGTCATACAGGTCCATCATCTGCGCCATCATCTGGATCTTCGCTATACTCGTGTCCGTCCCCACCTTCTACTTCTATCAGTGGTACGAGCCGTCACACATGAATCACATCATATTCGACGATGATAACCAAACTGGTTTCCAGAGGACTCCTGCATACGTCTGTGAGCTCAAGTATGAAGGCCCAGCTATGGTGGTGAGGGTGGACGTCCCCATCACTCAGATCAGCGTGGGTTTCTTCCTGCCACTCTTCATCACGATCTTCTGCTTCAGTGGCATCATCATCACCCTGCTTAAGACCAAGAATCTCCAGCACCACAGAGAGGTGTGGGAGATGCTGGTGGTTGTGGCCGTGTTCATCATCTGCCACCTGCCCTACAACATAGTGCTGCTGTACAACACGGTCACCATGTTTCAGGAGTACTCGTGTGATGAGGTGGACATGCTGGAGATGGCCCTGACAGCGTCGCAGACCATTGCTTACTTGCACTGCTGCCTGAACCCGATGCTGTACGCCTTGGTGGGGCTGAACTTCAGGAACCAGTTCAGGAGGATCTTCAGGGACCTGTGGTGTCTCAGAAAGGCCCCACGCCGCTTCTCCAGAGTCACCTCCGACTTCTACATGTCCTCCAGTCTGCGCTCGATGGACGGGTCCAGCAACAGTGGCGCTTCTTTCACTATGTGAAGACATCCGTGGGTTGATCTCTGAAGATCCAGGTCTCTAACACCGAACGCGATTCACGTCTGTCGCACCGACGAGATTCCTCAAGATAAAGAGATCTAACGCCGAGCTGCACCTCTTATTCTGATTCATTATTTTGATCATGAAATAGCCAAACTCCTGCATTTTCTTTCTTTTGTCATTATTTTGTGAGTGATGACTGTCAGTGTTTTGTCACCTGAAACGGCGGCTGAACGTGCAGAACCACGAAAACACGTCTGATTTGAACTCGTCTGATCTCTCCTTCATGGCGGCCTCCTCGTGCACCTTCGACCTTTTTCAGCACTGCTGCTGTTTTAAGGACGCCCTGGCGCCGTGCGCAGCTCTGCTGACGGTGTGACTCTGGGCGGTGAATCACTGTGTTTCATGCATGTTTTAGCTGACCTGGAGGTCAGAGTGCGTCTCTCACCAATGTTCACATTCTTATAATAAAAATGCACTAAAATGTTGGTATTCAGTTTATTCAGTACAGTAAATGATGACAGAAATCATGTGGGCTTTCCTTAGAAAAATAGTCAAACAAGAAAAATATTCAATACTCAATTACCCAGTTTATTTTTCCAAGGACAGTTTTTGCTGCTCTTAACTGATTCAAGCAGTCGTTTTGTTTTTGCACAGCCCAGCAGAAGTCTGTGCAAAAATATATGCAGAAAAGAGTCTCACATGTGTGCGACAGTAACGCACTCGAAATACTTTGGTATTGTTGCCTCTGTGTGTGTGTGTGGGGGGGGGGGGCAAGGTGTTTCTGCGCAGTGTACCAGGGGCACGGAGAAAATGTGTCGTACCATAGGCACGAGCAGTGTGTGTGTGTGTGTGTGTGTGTGTGTGTGTGTGTGTGTGTGTGTGTGTGTGTGTGTGTGTGTGTGTATTAAACAAATAAATAAATTCCCCACTCGCCCCTGTGGGCGGTTTATCCTTCAAGCTCGGGTCCTCTACCAGAGGCCTGGGAGCTAGAGGGTCCTGCAGTATCTCAGCTGTTCCCAGGACTGCGCTGTTCTGGACGGAGATCTCCGATGTTGTTCCCGGGATCTGCTGGAGCCACTCGCCTTGCCTGGGAGTCACCGCACCAAGTGCTCGGATCACCACGGGGACCACTGTCACCTTCACCCTCCACATCTTCTCCAGCTCTTGGTATTTCTCGAGCTTTCCTTTCAGTCCAGCTTTGTCCAGCCACTGGTTTCTGGATATCAGCCTCCTCTATCTGCCGGTGGTACATACCGTGCAGGGGCCTGTCCTTCCATGATGGTTCCTCGTCTCCCTCCTCTTTCTTGGGTTTCTGCTGCCTGAGGTATTCACTGAGCACTCGGTCGGTTGGGGCCATCTTTGTGATGTATTCGTGGATGTTTGTTGTCTCATCCTGGACTGTGGTGCTGACACTCACCAGTCCCTGGCCCCCTTCCTTCCGCTTAGCGTACAGCCTCATGTAAGCTTACATATATGTATATACAGGGAGTGCAGAATTATTAGGCAAGTTGTACTTTTGAGGAATAATTTTATTATTGAACAACAACCATGTTCTCAATGAACCCAAAAAACTCATTAATATCAAAGCTGAATGTTTTTGGAAGTAGTTTTTAGTTTGTTTTTAGTTTTAGCTATTTTAGGGGGATATCTGTGTGTGCAGGTGACTATTACTGTGCATAATTATTAGGCAACTTACCAAAAAACAAATATATACCCATTTCAATTATTTATTTTTACCAGTGAAACCAATATAACATCTCCACATTCACAAATATACATTTCTGACATTCAAAAACAAAACAAAAACAAATCAGCGACCAATATAGCCACCTTTCTTTGCAAGGACACTCAAAAGCCTGCCATCCATGGATTCTGTCAGTGTTTTGATCTGTTCACCATCAACATTGCGTGCAGCAGCAACCACAGCCTCCCAGACACTGTTCAGAGAGGTGTACTGTTTTCCCTCCTTGTAAATCTCACATTTGATGATGGACCACAGGTTCTCAATGGGGTTCAGATCAGGTGAACAAGGTGGCCATGTCATTAGTTTTTCTTCTTTTATACCCTTTCTTGCCAGCCACGCTGTGGAGTACTTGGACGCGTGTGATGGAGCATTGTCCTGCATGAAAATCATGTTTTTCTTGAAGGATGCAGACTTCTTCCTGTACCACTGCTTGAAGAAGGTGTCTTCCAGAAACTGGCAGTAGGACTGGGAGTTGAGCTTGACTCCATCCTCAACCCGAAAAGGCCCCACAAGCTCATCTTTGATGATACCAGCCCAAACCAGTACTCCACCTCCACCTTGCTGGCGTCTGAGTGGGACTGGAGCTCTCTGCCCTTTACCAATCCAGCCACGGGCCCATCCATCTGGCCCATCAAGACTCACTCTCATTTCATCAGTCCATAAAACCTTAGAAAAACCAGTCTTGAGATATTTCTTGGCCCAGTCTTGACGTTTCAGCTTGTGTGTCTTGTTCAGTGGTGGTCGTCTTTCAGCCTTTCTTAGCTTGGCCATGTCTCTGAGTATTGCACACCTTGTGCTTTTGGGCACTCCAGTGATGTTGCAGCTCTGAAATATGGCCAAACTGGTGGCAAGTGGCATCTTGGCAGCTGCACGCTTGACTTTTCTCAGTTCATGGGCAGTTATTTTGCGCCTTGGTTTTTCCACACGCTTCTTGCGACCCTGTTGACTATTTTGAATGAAACGCTTGATTGTTCGATGATCACGCTTCAGAAGCTTTGCAATTTTGAGACTGCTGCATCCCTCTGCAAGATATCTCACTATCTTTGAATTTTCTGAGCCTGTCAAGTCCTTCTTTTGACCCATTTTGCCAAAGGAAAGGACGTTGCCTAATAATTATGCACACCTGATATAGGGTGTTGATGTCATTAGACCACACCCCTTCTCATTACAGAGATGCACATCACCTAATATGCTTAATTGGTAGTAGGCTTTCAAGCCTATACAGCTTGGAGTAAGACAACATGCATGAAGAGGATGATGTGGACAAAATACTCATTTGCCTAATAATTCTGCACTCCCTGTACATACACACATATACATACATTGTCTACCAGTCTGTGGTGCAGAGGGGGGGGGGGGTTGGCAGCATCAGTGCCAAAGATGTCAGCATGTAACAGGATCAGCAAACTGGTTCATGAGACTGGAACCATCACTGGCCAGAATCTGGAGGTATTTGAGTGATGAGGGACATTAGAGTCACTGATCCCATCATGGACCGCCCGTCTTACTCGCTCCACTCCACAGTACCGAGGCAGCAGAGCTCCTTCTCCCTCAGACTGATTCAAACCGTGTGTACATGGACACATACAACCCAAACCAGGCCATAAAGAATGCTTGAGTCCCTTGAGACCTTCTCTATCAAACTGCGGCCCTTATTGCGACAGGTGCTGCTGTTTCTCAGAGGCGATTTGAACTATTTGCTAGATTTATGCTTTCCCAGTCTTTTCCCATCCGGGGTCATATTACCCAGGGCCGGGTTGCGGGGGCAACAACCTAAGCAGAGACCTCCCTCTCCTAGCCACCTCCTCTAGCTTTTCCGGGGGAACACTGAGGTGTTCCCAGGCCAGCCGAGAGACATAGACTCTGGAGCGTGTCCCGGGTCCCCTCCCGGTGGGACATGCCACCTCAGCTGGCTCCGTCTGATGCAGAGATGTAGCGCTCTACGCCCCATCTCCCCGTTATCAGTTCAGTCAAAACATCCGCACAGATGTTGAGCTGCATACAAATACAGACAGAAGAACTCGATCATGTGTTTCTCAGTGAGTTTGATGTTTTCAGGCCAAACTAGTTTCTCTGCTGGAAAACAAACTGATGTTGAACAGCCCCACTGAAGCTCTGCTGTGTTAGTGGGAACGCAGCAGCTCAGCGAAGCTGCTCTCACAGACACAGCAGCAGAATCATCTTAGACATCAGTTTACAGCACAAACAGGCTCTTACTCTTTGCCTGAGGGTCCAGGATCAGTACTGAAGCCTGGAGGAGGATTTTTGGACCGATCGCTCTTCATAGACAGACGGCTGGATCCTGGAGACTCTGCTGTGTCCTCGTCTTCCTCCAAACCGCTTATGTTCAGTCAGTCTGACAGAGAAACCAACAACACTGACTGTGAGTGCAGAACAAGAATCAGACAAACAAGTCTGTACAAGACTCGCGCCCAAGACTGGGAGACAAAGAAGTGTGACGGTCAGAGGATAATGAATCCAGAGACAGTCCAGCATTGAGCTGATCCTTCCATATTTCCCCTCCAGCTCACAGAGGCACAGCTGACTCAGAGACTTTGACCACAGAAGAAAAAGAAAATGGGACAAACGCTGTGTTTCTACTTCCTGCTCTGTCGACTGTGGAAATACAGTTTCGTGACTCTGGCAGAGGAATCCACGTGGTCACATGACAGGATGTGCACATTGATAACGTACTTCAGAGAGGTGGGCCTAAGTTTGTGTCTGGGCATATCTTTGTAATCAAATGCAGACAGTGCTGTTCATGCAATGTTATTCATGTGAGACCAACGTTGAGTTTGTGCTGCAGGAGGACACGGATGCACAGTGAAGTGAAGGAACCTGCACACCAGCGGCCCATTCTGTCATCAACAACATTTTCCCATACACTGTCATTTGGATCAATAGTTCGTCCCATAGAAACTTTCACAGGGTGACAGATAATCATCTCACCTGATGGCAACAAGTTAAAATCCGACCCGATCCCTCAGAACACTCCCTCATCGTATGATGTGTCCACTGAGCTCAGCTGATAAATGTCTTCATCGATAGTTCTGCATTTGAACTTTAGATACCGAGCACAGACACCAGGGGGCGTCCAATCAAAACGCTCGAGCCCTGTAAAGCCTGAGCCATGAAATAACTGCCAGGAAATTAAATGAAATCTTAAAAATGTCATTTGTAAATAAAGAAGTATTAGTTTTAATGTGAGAATGTCCCTCCCACTTTGCTTCATGTCTGTGTTCAGTTACCTGTCCCCAGGTGGGGGCGCACCCTACTATCAGCAACAGGGGGCGGAGTCCACTACAAGCCTCCCTGCAGGTGTTAATGATGTTTTTTCCTGAAGGGGTAAAATAACTTGAAACATCTGCCAAACTAAAACTCGAGGAGTTTGAGTCCACAAGAATCGCTGTGATTCTCTTACCTCTGCAGAGAGGAAGATGACTCGGAGACTCTGAGGATAGAAGGAGGATGAACACTCACCTGGTTTTCCTCCTCCTCTATCACGGAGTCTGAATACTTCCTGTTTCTCCCTCACCTGTACAGAATGGCTTCTGCCCTCTGTAGTTCCAGGTAAACATGTGGTAAAACACAGGATGTGTGTAACACAGACCTAAGGGTGCTATCTTTATCTTTAAATTGCTTACTGATGGAGTTTTCTAATAGCTTTGATGAAGCCGGGGGTCCCTGAGCCCAAATAATGATTTAATAATCATCAACCCCAATCCGTTTGACACTGAAAGGTTTTATTAGTTTATGATTTTAAGAAACCTCCATCCTCTGAACAGGCTCTCAGTCACACACAGACATGTGTAAAAACTGATATAATTTCATCTTGTTTTCAGTAGTCACTGTGTGAACAGCATTTCCCATAAGCCCACAGACATCCAGGGTTACAGCTGTCAGTGTAATGTGAAGAGAGGAAGTGAGGATGGTTTTCTTTAAACACGTGGAGAGGAGCCAATCAGAGGGACAGAAACCACGGTGACGGAGACAAATATAAAAATACTCACATTTAAAAACAAATAGATTAAAGGTTTAATACAAAGAGGGAAGCATGGTGGTGGCGGTTTGTCACTGCTGCCTCACAGCAGCGAGGTCCAGGGTTTGAGTCCAGCCGGAGCTTTTCTGTGTGGGTTCTCTGTGACTTCCTCCCACAGTCCAAAGATATGGACTGTGGGAGGCAGCTTCTCTCCTCCTGCTACCCCCCAAAAACCCATCTCCATAGAGACTGTGTCAGCTCCCAAAAAGACAAAAAACAAACTAAAAACCAGCAACAAACAACTTAAACATAAACAATCACAAAGAAAGAACAATACAGTATCCACATCTGAACCAAAGAGTAAAACAGTGAAATGTGGATTATGTGGATTATTAAATATTAGGTCTCTCTCCTCCAAGTCTCTGTTGGAGACTTAATAATTGATCAACAAATTGATTTACTCTGCCTTACAGAAACATGGTTGCAGCAGGATGATTATGTTAGCTTAAATGAATCAACACCCCCGAGTCATTCTAACTACCAGAAACCTCGAAGCACAGGCTGAGGGGGAGGTGTGGCAGCAATCTTTCACACCAGCCTATTAATCAACCAAAGACCCAGACAGACTTTTAATTCATTTGAAAGCCTGATGCTTAGCCTCGTCAACCCCAGCTGTGAAATTCAGAAACCAGTCTTGTTATCATCTATCGTCCACCTGGGCCTTACACAGAGTTTCTGTCTGATTTCTCAGACTTTTTATCTGATTTAGTTCTGAGCTCAGATAAAATAATTATTGTGGGTGATTTTAACATCCATGTAGATGCTAAAAATGACAGCCTCAACATGGCATTTAATCTGTTATTAGACTCAATTGGCTTCTCTCAAAATGTAAAAGAACCCACCCACCACTTTAATCACACTCTAGATCTTGTTTTAACATATGGCATAGAAACTGAACATTTAACAGTGTTTCCTGAAAACCCTCTCCTGTCTGATCATTTCCTGATAACATTTACATTTACAATAATTGATTACACAGCAGTGGAGAGTAGACTTTATCACAGTAGATGTGTTTCTGAAAGCACTGTAACTAAGTTTAAGAATATAATCCACCCACTGTTATCATCTTCAATGCCCTGTACCAACACAGAGCAGAGCAGCTATCTGAACGCTGCCCCAACAGAGGTCGATTATCTTGTTAATAATTTTACCTCCTCACTACGTACGACTCTGGATACTGTAGCTCCTGTGAAAACTAAGGTCTCATATCAGAAGTACCTGACTCCGTGGTATAATTCTCAAACACGTAGCCTAAAGCAGATGACTCGTAAGCTGGAGAGGAAATGGCGTGTCACAAATTTAGAGGATCATCATTTAGCCTGGAGAAATAGTTTGCTGCTTTATAAGAAAGCCCTCCGCAAAGCCAGAACATCTTACTATTCATCACTGATTGAAGTAAATAAGAACAACCCCAGGTTTCTCTTCAGCTCTGTAGCCAGGCTGACAAACAGTCAGAGCTCTGTTGAGCCAACCATCCCTTTAACGTTAACTAGTAATGACTTCATGAACTTGTTCACAAATAAAATTTTTATCATTAGAGAAAAAATTACCAATAATCATCCCAGAGATGTAATATTATCTACAGCTACTCTTAGTACCATTGATGTTAAGTTAGACTCTTTTTCTCCAATTGATCTTTCTGAGTTAACTTCAATAATTACTTCCTCCAAACCATCAACGTGTCTTTTAGACCCCATTCCTACAAAACTGCTCAAAGAAGTCCTGCCATTAATTAATGCTTCGATCTTAAATATGATCAACCTATCTCTAATAATCAGCTATGTACCACAGGCCTTCAAGCTGGCTGTAGTTAAACCTTTACTCAAAAAGCATCTCTAGACCCAGCAGTCTTAGCTAATTATAGGCCAATCTCCAACCTTCCTTTCATATCAAACATCCTTGAAAGAGTAGTTGTCAAACAGCTAACAGATCATCTGCAGAGGAATGGTTTATTTGAAGAGTTTCAGTCAGGTTTCAGAGCTCATCACAGCACAGAAACAGCTTTAGTGAAGGTTACAAATGATCTTCTTATGGCCTCTGACAGTGGACTCATCTCTGTGCTTGTCCTGCTAGACCTCAGTGCAGCGTTCGATACTGTCGACCATAATATCCTATTAGAGCGATTAGAACATGCTGTAGGTATTACAGGTACTGCGCTGCAGTGGTTTGTATCATATCTATCTAATAGACTCCAGTTTGTGCATGTAAATGGAGAGTCCTCTTCACACACTGAGGTTAATTATGGAGTTCCACAGGGTTCAGTGCTAGGACCAATTCTGTTTACATTATACATGCTTCCCTTAGGCAGCATCATTAGAAGACATAGCATACATTTTCACTGCTATGCAGATGACACCCAGCTCTATCTGTCCATGAAGCCAGATAACACACACCAATGAGTTAAACTGCAGGAATGTCTTAAAGACATAAAGACCTGGATGGCCGCTAACTTTCTGCTTCTTAATTCAGATCAAACTGAGGTTATTGTACTCGGCCCTGAAAAGCTTAGAAATATGGTATCTAAGCAGATTCTTCCTCTGGATGGCATTACCTTGGCCTCCAGTAACACTGTGAGGAACCTTGGAGTCATTTTTGACCAGGACATGTCCTTCAACGCACATATTAAACAAATATGTAAGACTGCGTTCTTCCATTTGAGCAACATCTCTAAAGTTAGAAATATCCTGTCTCAGAGTGACGCTGAAAAACTAGTTCATGCATTTATTACTTCCAGGCTGGACGACTGTAATTCATTATTATCAGGATGTCCAAAAAACTCCCTGAAAAGCCTTCAGCTGATCCAAAATGCTGCAGCAAGAGTCCTGACAGGGACTAGAAAGAGAGAGCAGATTTCTCCTGTATTGGCTTCCTGTTAAATCCAGAATTCAAAATCCTGCTCCTCACATACAAGGTCTTAAATAATCAGGCCCCATCTTATCTTAATGACCTTGTAGTACCATATCACCCTATTAGAGCACTTCGCTCTCGCTCTGCAGGCCTACTTGTTGTTCCTAGAGTATTTAAAAGTAGAATGGGAGGCAGAGCCTTCAGTTTTCAGGCCCCTCTTCTGTGGAACCAGCTTCCAGTTAGGATTCAGGAGACAGACACTATCTCTACTTTCAAGATTAGGCTTCAAACTTTCCTTTTTGCTAAAGCATATAGTTAGGGCTGGACCAGGTGACCCTGAATCCTCCCTTAGTTATGCTGCAATAGACGTAGGCTGCCGGGGGATTCCCATGATGCATTGAGTTTTTCCTTTCCAGTCACCTTTCTCACTCACTATGTGTTAACAGACCTCTCTGCATTGAATCATATCTGTTATTAATCTCTGTCTCTCTTCCACAGCATGTCTTTATCCCGTCTTCCTTCTCTCACCCCAACCAATCACAGCAGATGGCCCCGCCCCTCCCTGAGCCTGGTTCTGCCGGAGGTTTCTTCCTGTTAAAAGGGAGTTTTTCCTTCCCACTGTCGCCAAAGTGCTTGTTCATAGGGGGTCATATGATTGTTGGGTTTTTCTCTCTATCTATGAAGCGCCTTCAGGAGACTTTTGTTGTGATTTGGCGCTATATAAATAAAATTGAATTGAATTGAATATAGATGGGTTAGCTTAACTGATGATGACTGCTGTGGAAAAATAAAGTGTCAGCTCTTCGGTTCCCATTCTGTGGGTAGTGTCTCTGTTCCACAGCAGGGACCTTAGTTCCCACAGACATGCAGGCTGTCATCTTTCCTTGTGTCAGAGACGCCTTTAAGGAAGGAGATCCGTAGACATTATTGTGTATATGAATGTGTGCAGACGTTTGTCTGAAGCTTACAGTTAGTGGGGTGTTTGTTGTGAAGTCTGGAGCCTTCAAGTGGAAGAAAAGACACATCACAGTCTGTGTGAGGGTGGCCTTTATTATCAGGAACTTTGAATCATGTTTACTGGTTCATCATTCGACGGGATCCCAGGTGGCAGTTATCAGAGAGTAAGTTGTAGTTGGGTCCTCCAGCACTCACGAAGTCTGAAACTGTCTTTGAACCCTGGAATTCTCTAGAACTGACAGGCTGCAGACAAAAACGAGACAGAAGGTCAGAAAGAATCAAAAGTAAATGTTTGGATTAAAACTCTCACTGAAAGTTTCACGTCAACACAAATTCCAAGAAGAATCAGCGTGCAGGAAATAAAGTGTCTGTTTGTAATCAGGAGTCTGCAGGATCTCGTTTTGGTTTGTTTTTGCCAAACCTCTCCTTTTCACTTTGGTCTGGTTCCAATGGTTTCTGTTGGCCACCAGTATACACACCAGCAACGAGCTGAAGGTATTTACTTTTTTTGTTTGTTTTTCCTGACTGTTTGAGGACTTGTTGAACACAATAGAGCCACGTTTCAGAGTTTATGATTAGACTGT
Source organism: Simochromis diagramma (assembly GCF_900408965.1). NCBI lineage: Eukaryota > Metazoa > Chordata > Actinopteri > Cichliformes > Cichlidae > Simochromis > Simochromis diagramma. The sequence goes on from NW_024386860.1 coordinate 18,593,455, forward strand.
AATTAAATGGACATGCTGGTTGTATGTTTGAAGTTTACCCTCCAGGCCGAGCTCATGTGTCGAGCATCAGTCACGACCGTCTGGGAGGATAATCCGAATCCGCCTCCTTTATGGATCAGCCACTGAGAGCCATCATCTAACGTCACCCTACAAAAGAACGAGAGGTTTGAAGATGCTGCTCTTTGATTTTCACGTTGACGGCTGTCAGAACAATGTTTGTTATTCCAGCACATGTGACGTGTCGACCTCAGTTGGTCTAACACATCTGCTTGCTTTCTGCACAATGAAATCACAACAGCACAGTGATCAGAACGATGCATTTAAGGGTTTCAGCTGTTTGTACAAACTGGAATATGCATTATAAAAGCTCCACTGTTGTCTTAATGGATCAGTATGATGTTTGTGCCGCCATCCAAAGAAAACATCTGGAGCTTTATTGAATACAAAAATATGACAAACACAAACAAGCAAGCACAGGAAACTGTGACTCTACAGTAACAGTCTCCTCAGTTCCCACACTTACAGTGTCAAACGGCACAGAGGGAACATTTTTGATTGTTATGTTTCAGAATTAAAGTCAAAATAACTAAAGCTCTTCAAAAGCATTGAGATTATTGGTATCAACTTCTGTTTGTTTGTGGAAATGTTTCTGTGTTCAGTGCGGACCGACCGAACCCCGGAGTGGCTGAGTGGTCCCAGTATAACTGACGTCCTCTCCAGCGGCCTTTTCATCCTCTCAGCCGTCATCACCGGCGAGTTGTAGAGACGGGTCAGGTCCTGACCGGACAGGTCGTAGTTGTAGTTGCTGTACCCGGCTGACAGAAGGAAACGGGAGGTTTATTGACACTATGCTCTACAAACATCACGCAGCACCACTGCGAGCGGCTTTAAGCCCCACGGCGCTTAAACAAATGAAATACTCACGGCCGGACGAGGCGTCCACAGTCAGAGCCAGCAGGGTCAGCGCAGAGAGCAGCGCTTTGAGGGAAGCCATCGCGGGTTTGTCTCAGTCACAGACGTGCAGCTGAAGTTTTATAGTCCCGACAGCGTGACGGTCTCCCCTCTGCGCTCGTGTTTGTCTCTTGGCAGACGAGCTGGGATTTCCACACTGCTGATGGCAAACAGCAGTTTTCATCATCAGCAGGTCATCGCAGCACTCTGCAGAGAATCAGTTTTCTGTGAGCTGCAGTTCCTCCTTGATGGGCCTCAGACATCCAAAGGGCATGAGCGATTACTGGGCTAATCATTTATTTATGTTCCTGTTTTATTCATCGATTTACTGTCTGAAGTCCACCTCAGCTGCAGGTTATAAACACCATGAACATTTTTCCTTTTGTGAGGAGCTCCTGAATCTTCCTCAGTCATGAGGAGCCCAGGCCTTCACTGCCAGAGGAACTCGGGCTGTTCCCACAGAGTCATCCCGTCCGTGTCCATGTCAGCCCGACAGTTAGAGCAGCTTTGAAGTCTGAAAGGACTCGGGCTGGATCAATGAGCTGCGAGCTTTTGGGGTGTGAACGAGAGTTTGTAAGTGAATTTCGATGCACTCGTTTGGGTAAAACTGCTTCTACAGTCACCTGCAGTGCAGCTAAACTCTCCTCACCAGCTTAGCTGCAGCCGTCCCCGTCCAAAGCTCAATGTTCATGCTGGATGGCGTGACTTCAAAATTTCCTGAGCTGCCAAAAAGCAAACAAACAACCTACACAAAGCTTCTGTCCCAAACAATTATCCCTAATTTTCTGCTCACAGGTTTAAACAGGAGTCAGTGGGTTATAAGAGCTTCAGAGTAAAGCAGTGTGTGTGGGGCTGATGTGCACGCTGCATGAAGATCAGAAACAATGCAAACCAAGCTCACAGGGAAAGGAATCGTTTTTCTACGAACGATTGTTGCAGGGAACCCACTGTCCTGTCTGGCAGTGTGGAAATCAGAATTGTTGTCTGAAGGCCAAACAAAATGCTCAACATGTACATTTGCCCAAGTGGACCATGATTGCATTTACTATAATGGATAATAGATTTAATCTGTTGATATTCAAAGATCTGTTCTTGTTAACCCCATGATGTCCAACTAATCTGTGCAACGGCATAAAGTCTGTTCCTTTGACTATATGTTCCAAGGATTTAATTCCTTTAAAACTCCAGTCTGGAAAGTTGTTCATATTATTGTTCCTTAGTGTGTCAGGACTGTTCCAGATGTTTGTATGTTTGCATGTGATCAATGAAGACCCAGTGATTTTTAGAAACTCCCAGCATGCTGTCAGAGAGGAGCTGATGTTGATGCTTTTAAAGCAAACATGTCATTTTATGTTTCAATGAGTAGTACGTCCGAAATGCCTGTTCTGTGTCCAGACAGGGATCATCTACATTCCTCAGATGTATCGTAGCCTGTTGGCTAAGAAGTCTCCCGTTGAAATAATTTGACATAACATAAAACTTAAAACTGAACACTGCGGTTTTCGTCCCGGTCGTGGAACATTTGGAGAAGGCGTTCGACCGTGTCCCTCGGAGTATCCTGTGGGAGGTGCTTCAGGAGTATGTGGTGTCTGGCCTGTAGCTTCGGGCACATTTGATCCTTATGCAGCCGTTGCAGGAGCTTGGTCTGCCTAGCTGGCAGCGTGTCAGACTCATTTCTGGTGGGTGTTGGACTCCACCAGGGCTGCCCTTTGTCACAGATTCTGTTAATAATTTTTATGGACAGAATTTCTAGGTGTAGCCAAGTGGTGGAAGGTTTCCACTTGGGTGGTCTCAGGATCTCAGATGCCAGCTTCAGTTTGGATTCGGGAGACAGACACTATCTCTACTTTCAAGATTAGGCTTCAAACTTTCCTTTTTGCTAAAGCATATAGTTAGGGCTGGACCAGGTGACCCTGAATCCTCCCTTAGTTATGCTGCAATAGACGTAGGCTGCCGGGGATTCCCATGATGCATTGAGTTTTTCCTTTCCAGTCACCTTTCTCACTCAGTATGTATTAACAGACCTCTCTGCATTGAATCATATCTGTTATTAACCTCTGTCTCTCTTCCACAGCATGTCTTTATCCCGTCTTCCTTCTCTCACCCCAACCAATCACAGCAGATGGCCCCGCCCCTCCCTGAGCCTGGTTCTGCTGGAGGTTTCTTCCTGTTAAAAGGGAGTTTTTCCTTCCCACTGTCGCCAAAGTGCTGCTCATAGGGGGTCATATGATTGTTGGGTTTTTCTCTGTATCTATGAAGCACCTTCAGGAGACTTTTGTTGTGATTTGGCGCTATATAAATAAAATTGAATTGAATTGAATTGAATTTTTTGGAGATGATGTGGTTCTGTTTGTGGTTCTGTTTGTGGTTCTGTTCAGGTGATGACCTTCGGCTCGCACTGGAGTGGTTCACAGCCAAGTGTGAAGGGCTGGGAATGAGAATCAGCACCTCTAAATCTGTGGCCATGGTCCTCAGCTCGAAAAGGGTGGAGTGCTCTTGGTAGTGACCGAAAGAACAAGATCACGGATACAAGATGTGGAAATGAGCTTCCTCCAAAGGGTGGCTGGCCTCTTCCTTAGAGATAGGGGGAGGAGTTCAGCCATTCGGGAGGGGCTCAGAGTAGAGCCACTGCTCCTCTACATCGAAAGGGTCCAGATACAGATTCAGTGTTCATTAACAGATCCACCCCATTCCACTCCCTCTGCCCTGCCTCCACCTCTATGGTGGTGGGTGCATCCTACAGAGGTTGTGTGAATCTGCTGGGACCTGCTCCTGTTAGCAGCGATGTGATCACGCTGTGATTGTCCCCGTTAAACACCAGATCGCTTTTCATGTTGTCAGAACTCGATTTTATATTCCTGACAGAAACTCGGCTTCGACCTGGTGAGTCTTCTTGTTTCTCAGAACTCCTTCCTCCCGATTGGTCACTTCTCATCTCTCTGGTAAAGGTGGAGGTCTAGCTTCAATATTTAAAAATGAATTTCACTGTTGGGAACTTTCACCTGTTTTCTACCCCAGCTGTGACTGAACTCCACAGCTGCACTGTGGTGGATCATCCACTGAAATGCTTTAAGGATATTAATCTTGATTTTGCTGACTTGCTGGGGAGTCTTATAATAATAATAATAATAAACTTTATTTATAAAGCACACTTAAAAACCAAGGGTATGCCAAGGTGCTTAACAAGTAAGATAGAGTATAGGAGGAGGATAATAGAAATAGGACCAAAGCAAGTACTAAGTACTAAGCAGGTAGCTGTCACTGACACACAGGAAAGCAACAGGAACAGAGCAAGCAAGAATTTAAATGAGCATAAAAGTGCATGATATAAAGTCATAAAAGAAATATTAACTAGAGGGAAAGGCAAGATTGAATAGGTGGGTTTTTAGTCGTGATTTGAACAGTGCAATAGAATCAGATGCACAGAGGTCGAGAGGAAGGGTATTCCACAGTCCCGGGGCAGCCAGAGCAAACGCACGGTCACCCCGGGACTTCAGCCGAGATCTGGGTCGGGTCAGAAGTAGTTGAGTGGCAGATCTGAGTGTTCTAGCAGGAGTATGTGGCTTAAGAAGTTCACTAAGATAACTTGGTGCTAATTTATTAATAGTTTTGAATGTAAGGAGTAATATTTTAAATTGAATACGGTGCTTTATGGGCAGCCAATGCAGGCTAGCTAGGACAGGAGTAATATGGCAAAATTTCCTGGTACCAGTCAAGAGGCGGGCTGCTGCATTTTGGACTGTTTGCAGTCTAAGAAGAAGAGAAGAGGGAAGACCGTAGTACAGGAGTTACAATGATCCAGGATATGACCATGTTTTAATTGTTGGTGATTTAAAAGGCCTTCCTCGCCCTTATCGACACTCAGTGGGTGAGCGAGCCAACTCATGGAAAAGGTCACACACTCGATCTGGTGCTGTCAAACGGCCTGAATGTTTGAAATCAAAGACTGTGGGATCATTTCCCTGTGATGTTTAATATGATGTTGTGTAATCCGGAATTGAACAGCGAGTCAGTTAAATGCATTGACCGCTGTTCACTTTTCCTTTCATTATCTCTGCTCTTTACGATGCCAGCCTACCCATTAAAGAGCTAGCTGATCTGTAACCCTAACGCACTCTAGGATGAGGGACTCTGCTGCTCCGCTCAGGACTAAACGCAGTAAATCATCAACCTTGGCTGAAATAACCCACCTACACTCTCAGTCGTCACACAGAGAGAAAGTAGAAGAAGGACAAACTCCAGGTGTCTTCGGGCATCCTACACGACTACTCATCAAAATATCAGGTCACTTTTAAAGCTACAAAATCTGCTTTTCTGTCCAACGTCCTTTCTACCAACACTCACAAGCCCCGAGTTCTCTTTAATATTGGTAATTAACCCTGGTGCCACTGTTCCTACAGAGGCCTCCTCTGCACTTTGTGATAACTTTGCAATACTCCAGTGTTAGACCTAGATCCACCTTCTAAGTGCTCTACTGTTTGTCAGCAGTTTGAGTCTGGGACTTCATTGTCTTACAGGAAGTAATCAATGAATTGATATGGGCTCAAATTGTGGTCATAAATATTTTGTACTTGTAAATCAGGATTTGTATGTGTAACAAGAATTTGTGTGGACTTAGCCAAAAAAATCTGTGTGAAACTCTGCACTCAAGTTTCAAGTTACAAGTACGAATTTTCCTTTCATCTCATTGGCCAATGTCATGTCAATCACAAATTTAACTATCCAATCAGAGAACAGGTGGGTTTGGCTATTGGAGGGGTGTTTCATGGAGCTTCAGGTCCTTGAAGGGAATAAATGGCCTTTTACATGCCAGCCCAGCGTTTTCCTTCATCACCACGAAGGAAAACAGTCTGTGGTCGTCCGAGTTTGGTGATTTTTGTGTCACAGGTCTACGTGTTTAATACAGGGACTTCCACAGCCTTTTCAACAGCGCTGCGAACCTCAGGGGGGCAGTGTTGTGGAAATGACAGTCTTCACTAGTGGGGATAGTTACAAAGCTTTCTTCGTTATGAATTAGCATACTTGTTTTTATTGAACATTTGAAGAACTAGCAAGAAAAACAGAAACTCTTGTAGAGGACATAAAGTCAGAGATAGAAACGACAGGTGCATCTAGTACAGGTAGAGCTGCTGCAAAAACCCACAGAGCTCAGCAGCCAGCAACAAATTCTGGATCCTTGGCTTTTAGTTAGCAGTTAGCATTAGCAGCACATCCTGCGTCCGATGTGAAAGGACTTTTATGCTGCGCACTGTGACTCACAGCCATGGTCCCGGGTCAGCCCTGACTTTGTGTTAAACTAATCCTAAAGTAATAATGTATTTCTAACCACTGACATACCACAACTTTATCCTTTCAACAGCTGCTGAAAGTAAGGGGACCTAGCTGCTATCGGCTATTTATATAGAGATCCTCCAGCTTCAAACTGTATCACCCTTCAAGGACCTGCAGTTCAAAAAAGCCAAACCCATCTGTTCTCTGATTGGATAGTTGAATTTGTGATTGACATGACATTGGCCAATCAGACGAAAGGAAGAAAAATAGGGTCAAAATTCGTACTTGTAACTTGAAACTTGAGTGCAGAGTTTCACACGTATTTTTTGGCTAAGTCCACACACAAATCCTGATTTACAAGTACAGAATATTTATGACCACAATTTGAGCCCATAAATTAAGACCTTCATATTCCCCTCAGGATGTCCTCCCTTCCCACCTTTTCAAGGAAGCTCTTCATGTTACTGGGGCTAGTATTTTACTTTTAATTAATGCTTCCTTGTCGTTAGGTTGTGTACCAGCTGCTTTCAAACATGCTGTTGTGCAAACCAAAAAAACCAAAAATCTGGATCCAAATGTTCTTTCTAACTACAGGCCAATTTTGGAAACTCCTAAATTTTGGAAGAGGTTGTTTTCAGGCACTTTGTGACATTTCTGAAGAGTTCCAGTCTGGTTTTAAATCTCGTCACAGTGCTGAGACGGCACCTTTACGAGTTTGTATTGACCTTCTTTTTACTGTTGGCTCAGGTTGTTCTGCTGTTTTAGTCCTTTCAGATTTGGCTGAGCCTTTGACACAGTTGATCATAACATTCGTTTATTGTGACTTGAACACGTTGTTGGTCTTGAGTCACAGTTTTATGATGGTTTAAATCATACCTGTCAGAGCGGTCTTTTTCTGTTGCTATTAGAGAATACTCCTCCTCCTAGTGTGGGGTACCACCTCCTGCTTGTCATCATTCCCACACTGCAAGGAATTTCAGAGTGTTTTTAAATCGCTCTTAGAAATTAGATAAGAAAGTGTCCACAGGTGAGAAGATCCGTTTTTATCAGCTACCTGAAATTGCCAAGACGAAGCCTCATCTTCCTCTTAAAGGTTTAGAAAAACATTCATGCCTTCATCACCTCTGCAGCTCTCTTTATTTGAGCGTTGAACACTTAGTCCGAAATGCAGCTGCTTGTCTTTTAACAGCTGTTAGAAGTCATGATCACATCACTCCAGTTTCATATGAAGTGGCTGCATTATTAGCTTATTACCTGTTAGCTAACGGTGCCACGAGAGAAAATGAGCGACATCAAGAAAAGAAGCAAAATCTGGAACCGTTTCAATTTCATTAACAGCAGGCAGAGTGTAGAGTCTGCAAGAAAAGGATATCATAGAGAGCCACAAACAACCTGCGCAGGCACCTGAGAGCTGTCCACCCATCAGTGCAGTGGGAAGATAAAACACCGTCAGTTGAGTGTGATATCAATGAAGGTGCCAGTGTGTCTACTGTTGCTGCTGCTGCATCTGGAGCATCTTGCAGTACACACCACAACCACCTAAACCAACCCAGAGCTCTATGAGACCCAGCAAGACAGAACTCAGCTGATAAAGACCTGCAAACATGACTGCACTTTATTTCCAACTATTTTCAGTTGCGGATGTTAAAGGATTCAGAAAAAATATTCATTTTGTGGATAATTTTATATTGTTGTTGATAATAAATTAACTAAAGCAACAAAGCTGAGCTGAAAGAGCCGGCTCCCTAAAACCCCCAGAATTCCCATCACTAGTGCCGGTGTTTCCAGATGAGTCTTCAATCCCGCCCACTCACATTTCAAAATTATCAACCGCAGAAGAGTGGGCGGAGCTTCATATCTGACAGGAAATTACCTCACTTCTTTATTAGAAGAAAAGAAAATTTGAAAACATTTTAAATGTAAATAAAACACTCACATTTTTTAAATGCCCAACAAATTCATTATTTTTAAATCAAATTGTTTTTTAAATGTTTAAAATGTTTATGTAATGTTTGAAAGAGGAAATAAAAGCAACCACAAAAACAACAACAAAGCAATGAAACAAAAACGTCGAGGCCATTTTACTTTTATTCCTTTGTCTCCTCTCAGAATCAGTCCAGCTGTTATGTCAGACTCCTGCCTTCTAATGTCTTTACGTTTGGGGTCAAACTGACCTGAAACCAAACATGACTGCCATATCATTTAAATAAATCAGTAAATTAACTTAATTTTTTAAGTAGCAGGTACTTAATATGCAAAATAGTTGAACTTGTTTAAAAATAATAAGTTAAATTAAACTTAAATTGAACAAAATGTAAAATGAACTAAATGTTTTTTAAAAATCAAGTTTACATTACTTAATTTATTTAAGTACTTTGGGCGTTTGGGTTCACAGTGCGGTGGTCGTGGCACTCCCAGATGGCAGCAGCCTCCCCAACACACCTCAAACACCGAGGTTAAAATATTTGCAGGTGATTTGAATGTTCTGGCTGATTTGTGTAAGCGCAGCATAAAGTCTCATATTTCTTTCCCAAGGAGGTCAAAGTTGCAGCTTCCTGCCATCAGGTGTACAGTGAGTTATTGTGCTGATCGACAAAGACTTCCTGGCTGCCGAACAGGCTGGAGCTGCTGGAGCTGACGCCACCGATCGCGGGCAGGTAGGAATGATGGAGGATGGGCAGCTGGACCGACAGACGGCGCCGCATGCTGACAGAAATCACAGACAGGAAGAGAAGCAGTAAATCTTCTTCCACTTCAAATGTTCACGTGCCTCTAATGTGTCATTTTTCTGTTAAATACATTTATTAAGGACACTGATTGGCTTAAGTTTATATTTATGCAAGAAAACTGCACTGAAATTTGGAAAATGTCATTATTCACAGAAATGTGTTCATCTTCAGATGAGGACTGGGCGCTGTGGGAATGCTACTAAGTAACCCCAGCAGAAGGGGTTACATGAAGGGGATCTCTGGAATATTTGATACCCAACATGCAAACTGACGGCGAAACATCTGGTAACTCGGTGTACCAACATCGGCAAGATGCAAACGCTGGCACAAGTAGAGGTCGATAAGGTACAACACAAATTCTACAGCAAGGGGGAGCCATTGTTCACAGAGATGCTTGATGAACAGTCACAAGGAGTAGCATGGAGAAGGAAACTAGAGGCCAGGATCAAGGTAGAACGGAGCAATTTCGTCAGCTATCAGAGCTGCAGAAAGGTGTGATGAAGAAAAGGACACCTAAGAAGTACAGCAAGCAGTCCATACCTGAGGCCTTGGAAACTGCCAAGCAAAGACTCACAGCTTTGGCTAAAGCGGTGCGCCAGAGAGATGGAAAGCAGGAGAATAAACCAGCTGTTCTCCACAGACCCGTCCAAGGTGTACTCTCAGTGGCAGGGGACCAATATGAGAACAACACCACCGAGGCTGGAGACGGAGCAATACTGGAAGGGCATATGGGTGAAGGACGCAGAACATAACAAGAAGGCCTTAGTGGATCTAAGAGCAGAGCATGGCAACCTCCCTGAACAGGGACCAGTAACCATCACAGTGGCAGACATACCAAAAAGGGTCTCCAGTATGATGAGCTGGACATGACAGACACCTATACTGGCGAAAGAAGCTGACTGCACTCCATTAGCATCAATTAGCACAAACGAACTGCCTGCTAATCAATGAGAGACGCCTGGAATGGCTAACTGAAGGCAGGACACTCCTGATGCCAAAGGAGCCCAGAAGGAACTGGCCCATCCAACTACCGGCCAATAACCTGACTCAGGACCATGTGGAAGAACCTGCGAGGCATCATAGTGGATGAACAGACACATGGCTCAATACGTGGATGGAGAAACACCAGCTACTAGCAGACCGAGCAGTCACCCGAGACTGCAAGACCAGACTGACCAACCTGTGCACTGCCTTGGTTTGACTTCAAGAAGGCCCATGACTCGATGCCCCTCACTGCCTAATGCCAACACCTGTACAAGATCAATGGGACCCTAAGAGCCTTCATCAGGAACGCAATGGGGATGTGGCGGACAACACTAGAGGCCAACTCCAAGCCCATAGCACAAGTCACCATCAAGTGCGGGATCTACCAAGGAGATGCTCTGTCCCCACTGCTGTTCTGCATAGGCCTGAACCCCCTCAGTGAGATCAGAATCAGAATCAGAATACTTTATTGATCCCTGGGGGAAATTATTTTTTTTGTTTTGACAAGACTGGCTACGGATACCGACTACGGAACGGAGCAGTTGTCAGCCACCTCCTGTACATGGATGACATCAAGCTGTATGCCAAGAGTGAACGAGACATCGATTCACTGATCCACACTACCAGGCTATACAGCAATGACATCGGAATGTCGTTCAGGCTGGAGAAGTGTAGTCGGATGGTGACAAAGAGAGGGAAGATACTCTAAACTTCCAGAAGTGCAATCCCATAGACATAGAGGACAGCTACAAGTACCTGGGCATCCCACAGGTAGATGGGAACCATGAAGAGGTCGCTAGGAAAGCTGCAACTACCAAGTTCCTGCAGAGGGGGTCAGGCAAGTCCTGAAATAGACGCCACTAACATCAAAACAAGGAAGCTCCTCACCATGCATGGAGGGTTTCACCCTAAAGCCAGCACCCTGAGGCTGTACACTAAGAGGACATGGAGGCAGTAAGCGTCACTACCACAGGATGAGACAACTAACATACACAAGTAAATCAGGAAGATGGCCCCAACCGACCGCGTGCTCAGTGAGCCAAGATCCTGTGGGGCTTCCAGATAATGTCAATGTAATTATCGATACACGTTTGACTTTAGAGACACATGAGCAAGACAATGTTTGCTATGTTTCCCTCAGATGCTTTGTGTGTTGGACTCACTGTTCGGGTGAGTTGATGTCTTTCAGGGTCGAAGCTTCGCTCTCGCTGCTTCTGTTTTTCGCACAGATCTGAGCTTCATGAGTCACTGATCCGATTTCGGCTGCTTCACGGGAAAAATGCTTTTATCTACTTATCAGGAATCACACACTGACAGAGTACATATGTTTAACTCTCAGAGCGAGTGATGATTACCGTGTTTGTCTCTCATCAGACCCTGAAACATCCCCGATGTCTCAGAAAGCTCCATTCTGATGATTTCTATTTCCACATCCAGCTGCAAACAAACAAACCCACACACATAAAAATGCACATCTGGGAATAAAACATTAAAAACCAACAAATATTTGATGAAGAGCAGACAGCTTCTATCTCAGTGAAGCTCCATTTAAGTAGTTAAACACGCTTAAGCCTATAATTTGCTATAGCTCCGCCTCTCTACTCCACCACAGTGACTTTTAAATAACAGATCAAAGTCCAGATGTTCAACTTTAATTTAAGGAATTAAAAAAAAAAACTTTGCATGAACTGTTTAGTAATTAGAGACATTTTCTTACACCGATCTCTGTTTTCAGAGGCAGTGCAGGTCCTTCCTGCAGCACCTTCAGCTGGTTTGTGTGTCTCTGCCTTCATTTTTGTATTTAATAACTCTACTGCACTAAGAACATCTGGATGACTTGCATATGGAAGAAAACCCCATTTCATGCCGTGAGAAACTCTTGGGTTGCTTTGTGCAGTTTGCTTTGCTCGTTATCCACGTGCACTGTGAAGCTCTGTGTGAATGTGAGCAGAGTTCAGCCCACTGCTTCGGTCACATCAGCAGTAATCAGCAGTGAGCTGGCTCCAGGCAGCCATACATGCCCGTATCATCACGCTGCCTCCGCCATCGTGAGTGTAACCAGCGGTTTGCAGCTTGCTGTGAACTTCATGAAGCTGTTTCCTGCTTGTAGACTCGGACAATGACACGCCACCTCTTTCAAAGTGTTCTTGGCTTGGTTACATTTTGTGATGTTTGTGTGTGAAAGCGATAAAATACTAATTCAACACTTTGAATAAACATCAGTGATTTTATCTGCTTCATTTCCACTGAAATAACAGGATCAAAATGAAGCTGCTCATTGGTCCAGTAAAGTTTAACTCTCAGCGTCAGTGACTGTGGAAGCCTGCACTTCACTCACGTCTTCATTATTAGATTTAAAATCCATGTGTGGTAGAAGTTTTTGATAGTTTTGATTGTGTACAGATGCAAAACAACAAAAACTGTCTTTGTCCAACTAATTATGGATCTAAGTGGAAGTGGAGAAAAAGCTCGCCAAATCTTCAAACTACATCAAATTTAATTTGAAGGAAGGAAAAACAGGCGTCGGTTATAAAACTGTTCCTTCTGTGTTGTGCTTCTATTCTCTCGCTGCGGCTGACTGTTCACAAAGGCTGGTGTAACGCTTCACCTGTGCACTTTCACTCCTGAGCTGCTGATTCAACCTGCTCAGCTGATCTTCATCTTCCTGTGCAGCATCACCCTGCAGCCCAGACGCCCGCTGCAGGCCGCCGCTCCAGCACACAAACACAATCTGCAAGTAGACAAAGGTCAGTCATCATCCTTCATGTGTGATGAAGGAGGAGCCACGAAAACAGTGGTGTCTGCATCTGTCTGCGACCTAACAGCTGACTGCCCTTCAGCCTGTCATGGCCTCCTGTTGGGTAACATTTGAACATTTGCTCATTGCCATAGAAAACAAGCAAGAGTCCAACACGCAGCATCGGTCCTGCCAGATGTGCAGCATCTGTTGGTGTGACCTAAACTGCGGACATCTCTCGATCGTGAGTCTTTTACCCTCAGCGGGTTTGCGTTTGACTCAAAGTCTAAATGAAAGAATGAAAATACGAGGCGTGACGCTGACCTTCGGTCCAAACCACCCACTCAGGATGAAGAGGTTGCAGCAGAGGATGAGGATGCTGCTCACACAGAACTGAACTGGAGGATTGTGGGACATCAGCAGCGATCCCGACACTCCCGACACGCTGAACGCCGTCAGGGCAAACGTGCTCAGCGCCAGGTGTTTGCCGCTGCCCGCCGGCTCGCTGACCTCTGCGGTCCAGATGTTCAGGGCCAGGAAACATCCGAGAAGCTGAAGACAAAACATCAGGTTTTATCAAAGCGCAGAACTTCCTCCAGTGACCCTCCCGATGAGCTGCTGATGCTCTGATCCTGCAGCTCTGTCTTGGATGGACTCTGTTAAACTTGGATCACAGCTGCCATAAAAATCTGGTTTCAATCAGCTGATGATTAACAGTTTTAAAACTGGAAAAGTTACAACATTACTGATATTAGAGCATCTTTGTTATTTTTGTTCTGAAACTTATCAAAAAACAAACTCAAACTGAGAAATCTGTGAGATCACAATCACTGATTGGTTTTCTAATTGATTACCAATAAATCAAACCTCTAATTTATCACACATGTCTCAAAACCAATTACATGGATGCTAATTTATAAAATTCATATTCTAAATATCAGCATAAAAATATTTATTTGCTTTTTTTAAATATAAACTACGGAGCCCCGCAGGGGACATGGGAGAAAAAAAAATTAAGACGGACTTTTGCGAGATCTCGCAAAACTATCTCGGGATCTCGCAAAAGTTTTAGCCGCATTCTTCCCATTAGCTTCGAGCTAACGGGAGGTCGAGACCTACTACAGCCGGGAGGAACACCACTTTCCCGGCACATCGTGCCTCGACCTCCCGGTCGCAAAAGTTTTGCGAGATCTCGCAAAACAAACTCGGGATCTCGCAAAAGTTTTGCGACCGGGAGGTCGAGGCACGATGTGCCGGGAAAGTGGTGTTCCTCCCGGCTGTAGTAGGTCTCGACCTCCCGTTAGCTCGAAGCTAATGGGAAGAATGCGGCTAAAACTTTTGCGAGATCCCGAGATAGTTTTGCGAGATCTCGCAAAAGTCCGTCTTAATTGTTTTTTCTCCCATGTCCCCTGTGGGGCTCCGTAATATACTACTTGCCCAGGACGAAGTCTATTTTTATGGCATGTGATGAACAGTATGGCCACATGGGGGTGCTAATGAGGCTACAAACTCTTTTCTTCTTGCTCATTTTTCAGTGAACTGTGCATGTGTTTTAACGTCCAGGAATAGAAATGTTGATGTTAGGAAACTTATGTTCTTATATTTAAAAAAAAAAAAACAATTTGTTTTTTGTTTTTTTATTATAAATCTTATTTATTGTGATGCTAAAGAGGCTCTGCAAAGATAAAGAAGAAAATAAATAGAGGTAGGACGGCTCAAAATAGGACTTCTTCCATCTGGAACAATTTATATTTGGTGCTAAGGCTCTGTTCATTGTACATGAGAAGCCAGACGTGGTAAAACAGAGCAGTAGAGTGGTCCATACAGGGTGTGCCTGTATTATTATTAATTATTAATAATAATAATAGTAGTTCTTAAAGATTGCAACTTGGCCTAAACTGCAGCGTAACATCAGATATTTGATAAGAACTTTGAGTCTGACCAGCAGAGGTGCTTTGTATCCATAGACCACAGTGAGCCACAGCTCCATGTTAACACTGCTGCAGCGTTCAGAGTACGGCCGGATGATGACGTCCTCCTCAGCAGCGTCACCCTGAAAGCACAGAACAGCTGGTTTGCGTCAGTCCACGCAAACAAATGATCTTCAGTTTACATCTGCAGCAGGGGCCAGGGTCCACTCAGCAGCAGTAAGGGTGGATATGGACGGACGGACGGACGGACGGACGATGGATGGATGGATGGATGGATGAATTTCTCAAAGCAGTAAAACAGTAAATATATTTTTATTTCTAATTTTCACTAAATCACTGACTGATAAACAATAGTGGTGATGAAAGCTCAGATGCATTTCCCATCAGCCCCTTATTTGCTGTTATTTACAGTAAATATTTGCATTTAAAGACCTCTGTGTTGTGCTGAAGCACCACCCATCTGAGGGGGTCCAGGATTTGCCAGGAGGTTAAAACAAGCGTGTCCACCAGGAATAACCAGAATAGGACGCAGCCTGCTGACGGCGCTCGGCTCTGCTGTGGGACGTACAGAGAAACAATCAGAAACAAGACTTCAGGGATTTCATAGTCATAGTTTTATAGTCTGAGGCTCACAGGAGTTCAGAAACTACGAGCAGACTGTAGCAGCTGATTTACCTTCTGATTGATGCTGCACACCGAGTAGACCCTCCACGTTTTAGTGAAGAGCGCAGCGAAGCCCACAGTGTGCCCCACGGCGAGAGTCCACAGACGGACCTGCAGGGCGGGACCCAGAATATCATTTATCATCTCTCACAGTTAGTGAAACCTCCAGCAATCATAAACTGCAGTTCATCTAACATCCAGCAGAGGCAGGAGTGAGGCCGGGTACGCCCCCACCCTCCCACAGTTTAAGGTGTGAATGTGAGGTGAATGGTTGTGTGTCTCTGTGTGCGACAGGCTGGCGACCAGTTCAGGGTGTGCCTGCTGGGATGGATGGATAGACAGATATTAAGGAGGAATTTTCATAATTGATTATGATTATTAAATATTTAAAGGAGCACCGTTCACACATCACCACATACTTTAATCCTTTTTGCATCACCCTGAGCTAAAAACTGCTCTGCATGTCTTTGTGATTGAGTTAAACTCTCTGGTAAAAACTCCAAACCACGAATACTCGATTTTTCCAGCCTCGTGCTGTTTCTGGGACAGAGCTGTGTGTTTTCAGTTCGCGGTCGCCGTGTAAGACTCAGGTCAGGCGGAACTCACAGAACAAAGAACCCCAAACATCCAGTCCGACAGCGAGGCTTCGTCCAGGCCGGAGAACAGCACCGAGGAGGAGGAGAGCAGGACGCCCAGCAGGAGCAGCTCGTCCTGGGATGCACCGCCCGAGCCGAGCCGCCTGCGGGCAGAGGGCGCTCAGTTTCTCACTGTTTGCTGTAACGTGTCGGTGAACTTACAGACGTCGTACCGGCGTTTGTGGTTGACGATGACGAAGAAAAGGACGATCAGAGCGATGATGATGGTCACACCGGCAGCCAATGATATGACGATGTACAGGAGGAGGCTGATGTGACGGTGCTGCAGAAGGACAGCAGGCTGGTCTGTAGCTGGTCCTGGACCTGCAGCATCAGCACATCTGATCAGTGTTTATCTTTGGTTCATCGTCGCCGAGCAGCAGGTCGGCTTTAACGGTGCAATTCACCGCAGCTTTACAGCAAAAACAAACGGTTTACAGCTCATTTTAACTCTTCATCTCTTCCAGTTTTGATGCCTTTCAAAATAAAATGTAAGTTTAGTTTCTGACCTTTGAACCTGAGCAGGTGGTGCATCAGGCGGAGTTGTTGGGTGCTGGTATTGAACTCCCCCACCAGGACACCACTGCTGACTGAGCACACACACACACATCATGGATTCATCACTGACTGACGGTGATATAGCACGAAATCATTGTTTACATCAAATTAACTTTGGGATCTTTGGCACCTTGAAACTGGAGCAGCTCGATCGACGTCATTCTCTCCCCGTTCCGAAAGAAAACCGGACCCTGAAAGCACAAACGTGTTCACGGTGAGGTGCACACCGGGAAAAAGGAGAGCTGGTCTTCAAGCCTTTCAGCTGGACGTCTACGCTCTGTTTTGAAAGGCCTGATGACCACGTGTGGTCAGTGACGCTCGTTACTGTGTGTCTGCTCACTGTGACTCCTTCGAACCGCGTGCTCCTCACGGCCTCCAGCAACATCCTCGCCACCTCCTCCTCGCTGACCGTCACATTCCTCCGAGGGCTGTATTTCTCTCTCTGTTTCGCCGCCTCCGTCGCCTGGCTCAGAGCTTTGGCAACGACCCAAACGGCATCATAGGCGAAGGAGTGCAGCGAGCTGACCTCTGACCCCTCCTGGATCAGCTGCCTGAGATAGGAGTCCTGGTAGTCCTGAGGAGTCTGCAGGACAAGGCCACCATTAAAGGACCTGCTTTATTCTAAGGATGATCAAAAGTCCAAAAGTTGTCCTTTGATTAAAGCTCAGTTTGGTTCTTCTCTGTGAAGAGTGCTATATCTAAATAAAAGTTATTATATTTGCATTATTATTACTAGTATTTCAGGCTAACTCTCCATCTGTCCTGCACAGATTCGGGGGGCTGTGAGGAACCTCAAGCCGTAACCTGCAGTTCCACTAATGACCACTTGAGACCGACTTTGAGTGAGTCAGTGCCCATAAATTTGACTCCCATGTTTTTGGCTTCATTTGTAGATGAAACCCTCACAGTCTGTAGGTTCAGTTTGCTAAAAAGCTCCTCCCTCGTATCCCAGCGTAATCATTTCTCGCCCCAACAGCCAAAAAGCATCAGTGGGGCCATCTTTTGTACCCAGTGTGAGGGAGAGCAGTGGCCTAAAGCCGCTGCCTGCGGCTCTACAAGCCTGACTGTTGCATGTTTGTTTCAAACTGTTTCTGACCCGTCCAGAGACTCCAGGCGTGTTGGCGTTGCCGAGCTCTCGGACCTGCAGCCGGATGGACCCGTCTGCAGCCACCAGGAGGCTGTTGGCCGTACAGCCAGAAAACTTCCACCCCAGCCTCCACCCAGCTGCTCCTCCGCCAGCTACGATCCACTGGTACCGAGCTCCAAACAGGTTCAGTCTGTACGCCTGAGGAAACAAGACAACAGGCTCGTATTATCCACCAGGTCAGGTCCGTGTCCATCACAGGCTTCTACGCAAAAATCTGGAAAAGCCAGAAATGTTATTACAGAAAACCTGGAAGATTAAAAGGCCCTTAAAGTGTGTCCACATACTTTTGGCTCTGTAGAGTACTTACACAGCAGAACACCTCAGACACAGACTCATCTTCCAGCTGTGCGATGATGATGCGAACGTCCTCATCCTTCAAAATAAGAGCGAGTAATGATCCTTGAGTTTGGGATGAGGCTCAGCTGCTTTGACGGCACTAAGAGACTGAAGTGAGCAAAAGTAAAGGGACGCCTGTACCTTCAGTTTCTTCAGGCGGCCGCAGACGTCTCCAGAGAGGCTTTCTGCGACGGCGACGTGAACGCCGGCTCTCAGCAGCTGTCTGATCAGATCCTTCTTCATCTGCACAAATAAAAGTAGTCGGACGTCTCACAGCTGCTTCATCATGAGGAAGGCTCGACGCACCACGGCTGCTATTCCCTAACATTCACAGACCCGTCCCTCTCCTTCATTGTACTGTGAGTACTCCATAAGTGAAAAAACTGCAAGTTCATTTTAAGCCTTAAAGGTTTCCTCAGAGTTCAGATTCCTTCAACTTAAATCGGCCGGTTAGTTTGACCCACATTGAAAATAAGAAACAACATAAAAGGCAGAAGAGACGAAGTACTCACACGTGAATCTGAAAACAAAGAATTTCTTTCTTTAAAAACATGACTAAGATTGTTTTATTATCCACCCCCTCCTACTCTGCTGCAGTAGCAGAGCTCATCGTGCTCTCCTGGCTCCTGTTTTTAGGTTTTAGTGCAGCTACGATTCAGAGAAATTAAATAAATATAAGAGGCACTGATGATGTTGGTTAAGCCCACGATATCAGTTTCATGAAAATCTTCATTATTTCAGAGTCACCATTGTAGACTGTATATAAAAGATGGACATGGCTATTGTGACGTCGGCCCCTGGTTACCAACAGCCTGTCTCTGAAGGTTCAGCTGTTGTCATCATTGAGATCTTAGGTTTTCGAGGTGGAGGTGAGAGGCCGGAGGTGAGAGGCCGGAGGACACGGCGCGCTCTCACGGTAAAGGATTGGTAACCAGAATGCAACGCCGCATTAATTCCAGCCCTCCTGACTCTCAGGAGAACCAGCAGATCATCAGAGAGATGTTCAGTGCGTTCAGAGATCAGGTGCACAGTAGTTTCATGTTCTCACGGTAAACGCGCCCCCTGCTGGGCATTAGAAAGAGTGCATGCTTAAGGCTGAAGCTGCGCCCCACGTTCACCTCGGAGAGTCTGGGTCTTTCCTGCGTGACCACGCCGACTCTGGTCCACTTGTAGCGCTGCAGCAGCTTCACGGCGGCCTGGTTCAGCGCTCGGTCTGACGGCACCGTGCTGAACAGGTTTCTGTACAACTTCCTGTTGGACAGGCCGGGAGCCGAGGCCGCAAAAGACACCTGGGAAAACAGAAGTTACCTGTCATATACACGGCTGCATTACGTCACCACTGTGAGGCTGAAGTCAGCACCTGCACCAGGCCGAGCGCCGGAAGAGCGCGAGCGATGAGCGCCGTTACGGGTGGACACACCCCTCCAAACAGCAGCAGGTACTTCGGCCCCGCCCACATGGCATCAAACAGGGCTTTGAGCGCTTTAGCAGGGTCGCACTGGAAGACAGGTGAGAATAGCTGTGACACGGGGCCGAGTTCATGCATGTTTCAGCTGCGAGAACATGGAGCAGCCTCAGAGGTTCAACGGAAACATCATTCAGCTTTACAGCACCACCTGTGCCAGGTGTAGGCTTCCAAAAATGGACCTGAATATGACCTGAAATATTTTTAGAAGTCCAAAAAGGTTGATTCTGTTCATGTGGACGTCTTCAAACACTTCATCATCACCCAAGTTCCTCAGTCTCAGCTGACCGCAGGTTCTACTGAGTGTCCGTGTCAGCGTGACGGCTGTGAGGTCACTTCCTTTATCATTAATAAGCACATTTTCATGACCACTGGTCAAAGGTCACGAGCAGCGCTCGCAGATAGCTGGGGAACGGCTCCAATAACATCACTGAAAACGTCCAGATGAACAGAATTACTTTTGGGACGTCCTCACCTGGATGACGCATCAAGAAACTTTTTGGATAACTTTTCCTTTTACGTTCAGATCTTTTAGTTGTTTGTTCATTACATGCATGTGTTCGCTTTAGAGTCCACATCTGAAAAACGTGCATGTTTGATAGTTTCAGAGATACGAGGCTGAGAGTAAAATCTGCTGCTACGGATCTATTTTTGGTGTATTTATTTATTGATATATGTTTTGCTTTGCAGTGTGAAATTCTGCAGTGAAAGAAAAAGAGAATAATAACAGACGTATTTGTTCCAACACGGGAAAAAAGATCAGTTAGAAAATTGCCCATATTTAATAGCCTTTGCAGATAAATAAACACGGGCACAGCCTCGGACTGAAGCTAACGCTGAACAACTTTAACTTTCTTCATATGACCAGCAGATGGCGACTCATCTAATTACATAGACGTTTATGAGCTCTGAGCTCAGTAACACTTTCCTGGTCTAAAACACGCTTTTTTAAATTATTGTCCCATTAGAGTTTAAAAAGGACCAGAGAGCAGGAGCTGGAGCCTGGTGAGCACGTGCTGTTGCTCAATCATCTCGTCTGGTTTCAAGAAGCTAAAGCAGTTTTTAGAACAGAGTTGTGCTCCCATAGAGGCAGCGAATCACCGGGTCTGAGACCCACCTGTGAGTCCAGCCGCTGGAGCTGGATCTCGTAGTTCCCCAGCGGTGGCGGTTGTTTCTTTAGGTCCTGCAGAGCCAGTCTTACAGCCGGAGCCACGTCTGCCGTCAGATTCTCCCCGCCCAACCTGGAGCTGCCCGGCATCAGCCACAGCATGGGCAGAGGGTGCCGACCCTGAGCCGGCTCCAGCCCCATCGTCAGCCAGAAGACCAGGAGCAACCCCAACCCCTCCTGTACCCGTCCAAACCGACCCATTCCCCACTCCGGCCGCAGACGGCTGCAGGAAAACTGAGTAATCCTCTTGTGCTGCGAGCAGCTGAGAGCCTGAGGAGGCCGACCGAAGAGATAAAAGGATCAAGAGCAACACAAGATGCCACCGGGATCACCAGCAGACTGCTCTCACACACACACGCACACACACGCACACACACACACACGCACACACACGCACACACACGCACACACACACGCACACGCACACACACCCACGCACACACACACACACGCACACACGCACACACACACACACACGCACACACACACACACACACACACGCACACGCACACGCACACGCGCGCGCACACGCACGCACACGCACACACACGCACACACACGCGCGCACACACACACACGCGCACACACGCGCGCACACACACGCGCACGCACGCACACACTCGCGCGCGCACACACACACGCACGCACACACACACGCGCACACACACACACGCGCACACACACGCACACGCACACACGCACACACACACGCACGCGCACACACACACGCGCGCGCACACACGCACACGCACACACGCACACACACGCACACACACACGCACACACACACACACACACACGCACACACACACACACGCACACACACACACACGCACACACACACACACACGCACACACACACACAGCTTCAAGCCTGCATGCTGGACTCAGGGAGGCAGATTCAAAGGGTTGTGTGGAGAACAGCAGAGTTCAACAAGCTCAGTTTCTCTTTGAATCCACTTCCTGTTTGGTTCTGTGGTCCCGGGTCAGTGTCACTTCCTGTCCCCGCCCTCTTCAGTTTCACTTTTGTTCAGTTACCTGGTCAGCATACACACCTCCCCGGGAGCTGCACTCCTTATGTGCCATCATGTGACCCGGTTTCGTCACTATGCCGACCGCCTCCACCTGCTCGGCTCCTGCTTTGGATTAAAGATTTGGATTTTGTAAATCTGTAAAGGAGACGACAGCTGGTCAACCTCCTGAGATGACCTCCAGGCTTTGGTCCTCCATTCAATTCCAGTGCCTTTATTTATAAAACACCAAATCCCACCAACAGTTACCAGGGCCGGTGTCCTGCAGGTTTGAGATCTGACCCTGGGTCAACACACCTGCATGACACGATTAGTTCGTTACCAGACCTCTGAAGAACTTCAAGACATGCTGAGGAGGTCATTTAGCCGTTTAAACCAGCTGACACATCTAAAACCTGCAGGACGCCGGCCCTCGAGTTCCCCACCAAGTAAGGAAACCAGAGGGCTGCAGCTCCTCGGGGGAGGACGGATCAGTAAGTCTAGTGCAGAGTCCACAACCCATGCTGTGTTTTTGTCACTTCCTGCAGATGCAGCACTTATTGAAAACCCTAAAATCACCTGTTTTGTAACGTTTTGATCACTGAACAAAATATGTGTGTGCGACCTGGGCTGCCTGTGGGATCAAACATCCAAAGCACTGACTGAACTCAGTTTTCTCTGGAAATCCAAGTAATAAAAACAGCTCCCTGTGAGAGCCAGTTTGATGTGAGCACTGACATTTTGTGGGTTCAGCACTTACACACACTGTGTGTGTGTGTGTGTGTGTGTGTGAGAGAGAGAGAGGTGGCAGGAAACTGTTGTTAAAGACGCAGCGATCAGGCGGCTCGTCTCCAGCTGGTCAGCCTCACGTGTCTGAACGCTCTCGTCTGACACGCTAATGTGGAAGCTCCACGCTGAGAGCAAAGAGAGCTCAAACACAACAAAGCTAAGCAGACACTTGATTTTTGAAGAAAGGCTAAGTAGCTAAAGCTATCCAGAGCTCAGCAGCCTCGGTACGAGCAAAGGATCAAACCCGTTAGGGAGGGTGGCCGTCAAAGGAGGCGTCAGGTCAAGGTGAGCTGCGTGCAGAGAAGCTGCATCGCCCACGTTTAGCAAAGCGCCATCATTATGAAATGTGGCCCCAGCTCCTCACAGCAGGGCCTCCTCTCCATCTCTTATCACATTATTCGGCTGGTCGCTAATTAAAAGCTAATCGAGCACAAATAAATTCAGCCGTGATCCCAGAAACTGAAATTAAAGGGAGAAAATAAACCTGGTTTTACCACTTTAATAACCCACAAACAAACTTTTTCTTCTTGTAAATAAAACAAGTTTTATTACAGACGTTTTTATTTTACAAACAGCAAAGTTCAGTGTGAGAAACACTCGCCTCCTGCTTTCTTATCAGCTCACACACAAATTAAACTCGGGGACTTTGAAACTTAAAGCTGATTTAACTCTGCGGGACCTCCGGTGTGAGGTCATCTTCTCAGACGTGTGCAGTTTCCACCAAACCGGCTCTTCTTAGATTCAAACGGACACAAACTCCCCGTTCGTGGTCGCAGCCGTGATGAGAGCTGCGTCTCCAGCTACCACTTTTCAGGAGGACAAAGTTTCCGAGCTCCAAGCAGCTGCTTCAGAAATCTGAATCAACTCTGTCCTTTGGCCGCCTCTCTCGACCGACCGCTCTGACGGCCGGATCCTTTCCCTCTGCCGCCACCGCCCCCTCCTCGCTTTCTCCTGTGTCCAGGTCTCTGCCCGCTGAACCCTCCGCCCTCCTCCCTGTTGGCCGCCTGCGTCCACAGGGCGTCGTAGCGGCCCGGCGCCTGGTACCCCGGCTGGTTGGAGTCCAGCGGCTCTCTGGAGAGGAGGATCCAGATGACAGGCAGGTTCCTGCTGACCGTGAGGCTGTCGAGGCCAGCGGCGGGCTCCAGCGGCTCCCACACCTCCTCCACGGTGCCGTACAGGAGCTTGGTGAGCTGGTGCAGCCCTTTCACACGCCGCTTCACGATCTCCGCGCACGTGATGGCTTTGGAGACGCCCTTCCCGCTCGCGGTGAAGACGACCTGTCTGCAGAGCGGCCGGCCCGGGGCCTCCTGCGGTGCTTCTACGCCGCCTTCCTCGGGTTGAGGTCGTACTTCCTCGTCAGCCGCTCGGGTTTTGGCCTCCATGCGGCTCAGAGCGTAGCGCAGCAGGTTGCGGATCTTGCTGCCATCTTTGACGTGGATCTCCGGCGTGTCGGCGGCGAGGCCGGGGAACGGACAGACGCACGGCTGCTCCACGGTGCGAGCTTTGCTGTAATTCTCCATCTGCAGAAACACAGACGACAGACAGGCGTTACACCGACCGCGGTGCTGCAGTCACTGTGATGGAGGCCGGCCCTGAAGCCAAGCGCGGGCCCGAGTGCAGAGCGATCTCTGTGCTCGCCGTCTAAACTTAAAGCACTTTAGCTGAGGATGGTTTGTGTCACACATCCAAACCTTTATTTTAGGAGCGATTGCAGTCCAGCACATCCTCCCAGAGAAGTCACATTATCCTCCTTCCTGCTTCAAATCAACTGTGTTTATACAGCAACCATTAAAGAAATAACTGCCCTCTGTAAGTGACAGCTCTGAACAGTGACAAAGGTCTGACAGAGCTCCTGCTGCTGTGAGCCGAGCAGACACTTTCTACCTTCCTGTCCGTGTTTCAGAACCTACTCAACACCAAGCAGCTGCTCCACCCAGGTGTCCCATCTCCTGCATCATGAGGTGGAGGCTTCCTCACCAGCTGCAGGGTCACTGCTGCTCAGACTGAATCACAGAGCTGGTGCTAAGTGAGGACGCGTGGCAAACATTAACTTGGCGAATGGTTTCACTGATAGGTTAGTCGGCAGATTAGTACTTTTAAAGCGGAAAATAGAAAAATATAACAACGATGTGACATCATTAGAAACAACCTGAGAAAGAGCTGCAGGGGTGAGAAACACGCCTGTGGGGTCTGCACGGAGCTCAGTCAGGGGACAGCACGGACGCGGAGACTCAGTGCAGCCACATTTTCACCCGGTCCAGTAAAACCAGCAGGGCTCCAGTGTAGATAAGGGAGAGTTCATTGAGCAAACGACAGGAGAAGTTCAGCCATGAACCAGTTTGTTTCTGTGAGAGCGAAGCTTCAAACCTGTCAGAGGTTTTAACGGAGACTGGCGCGATAACTTCAAGCTGCTTTTGCGCCCTGAGGCTGGAGCCGAGGACACTAAACTTCCCTCGGTGTGGCCGCTCAACTTTCCCGACACGCACCGCGGCTGCTCCGCTAGCTTAGCACTGCGGCGCTAGCTACAATGCTCCGAGCTAACCGGGGAAGCTAACGGAGACAAACCGCCTTCATTCACAGTCAACGTTACACGCTTATAGCTTACCGTAGTCTTCTCTCACACTACCGCATGTTTACTTCAGCTGCACCGCTTAACTCTACCGTAACACGATACGAAGTGTCGTAAACTGCTGTGACGCCCTGTAGTTCAACTCTGTTCACCTGGACGTTTTCAGTGGGACAAACGTTTCGTCATCATCCAGGTGACTTGTTCCTTCTCAGCTGACTGCAGGTTTCCAACCTCATAAACAGGACATCTGCATAATGACTGTGAGCTCAGTTCCTTGATCAATAATATGCAAATTATTATGACAATTGATCATCAACCACTGATCAAAGACCATTTTGCAAATATCCTGTTAAAAAACGCAACAAATTAAAAAACCGCAACAATACGATGTGTTTAATATGCTGCTGAGAATATAGCCCAGAAGAAGCGTATAGTATAGCTTTTATTTTGGAAAGAGACATTTCTCTGTAATAAACTCTCTGTTCCAAAGATGAGGGATTCCTCCATCAGATAGATTTATTATTTTTTAAATTAGTTTGTTGTTTCAGCAACATTAAATTTAAAAACTGTACTTTTGAGTTAAAATATATATTTATAATTTTAATCAATGACAAATTAAAAAGGCATGAACATTTTTTGTATTGAAAAAATATCGAACCGTGAATTTTGTGTATCATTGCAGCCCTAGTAATTATATCTATAATTATAAATGGGCTATACACGAGAGCCCTGCGACAGGCTGCCGCCTCTCATCCTGTTCACACAGAATTTCTGCAGAATTTCCTCAGAAAACAAATGTTCTGCTCCCAACATGAATTCTTCTCATCCAGCTCTCTCTGTGTCTCACACACACACACAGACACACACACACACACACACACACACACACACACACACACACACACACACACACACACACACACACACACACACAGCTTTCATTGTAAGAAGGGATTCATGTTTAACTCTATAGTTTCCTTTTGCTCATTAAATCTCTGTTAGTTGCTTCGGAGCCAACGTCCAAAGCAACTAAGCTTCAACTTCTTTTTACACAATTCGTTTCTAGACTGTTTGTTTGCTCTGCAGTGTTACACATTAACATAGACGAGGGGTTCAGGAACATTACAGTTAGCAGCCCTTCCTCCATGAGCTCCATCAGAACCATAAGGGAAAATATGACTGAGTGGGACTGCAGAAGCTTTGCGAAGCCTTGGAGCAGCTTTTGTTTTGGACAGCAGCCTCGCTGTGATAATACCCGTGTGGAATTCATCTGGATTCATTCTGCTTGTGTTCAGGCAGAATTTCTGCAGAATTTCCTCTGAAAACAAATATTCTCCTTCCAACATGAACACTTGCCATCCAGCCCTCTTTCTCTCACACACAGTGTTTTCCAGTGTGAGCAGGATCAGAGCAGACATGTGTTTTTAGTCTTCAGCATTCAGCCAAATAGCTGGTTAGAGTGCAAAGTTTGGGTGCAGGATTTTCAGGACTGCCTTAACCTGCAGTCTGTCTAATGGCCAGCAGGTGAAGACAGGCGATGTTAGGGCTGTTCGATATAACAATATATATCAGATGACGATATAAAAACGTTGTTTCATTTTACGCTATCGTTTGTTTCGTGGTGTCGCAAAATAAACTGTTTACAGCAATATTTGTTCATGTTCTGATGTCACTGTAGTGGCTATATTCATTTCTTAAAGTTCTCTCTTTCTCTTATATTTAATATCACCACACTACGGACGGACAAGCGCCTGTTTTTATGCGTTGTCGTTTGCAACAACGACGGTAACACCATCGCGTGTCTGCTTGTTTATTTTCACAATAAAGATCAAGATCCTGTGGAAACTTTTCAAAATAAACTGAATCACGTGAAAGAGCAGAGACGGATGAGAAGTAAAAAAGAGCCGCCAGGTGCTAACAAGTAGACCTTAGACTCGAACATTAGAACGGGCTTTTCCCCACAGCACGCCGTGTACAAACCGGATTCCAAAAAAGTTGGGACACTAAACAAATTGTGAAAAAAACTGAATGCAATGATGTGGAGATGGCAAATGTCAATATTTTATTCAGAATAGAACATAAATCACGGAACAAAAGTTTAAACTGAGAAAAGTTAACATTTTAAGGGAAAAATATGGTGATTCAAAATGTCATGGTGTCAACAAATCCCAAAAAAGTTGGGACAAGGCCATTTTCACCACTGTGTGGCATCTCCCCTTCTTCTTACAACACTCCACAGACGTCTGGGGACCGAGGAGACCAGTTTCTCAAGTTTGTCTAATACAGGCCTCTAACTGTTCAGTCGTCTTGGGCCTTCTTTGTCGCACCTTCCTCTTTATGATGCGCCAAATGTTCTCTATAGGTGAAAGATCTGGACTGCAGACTGGCCATTTCAGGATCCTTCTCCTACGCAGCCATGATGTTGTGATTGATGCAGAATGTGGTCTGGCATTATCTTGTTGAAAAATGCAGGGTCTTCCCTGGAAGAGATGACGTCTGGATGGGAGCACATGTTGTTCTAGAACCTGAATGTATTTTTCTGCATTGATGGTGCCTTTCCAGACATGCAAGCTGCCCATGCCACACGCACTCATGCAAACCCATACCATCAGAGACGCAGGCTTCTGAACTGAGCGTTGATAACAACTTGGGTTGTTCTTGTCCTCTTTGGTCCGGATGACATGGCGTCCCCACATTTCCAAAAAGAACTTCGAATCGTGACTGGTCTGACCACAGAACAGTCTTCCATTTTGCCACACTCCAGTTTAAATGATCCCTGGCCCAGTGAAAACGCCTGGGCTTGTGGATCTTGCTTAGAAATGGCTTCTTCTTTGCACTGTAGAGTTTCAGCTGGCAACGGCGGATGGCACGGTGGATTGTGTTCACTGACAATGGTTTCTGGAAGTATTCCTGAGCCGATTCGGTGATTTCCTTTACAGTAGCATTCCTGTTTGTGGTGCAGTGTCGTTTAAGGGCCCGGAGATCGCGGGCATCCAGTATGGGTTTACGCCCTTGACCCTTACGCACAGAGATTGTTCCAGATTCTCTGACTCTTCGGATGATGTTATGCACAGTTGATGATGATAACTGCAAAGTCTTTTCTGATATTGCTCCACTATCTTTCTGCGCAACATTGTGGGAATGCTCTACCCATCCTGGCTTCTGAGAGACACTGCCACTCTGAGAAGCTCTTTTTATACCCAATCATGTTGCCAATTAACCTAATTAGTAGGGATGGGTACCGGTATCCGGTGCCATGATGGCACCGGTTCTGACATAAACGGTAGTAACTAGACCGAAAAGCAGCGCACATTTCGGTGCTTTATTTCGGTGCTTTTTTTTCCTGAGCTGTGATACACTTTAGATTCTAGCCAATCATTTTACGTTTCTGAGGATAGTAGGCGGGCCCAGGTACGTACGTTCTTTTAGAGCAGAGCTACAGATTAAAAATGCCCAAGGCGAAGCGGTCAAAGTCTGGCTGTACTTCACAGCAAAAGATGCAAACTCAGCAGCCTGCAACAAGTGCTTTAAGCTGATACTGTGATACTGTCAAAGGAGGTAACACCTCGAATCTGATGAAACACCTGGCGACGCATAGCGTTTTTTTTAAAAGCCGAGAAATGCGCCGTATTTGATAGCTTGCTGTGAGACCTCACACCAAGCACATCTACTGCGGGTGTGGTGCCTGTTATCAGACCCGGAGTTAGCAACATCCCCCAAGAACCCGAAGAGCAGAGTCCTGGCCCCTAGCCCTGCCAGTGTAGCAGGAATGATGAGGATGATGATGCAGCAGCAGCAGCCGTTCTTCTCTGCGTGAGTAGCTTCATGTTGTTCGTGTGTAATTTACGTTGAGTAGGCTAACCACGTTATTACATTAATGCATGTAAACTAGCAAACATCATCATAGCTACATGCGGCTGTCTTCTTGTTTGTGTTAGGATGCCTGGGTCGTTGACCCATGGTTTTTGAGTTTATTATTATTTATAATTTCTATTCTTTGGTTTCTTTGAGTTCTGTCTTTTGGTTTATGTCTCTGTCTTCTCTAGTTGCTCTGTCTCCCCTGTCAGCTGTATCCCCTTGTCTAGTTCGCGTCTCTGTGTATCCTTAGTTGTTATATCCCCGTGTCCAGTCAGTGTTTGTGTCTGCCCTGGTCCCACGTCTCTGTTCCCTCTGTAGTGCCTGCATGTGAGTCTGTGTCTTTGTTCAGTCTGTGTTTTGTGTTTCCTGTTTTACTTTGAAGGTCTCTGTCTTATCTCAGTGTGTTCAGATGACGCTTCCTTGTCTCGTCAGTTCTGATTTGCCCCAGCTGTGTTTCCCTCCCGTTACCCATTCCCTGATTGCTCCCTCTGTGTATTTAAGCCCTGTGTTTCTTTGTGTCTGTGTCGCGATCTACCGTTTATTTTGCTGTGTGTTTTGTCAGTCCGCCGGTGTTAGTTTATTTTTGATTTTTTCCAGTTATGTTATGTTTGAGTTCAGCATTAAAGCTGTTTCGGTTTAAGTTTGTCTCTGGAGTCTGCACCTTGGGTCCTATTCCTGTCTGCACACAGCCGTCACTTAACAGTTTGATGGCAGATACTCCCTTCACCCTGGCCAAAAAGGCTAAAATGACCAAAGAAAAAGCTGAAAACAGCTAAACATGAGAGGTTTTTGGACAAAGTTTGTGTTTTTTCCATTGTTTAAGCACTGCTTCCAGCCAAGAGTGATACCATATATGCCCCATAGCTGCAGAAAAGGCTAACATTGTTATCTTTTTACAAAAAAAACAGCTGAACATGAGAGGTTTTTGGACAAAGTTTGTGTTCTCCATTCTTTAAGCACCGGTTTGAGCACCGTTTAAGCACCGGCACAGTTTCAAAAGTACCGGTTTGGCACCGGTATCGGATAAAACCTAAACGATACCCATCCCTATGTAACGTTGGGTTGTGTTGTGTGGTTGAGAAGAGGCAGCAAAAAATACCTAGCAGGCTAGGCGGAAGAATACACACCCACGCTGGTATCAGTAATCCACGGTGGTTCTTTAATACGCATTCTTCAGCAACCGTATAAAAGCCCGGCTGAACGGCTGCGGCTCAACAACAAAATGCCCAGCGTTCATACAACCCAAGCGCTGCAAACAAAACAAAGGAAGGGTCTGGAAAAGAAAACATAAGTCCGTCCCTCGTTAAGCACGAGCGTGCACTCCACACTGTATATAAATGCCACTTGTTTTGCACATATTCAACTCTGTATATTTTATATATTTTATTATTATTATTATTATTATTATTTTTTTTTTTTTTTTACTATTTAATTTGTAAAAATGTGTACACACACACACACACACACATACACACACGTAGGAAAATATTTAGTATACACATCCAGAAATGCATACACTATTATATATTGTACATATATTTATTAGTTTCAGGTTGGCCATTCTTGTATTTTGCTCGTTTGTGTTGTTGTGTTTGCACATCTCTGTTGCTTGTGGGGCTCGCACACAAGAATTTCACTCGCATGTGCTGTGCCAATGTGCCTGCACATGTGATGTGACAATAAAAGTGATTTGATTTGATTTGATTTGAAGGCACGTGTCCTCATAATCCCAGAGCGAGAGAGAGAGCAGTGGCACACCCTGATGACACCATCAACCCTCGGCTTGGGTGTCTTAAAGGGACACCACACCATAACGGCTGTTACACCTACTAATTAGTGTTAATTGGTCTTCCAGCTCTTCGTTATGCTCAAATTTATTTTTTCCAGCCTCTTATTGCTACTTGTCCCAACTTTTTTGGGATTTGTTGACACCGTGAAATTTTGAATCAACATATTTTTCCTTTCAAATGTTTCTCGGATTGAACTTTTGATCTGTCATCTACGTTCTATTCTGAATAAAATATTGACATTTGCCATCTCCACATCATTGCATTCAGTTTTTATTCACGATTTGTTTGGTGTCCCAACTTTTTTGGAATCCGGTTTGTAATAAATACTCGCAAAGAAAACGGCGGCCGTTACGACTTATGTCTAAAAAAGTATCGTTTCATGCATCGGTTAAAACACTCGTCTCCAGCTACACGACGCGCAGCTGGAAACACTTCACACAAGTCGAGCTGCCCGAGATTCACAGAATTTACAGAAAATGTTACATTTTTGTGATTTATATCGTTATCAGACGATAGATGTCTTATATCGGGGTATGAGATTTTGGTCATATCGCACAGCCCTAGGTGATGTAATGATAGCGTTTTAATAAAGAACACAAGGACCGAGCCCAGACTCAGACCACAAGAACAGATCTAACATTCACAGAGAGGAGCAGGTGGGCGGGTCGAGATTTCAAAGTCTGGATTCAGTTGCGTCGCTTGAAAACTAGACGAGAAATAGAAGCTAAAGCGAGTCCGAAGCCACCACGTCCCGTAGCTGTAACGATGAGGTGAAGGTTGAGAGGAAACGTCGGGGACACGGAGGATGAGTGACAGATGTGCTGCTGCAGCTGGAAGACACGCCTACTGGGATCAACATCTGCACACAGGGGAGGGGAGAGTGGGAGAAACAGGCAAAGATTAAGGGAAAGGAGGAGCTCTGGATTCATGGGAATGTGACACAGAAGCCTTTTTGCTATTTTTCTTCACATTTCTTTTATTCTCTTAATGATACGATTGTCTTTGTGAGGTTTTCAACAAAAGTCATCGTGAACTGAAAGCATCTGACATCACGGCCGCCATAAAGTTTTTTTTAAACATCTGTTTTTTGTTTGTATTTGTGCTGTGTGTTAGCTTGCAGACGGGTTGCATACTGTTCTCTACATTTCAGACACGATATTGTACTTTGCACAAAAGACACAATGCTAATTGGTCACTCCGTGCAGGGCTGTGCAGAGAAGTTTAAAGGGGCGGGTGCTCAAAGTTAAAAAGGGGCACATTGAACCAGGCTGAATAACAACAACACACATTCATCAAGAATCTAATATGGGCAACAAGGCAAAGCAAACATAGCCGATGCTTTACCTGATGGGTACAATGTTGCTGTTGAGGGGTTGCTGTGGATAGTGCTGGAGGGCGGGGCTGTGTTGATCTGAGACTGTAGACATTAAAAAGTCCACAGGAGAGATGGTAGCAGATTAAACAAGTGTCATGAGATAATAACAAAATGCAAAGATTGGTGACAGCGCTTGGAACCATAAGGCAGCAAAAAACTGTGAGAAATAATTTAGGCTCTGCCTGTGAATCACTCTTTGCTTCTCTTCTTCCTTCCATCATTTCATATATCACTCTCCACTTGCTGTCTATCTGAGAACAAGGCACAACTTGCTATTGCAATAAACTATAATCTAATTATCCACACCTAACAACTCCAGCACTTAATCTATAATAAAATGATGACAGAAAAATGTTATAGCACTGCCTTTAGTAGCCTCACACAGCTCCTGCTGTTTCCTCCTCATGTCCTTACCAGCCATGTCTGGACAATGTTATATCATGAGTAATAATTTAAAATAATCCATATACATAAAACACACACATGCACGTGCACACAGTGACATTTTAGACCTTCTTCAGAATACTGTATATACTATGGGCATCATGGTGCTGATCCAGAATCCTTACATTATTATTTATTACTAGAGCTACAATAATAAAGCAATGAGGGGAAAAAAGTAATAAATATGAAATAATGTCATTATGATGATTCCATTTGTTTCACTATCCACTCTGTGCAGGGCAAAGCTTATTACATGTTTAAACCGTAGAGATACAATCATTTTACTGCTGTAAAATCCACATTTTGTCTTATTTAAAATATAAATCTAATATAATCTGCTTCTTAATGTATGTTCTTTAAAATACAGCGTGTGTTTTTAATATATTATAATTATAATAATGCATAATTATGTGGACATGCATATTAGATCGTTTTTAGTGAAATATAATCCCTCCAGAAAGGCAGGAAAAGCCCGGAAACTTCCTTTAAAACTAAATATGTTCCCTAAAACGGTGACAGAGCTACAGACCCATGACAGCCTTACACAGGTAGCCAGCAGCTATGACCAGCACTACTTGTGCAGTTAATAAAAGGACAGGTAATGTTTGTCGCGCTGTTGCACACACAGCACGCTCGTTTGTTTCAGTTCGTCAGTAGCAACAAGACAGCTTACCAACGTGTACGTAATAAGCTAATACTCCTGTGTGCTACACACTACAGTGTGCGCTGTACACCTACTTACTGGTTGTGTCGCATCAGTCTGTGTCTCTGAGTTAACTTGTGTTTCTCCTGCAGCTCCGGACCGCTAAAAATGCGCGTGCTCTTTGTGAGCTCGTTCCCGGCTCGTAACCAGCGCGTTCTGCCGTCAAGGGCGATCATTGGTTAAATGTGATCATGTGACTGATGCAAGCCAGATCCTTTTATTTAGCAAAACTGTGATTAATAGTTAAATATTATTGTTGAGGGGCACAGACAGGACTCCGCACGCACACACACATTAAAAAAAAAATAAAAAAAATTTTTTTTTTTAAAGTTGGCTCAACAAAAGGGCACCTTGGGCACCCATCAGGAAAGGGGCGGGTGCTCAAGCCCCTCTAGCCCCCCCCCTTCTGCACGTGCCTGACTCCGTGAATTCTGTCAGATACAGATTTTAATGTTAGACAAAGATGAAACACAAAGTGTAGTTTTAAGGGGAAAAGTAATCCAAAGCTACCTGTTCCTGTGTGGAACAGTAACGCACTGTTTCGATAATGAATTCATGTGATTGACAGAGTTCAGGTTCACTGCCACACTCAGGACAAAGACCTCAGACAGCAGCACATCACAGCACCATCTGCAGCCTGACAGGGTCACAGAGACGTTTCTAATGCTGTGAGACTCCAGTGAACCACGGTGGAGTCGTTACCCACACATGCAGAAAACCACTTCAATTCAATTCAATAAATCTTTATTGATCCTGAA
This sequence comes from Simochromis diagramma, assembly GCF_900408965.1. Taxonomy (NCBI): domain Eukaryota; kingdom Metazoa; phylum Chordata; class Actinopteri; order Cichliformes; family Cichlidae; genus Simochromis; species Simochromis diagramma. The sequence continues at coordinate 18,627,327 of NW_024386860.1, forward strand.
GGTTGACCCTGAAGGAAATTGTTTAAGGCTACCGACTTTTGCCAGCGCCATCTTACCCTTCCGACCATACATACATTAGAGCAGGGGTGTCAAACTCAAATACACAGTGGGCCAAATTTCAAAACTGGAACAAAGAATGCACACCCAACATGCTCCTCTGACCATTGACGGAGCGTCTGTGGAGAGAGTGAGCAGCACCAAGTTCTTGGGTGTGCACATCACAGAGGATCTCTCCTGGACGTACAACACCACAGCACTGGCCAAGAAATCACAGCAGCGTCTCTTCTTTCTCCGCAAACTAAGAAGAGCAGGAGCACCAGCCCCCATCATGCACACTTTCTACAGAGGCACCATCGAGAGCATCCTGTCGAGCTGCATCACTGTGTGGTTTGGAGCCTGCAATGCGTCCTGTCATAGAACCCTCCAACGCATAGTGAGAGCTGCAGAGAGGATCATTGGTGTCTCTCTCCCCTCCCTCCAGGACATTTACAGCACCCGTCTCACTAAAAAAGCCCTTTGCATAGCGGCTGATCCCACGCACCCAATGCAAAGCTTCTTCAAGCTGCTGCCGTCGGGGAGGAGACTGCGGAGTCTCCAGGCCAGGACCAGCAGGCTGAAGGACAGCTTCATCCATCAGGCTGTCAGGAAGCTTAACTCCCTCCCGATTCTGCCCCCTCTCCCCTCTCTCCTCCACGGTCTCACTGAACTCTGTCACACACACTCACACACACACTCTCTGACTCACTCACTGGCCTGCACCAGTTACCAGTCACTTTGTGGAGCATTGGACTGCCATTACCTCATAAGACTTTGTTGTTACACTATCTCTTACCGTACATTACTAAATCTCCATTTGCACTATTTGCCTATTTGCACTACTCTGCCTGGTTTGCACTCAATGTCATTTACCCTTATATTGTATATTGTATAGCTTTCTTGTTATATGTAAAATTGTATTATATTATTTAATTTTATTTAATTTTTTTTACTTTAAAATATTTTACTTGCATTTTTAATCACTCTTATATTTAAATGTTCATTTTCTATTTTATCTAGGGATTGAGAGTAACGAAGTTTCTATTCTCTGTATGTCCTGTACATGTGGCAGAATTGACAATAAAGTTGACTTTGACTTTGACTTGAAAGTCGCGGGCTAATGTTAATATTTATTGAATGAATCTTTTCTTATGGACTCAAACACGTTTTGCTGAAAAACTGAATATGGAACAAGCAAAGCTTAATACTAAACAATATATATATTAGCTGTATAATACCAGTAGGCCAGCTCTAATAATAATTTGGTATGGCTTCGCGGGCCAAATGTAATTAGGCTGCAGGCCAAATTTGGCCCGCGGGCCAGAGTTTGACACCTATGCATTAGACAAACATCACATGGGGAAGACAGGTCAGGGAGGTATACAATGGAAAATGCACAACATGAGGAAAGACAAGGAGAAAAAAAGAACTCCCCCCAGACTGAGCTCCAACAGGGAGATCAGTTTGAGAACAGGAAAAAACACCTCAGCACATGAAGCACATGAATCTGGAACAATCCTGGAACCTTCACCGGAGCGAGCTGCCCACCAAAACAACGACTCGTCCAGGAGGTCGCGGTGGCGGTAGTGTGACGGTCTGGGCTGCTCTGCAGGAATTCTGCTCTCTACCAGAAAACCCTGAAGGAGGATGTCCGCCCATCAGGAGATAACAATGATCTTTCCTGGACTTCAATCAGACTGAGATGCTTTGGCATGTTTTGTCTGTTGAACTGACAGAAAACAAGGTACCAGCACTTTCTTCTGTTTAAAACAGAACTTCAAAGTATTCTTTGTCCCTGAGAATTTCATGTGGACGCCTTGTTTCTAAAACATTTATTAGGGCTCCAAATGCTGTAAGAATCCGGTCTTTAGTGATGACGTGACGAGTCCTGCTTCCGGCCCAAACGAATCTGCGTTTAATAAGGCTGTTGTGTTTTTAACATGTTTGAATGTTTTGTATCTATTTAATCTGAACAAGCCCCTAAAAACAGTGATCACTGTCGGCCTCTCTCGGTTTATTATCGCTCTTCATTTTAAAGCTCAGTGTTTAAACCTCACGATGTAACTCCAGCCCCAGCAGCAGTATATGAATGACTAACCTCGTGTTGTGGATGGATTATCTCAGATGTTCTCCGGACTGAAGTTTGGTCCTTTTACAGCATCCTGCCATGCGATTACATTTGTCCCGAACCATCAAGTTAACTTTTATCAAGTTGAAAAAAGTTAGCGTTCATCCTCCAGCTTCACTGTGTTTATGCTAACATAGCTGTGTCGCTAGCGGCCACGTAGCACATCATTATATAGCAGCTAGCCCAACTTCAGTAACCCTACAAACGTCACTGCTGTTTATTTTTCTGTCTTCATTTATGTTGGAAGTGACAGCAGAGCTGTACGTTTGAATTTTTCAGAAATCTCTCAGTCAGAACATGCTATATCATGTTTAGGTGGAAGCTAGCGAGCTAACTTCCTGCTAACTGTGTTAAACTTCATAAATTCCGTTTTCATGGATGCTTGGATGTTAAACTTAATTGTTACACCTGGTAAAACAGCAACGCTGATCATTTTATTAAAGATGAAAGAATTTAGACAGTTTTTAACTCGTGATGCTGCAGTGTTCGTTTGACTTTGGGACCTGCAGCGGAGTTTGGGCCCAGGCACAGCTAATGATGTCAGACTTAAAGACTGGATAGGGCACAGTAAGAAGCTCAGAGAAGCCAGCAATTAGAAACTCTTCAGCACGACTCTGAGATTTTAAGCTAAAGGTTTTAAGCTAAAAGCGCACAGATGCTTCAGTGTGACCAGAAAATCCTTTTGATTCACAAGTCAAACATGTAAATCCACCTCTAACGAGGAAGATGACGGGAGGAGCCGGAGGAGGTGCCACCCTTCCTCCTCCACCCCCGCCATCGCCCCTCTCCTCCTCTAAAAGCAGCCCTGAGCTGCAGCTCTGGATCAGCTGTGTTTGGTTGCAGAGGTGCTGATGCTGCTGCAGCAGAGCTGTAAGTGGGTTCACGTCTTTTTCTCTTTAATCTTGCAGTCAAAGAAAATATGCAGATTTTTCTGAGTCAATTTGGGAAGTTTGGAATTTCCTGTTGTGTCAGAGAGGAAATGATTGCATGCAGTTTACCGTCTGTCTCCTCCTGAAATATCACCTGATGATGTCTGATCACAGATCAGTTTTGTGTGATTCCAGCTGTGATGTTGTGAAAGCAGCTGCTTGTCTGCTGAGCCTGTTAGTGGAGCTCAAACTACAGACTGAGCTGCAGCAGCTCACGGTGTGTCAGAGCAGACGGGATTCATTGAGAATGTGCTGCCTGATGAATGTTGCTTGGATGGACTGACACTGCTGACTCAGATCACTGGAGCAGCAGCTATTTATAGTTTGTAGATTCAGATGATTATTGAGCATGTTTTCAGATCTGCCCACTTCAGTGTAGAGCAGGGGTGTCAAAGTCCAGTCCTCGAGGGCCGCTGTCCTGCAACTTTTCCATGTGTCGCTGCTGCAACACGCCTGAATACAATCAGTAGATCATCAGCAAGACTCTTCAGAACGTGACTGCATGCTGAGTAGGGCTGGGTATCGTCACTGATTTCTAGAATCGATTCGATTCCGATTCACAAGGTCATATTATAATTCAGATCAGGACATTTACATATTTTTGTATCTATAAAAAGGAAGCTGACACTTTCGAGACTTTATCAAAGGTGTGAGCGTCACAGCAGAGGCCTTTGTGTCAAAGCAGCTGAGGATAAAACACAGAAAAACATGAAGGTGATTTTCCTGTTCTGGGATTTTATAAAAATATTCTGCAGCACATCAAAAACAAAAGAAAACCATTAATCAACACATGAACATTACCTCTGAAGTTACAGCGGTTTTATTACAGACACAGAGTTTTGCATTTTGCATAATTTAAAAAAGTTTAAATTTGTTCAGTATTTAACGGCAGAAATTAGGTTTTCTTTTTGGAAGTATATAAAAGGAAAAAACAGCGGCCGACAGTCTGTAAACAACGTTAGACTTGTGTGTAACAAGCAAGCGAATAATGCAGAAAACAGATTTTTAGACGGGAAACTGTTGTTGAAGTACAGAGAGAGAGAGAGAGCTGTGCATGAAGTGAGATTTTATCCTGGTGGAAGCAAAACAGCAAGTCAGAGAGAATCCATGACGATGTTTATGTGAAGCTTAGTTTGGATCTTCTTTTGCTGCTGGTTCGGTCAATATTGTTTGGAGAGAGATCAAACTAACAGCTTTAGAATCAGCGCATAAAGGGCGTAAACACAAAGCTCGACCCGCTGACACATCAGAATCAGCGAGCTGTCGGCTTTCAGCCCCGACCGTGTCCGTGCCCTCAGGTGAGAAAGGCGACGTCTCACTGATTCTGATCCGCGGGTCGCGCTGTGTGTTTACGTCTTTGTGCAGAAGCCGTGTTCCTGCTCTCATTCACTGTTTTAGCTGTTTGGTGGTTCTTGAAATTTTGTGAGGTTCAACCTGAGATTCTGGCGTTTTGGGCAAAATAAATTTATATTAAAAAAATCGATTCAGGATTTTAATGAATCGATTTTACGTTATCCAAGCCAGAATCGATTTTAATCAATAAATCGATTATCAAAACCCAGCCCTAATGCTGAGGTGCAATTCAGCCATTTGATTCATGTTACAGCAGCTCATGAGTGAATGAACACAGTGCAGTAAAAGTACATTTTTCCAAACATTTAATTAAATTAACCTGAGTAGGGTTGCAACGTCAGCATGCAGTCAGGTTCTACAGAGTCTTGCTAATGACCTACTGATTTTATTCAGGCGCGTCGCAGCAAGCACATGTGGCCCTCGAGGACTGAACTTTGACCCCTGGCGTAGAGAATTAAGACGTGCTGTTTTACCTCAGCGGGCTTTTGTGGTGACTGCGTGTGATGGTGTTTGTTGATGAGCTACAGAAATGCAGCCTGTGTGTTCTTATGTTCATCAGCTCATGCGTAAAAACTCATTCTGCCTACGAAGGAGTACCAGGGCCATATTTAAAAAAGAACATTTAAATAATCTCCAGAAGTTGATTCTGTTCATCTGGACGTTTCCAGAGAAACGTTTCGTCATCATCCAGGTGACGTCTTCAGTCTCAGCTGACTGCAGGTCTCAATCTTATAAACATACATTTGCATAATGACTGAAACCAGCCCACTGGAGGAACAATGGGCTGGGAGGCAGTTCCTTCATCATGATTATGCAAATGTGCATAATTTCCACTGAAAATGCTCCGTCCAGATGAACAGAATCAACTTTTGGAGAGTTACTTACCTGGATGACTAAGCATGCATCAAGAAATGTTTAAATAATGTTATTACTTTCTTATACTTTTGCTTTTTATTTGCTTTAGCATTTAATCAAAGTTTATATTTCATGAAAAAGGTTGAAACTGGATTTTAGATCTCTAATCTCACTCCTTTTCTCCAGAATCTGTTGTTAATATTAATTTTAAGAATAAAGTCAAAATATTATATTTACTTTTCTTTCTCGACATTTTGTTACAGTACGTTTGCGCGAGCTTGCATTTGCAGAATGAATGAGGTTTGACTTCTCGTCTTTTTATTTATTATTTATTTTTGAAATTCTTCAGTATTTCATAGAATTGATTAACAATTCTGATTTGAGTGTTTTAGAATGATTAAAAATCAAAGAAATATTTCTAACTGGCAGAATATAAAAATGTTGGTTCTTGTGTTGTCTGTGTTATAACTAACTCATCTTTGCATTTCAGATTATTGTCTGACTCGAGCGAACCTTTTTTATTTGCCCTAAATACCAAAAAAAACTTTAACCAGTGCTCGGTAACGCCTGACATAGGAGGTCAGGTGGACAGGCCTCAGCATGGTAAAGGTTAAAGTTCATAACAGTAGAATTAGAAAACTAGAGAAGTTTTCTCAGGGTGGCATGGAAACCAAAGCCATTTCTTTTACACCTATTGTCACGTCCTGTAATGTGCATTGTACATATATGGTTACAATACATCAAAGCAGTAAGTATAGGGCTTTGGAACTGACGTATCGGCACAATGTATTGTGGGAGCGTGGCACCATATTTCTGGCGTGAGTTAGAAGGAAGGTTGTAGAAACATGCTTAAAAGCAGCTCAAAAGAAAAAGGACGGTACAGAGACAGATTGTGTCCAGATGCAAAGAGACGGTATTTGCCAAAAATAGCGAGCACTGGAAATGTGGACCCGTATGAAGTACAGCCGTGGAGTAGAAACCCTGAAGACCAACCGCTATTCACTCAGCCTGATATATTTTCTTATCTTGTCTGTGGAGTCAGCGCGTACAAGGTGAACCAGTTTCACAATTATAAACCTCTGGAGGGACACATCCACGTTTGTTGAATAAAGAAAGAAATTTTTCAAATTACATAATATCACCCACCACTAACACTACTCGGTTTAATGTATCTTTTGAAAAATTTACAGCACAAGACTTTTAAGAGTATTTAACAAGAGCAAGTTTCATTTGTGCCTGGTTTTACTACCAGACTGTTCAGCAGACACAGCAAACCTTCACCATCTTACCCAGGAGGGTCCCCTCTTCACCCTCACATGGAAGAAGTAATCTGATTGGCATGGTGGTACGTTTGAAGCAGGGATTTCAGAGTGCCCGTGTGTAGCGCTGGAAACCAGTCACGATGTGTTTCATCCATTTCATTGGCAAGTTTTTCTGCAATAATGCCAAATAGCAACTCTATAAATAGAACATAGTTCTGCAAAATCACTCATTAGGATGTTTGTTCTAATTTGTTATGACCCCAGATCACATCGCAAATAAAACTACCCTCATGATGCTTCCAGGTGGGGAAACAATGAAAAGATAAACTATTTTCAAGCTTATTCTCCTGCCGGTTGTGCGTCTGACGTTACGACCACACAGCAAGTACGTGTTAACCGTGTGCTTTCTCTCCTCTTTCGCTAGCGCTTTGTTTGGCCCAGAAATATGGTGCCTCAACCAAAAATCCTGGTCACACCCCCTCCCGTGACATCACGCTCCAAAGCCTATACATCGGTCATGTGATTTGGAGGCGCCGGCATTAACAGCAATAACCTTCATTCCATTTCCAGACTGGAACAATAAACCTCGTGTGTGAAATCTGGAAATGCCCACGGTGTTGATTCAAATGCGCTCTGGGACAACCACAAGCATCGGCTGTTACTCACATAAAGATGTAAAGTTGGTCCCGAGCTACAGGAGGAACCATTTCATTGGTGGAGGGGTGGGGGGGGGGGGCTCACTATTGTTATGAGTTCAAATTGGGGATGGACACAAGAGGAAAAACCACAATAACAACATTGGTCCGGCCGGGTTGAGTCAAACGATGATTTTAATGCACACACGCGTGGGAGATGGACACTGTATGCAGACAGCCTCAGATCTCAAAATGGTGGAGCATTGCTCAAACTCTTATAGCCTCTGGTGCCTCCACCTTATCATAAAAGCCTAAACACTCACATGCTTTTCTCTCACACGGCGCCTAAGCTACAACCTTGGCTCCCTGTTTATCTGCTCCTGCTGAGATGGGGCAGAAAACTCCAGTATACTCTCTCTTCTAATCAGACAAATAAGGCGATGACTTTCTGCGAACAGTATTTCTTATAACTCAGCAGTATAATGCATCCTAAAACAATATCATTCATTCACAATAAATCAGCAGTCTACTTTAATGCAAATCAGTTTAACTAATGCAATAGTTGTCAGCTTCTTCTAATTCAGGGGAATAATGCAAACTAAAACTACATAATAATTCACAATCTTTAATTAGGGGTCTAACATGGCATAAAATAATATTATAATCCAACAATTCCCCCTGATGAGCTCTTTAGAATAAAGAGCTCGCCAACACCCTGTAATCCAGTGTGGCCGGGTTCATCTCTTCTCACTCCTGAGGCCCTTTGTCCCCCTGTTGGGCGAACCATATGTGAGATGACCTCTGTGTTTGCGCAGTGCAGATGCAAGAAAAACTATTATTCCAACAATAGCAGGTACAGATGACACTCCCCAGTTCTCCCACAGCTTTATTTGGTGCTACCTTATACCCTTCAGACGTACTCAGACTAGAACCTCTGTCCAAGGAGCTTTTAGCCTTTATTTTATTGCTGCAGCTACCAGTGTCGTCCAGTTGGGTGATCCTCTGCTCTTCTTTCTTCAACCTCAGGGGTTAGACAACCCTTCAGTCGTGGCACAGATCAGGGGATTATTCTGCCCCGGTTTCAAACAACGATCTGTGCATCCTCGGGTCCTGTGTGTCCTCCAGAAAAGATCAGGAACGCGTCCCCCTTTTGCCCAAGAGCCTCTCGAACCTCGTTGGTCTGGTGTTCCCGGATTTCCGCCAACCCCTTCATGGTCATTGCTGTGTTTATGGGATCCATCCTTTCCAGGTGACTACCCGGAGCCCAAACGCCATCACCCTTGGACCCAGTTGGTGTCTCGGCAGTCACCGTATCTATCTCTGCTGCCAAGGATCCTCGCATATCTGTGACCTCGTCTGGTGTCTGTTCCTTTTCTCTGTGAGAGACAAAAAACCAAAACACCTCTCTTCCTAACCCTAATAATCTAATGTTGTTATCTACTGACCTTCTAGTGATTCAGAATTGGTTTAAAACATTCAAAATGTTTCAGGGACTTATTCTAATCATATCCTATGTGTGTGTAAGCATGTTTGCATTTAGCCCTCTGCACTCAAGGCGTTTCCTACACTTTATCAGTCCGGACAGTCACGCCGAACGAAGCTTCTGACCTTCAAGAGGCCGAGTGCCAACTCATTATAAGCACATTTGCAAGGTGTGTCTGAAAATTATTGAAACCACTCTTTTTAACAAAAGGCAAATAAATTAACAAATCTTCTAAACGCTATCCAGTTCATTTCAATGATTGATGCTTAAACATGGAAATAATGATTTATGCTTCTCACTGGTCCTCTAAAAAAGTCCGGAAACTTCTCGGGCCACTATTAGCTTAAGCTTTACCATACCTAAGGTATTCAAGACACAAATGAAATTATAAAATGTTCAAATAATCCTTGTTTGATGTTAAAACTCAACTTCCCCCTTTTTGGCACATTCCAATGTGTCAAATCAACAGAGTTAGAAAATTAAAAGAAAAGGTTAGGCAGCTACAAGGTTTCCCAGATTATTAAGTTGACCTGCGTGTAATGTTCTGACTCAGGTATTTAATATTTTAATAAATGTCATTTAATCAACTACCACTACTTAAGCTTAGCAAAAGACATAATTGAATAAAAGATCACAAAGAATAATATGATATCAGTGGTGTGTAAGCGCGTGCGGCCTTCTTTGCTCCAAGTCACTCAAATCCATAGATCAGCCAAACCTCGCGCTGACTGTAGCTTTTAACCCTTATTAGCTTGAGCACAACTCTATAATGAGCAACAAACTGCAATATGTATAAAGATAATCATAGTTACACCTGCAAAGAAAGATTATATGATTATCCTAACACCTGTAAATAAACGATCAACCTGAGGTTATAGCAATCACTGGAACGCAAATGTTAGTATAATATCAAAAACTTCAATTAGATGATGATCAATGCAATGCTTAGTACTTGATTCTGATACAATAATAATGCCGATGTGAAAATAACAGTAAAACACCCCTTTTTTCCCGTTTAATTTGACACATAAACGTTTATAGATGGCTCTCTTAAATTTGACCTTCCCCTGGTTTCTCCCTCCCTGACCACAGCAGGGGAAACTCTGTTTCGATTCAGCCATGAATGCAGCTCACCTGATTCATCAGTGAGCTCCACCATCACTGGCGTCTGACAGGGTGGCGCTGCATATTCTTCCTTTAATGGGTCTATTTTCAATCTGTTAATTAGATTACTTAAACATGAAGCAGACTACATCCACCACAAGTCAATACAGCTGTAGATGTGGCCAATCATCAATCTATTACCAATCAATAACAACAGATAGCTTTTATTTTATGTATGCTCTTAATCAACCACTCACCCAGAGGATCTTCAATCCCAGGAAATTCCTTCTCCTCTTAAATGAGTCTGTCCTCCTTCCATGCCCTGGTAACTGGTTCATCCAGAGCCACATGATCTCAAAATATACATACAACAAGCCAAACCACACCTTGGTCACACCAACCCTTTTCCGCCCTGAAGATGTTCAACGCCATCTTAGTATGGACTGAAAGTGGCTTTAACGCTGACTGTCCTGACAACCCATTTTATGACATTCCCTGGTCAGATCTGCCAATCTCTGCACCAGGGTTTTAATCGTTTTGCCATTTTCATTAGTTTTGTTTTGCAAAAATTAAGTGTCACCAAATCCCAGCTCCATTATATCAGTCATGCTCTTATGCTTATCCTTGGGTATTAAGATTATTAGCTCTTGCTACACCAGGTGTTCCTAATTTTGGTTCAAGTGAATTGATAGACCTTTTGAAGGCGATTGTTTCACACATTTATTTAGATGTCCCAGTCCTTTTGTCTCGGGATGCATCACGCTGCCTTATCTGGGGTTAGCTGTTCTCTGGGGATGCGGGTTGAGTGGGGGAGCTCTTCAAGGAGGGGGAGTGTACTCCCCCTGATGAGCTCTTCAAGATAAGCTAGGTTAGCCTTCTTGTGTGAGCTTTTCAAGTGCACTTTAAGGTTTGTGGGATTTTTTAGTTTTATAAATGTCCCTCATGACCCCCTGATGACCCAGTAATTCATTTTTGCGCACTGCAGTACACATTTAGTTTTTGCTTGTAGCTCTCATCCTCTACTTGCCACTCCTCTAAGTCCTGATGTTTCTTAGAGAGGACAACAGTACCTTTAACCTTATATCACATGCGTGGGGGTGTGGCCTTGCCAATTGTTTTTTTTTTTTTTTCCCCACCTTTTCAAAATGGCTGGCGTGCCCACCAGCACATTTTATGGAAGAAAGAAAGGTAAGCATGATATTTACATTTAAAATGTTTTGTTAAACTCAGATTTTTATTTTATTCAAAAATAAACATCAGTGACTTCTGGGTTGGTCCCTGATCTTCATCTTATGAGATTGTTATTTTAATAACACTTGATTTATTTAAAAGAAAAAAGAAAAAAGAAAAAACGAAAATATTTTCTCCCTGTTTTTTCTTATTCTCTGGGTCTCAGGAGGACATTATGTCCCTCTCGACTACCAGACTCTTGTTATGTCTAAAAAACAGTCATATTAAAATGATCCTCAATTGGACTCTGGCGCTTTCTCCCGACTTTCCTGACATGTTTCTGCGCGTGGACGGAGCAGCCGCACAGACGACTCGACTACCGTAGCGCCTAACTTAGCTATTGTAGGGCGCGCACACATCAATGAAACTAAACACATTTGACAATAAATCCAATTGACTTTGGCTAATTTTGTGAACATTCATTACAATTTTAGTTAATTTTCCTTTTTTCTTGTTATTTCCGTTAAAGCAAACGTTTTTCCACTTCTAGTTTCCGTTATTTCATTTATTTTCTTTAATAATAATAATAACCCTGCTCTGCACACTGGAATAAACATAATCAACATGATCAACATTTTACTGCGTGTTATTTCACTATCTTATTCAGTCAAATACTCCATCCTTATGTGGTTTGTGACATTATGTTTATCTAAACCTCCACTTTGTCTCTAAATGTTTAAAGAATTTTTCAAGTTCAGGGTCAAATTTTGAGAATTTGACCATAAGTGAAAGTTATGGCGTTATCACCCCCTTTTGGGCTTACCTTTCCCAGTTTTGATGATATTCCTCTCTATTCTTTGCAAGCACCCCTTTTTCGGTGGCGAGAAACTGTTGGTGTGGTCAAGTGGGTGCTGAAAAAACAAAAGCTCAGGACAGAACCGTCACCAGTCATGTACTTCATTCAAAATTAAGATATATTGACCTTCATATTGATCCTCTGAGTGTAATGTTACATTTTAATTTAAACTTCTCAAAGCTAAACACAATATTTTACTTTATTTTACTCTTGTTCTTGTGCAGCACCACCCCTGTCGGTTCTCTCTTAGTTTTAAATTGCTGACTATTTCAAAAGGCGGGGACCAGTGTTTATCATTACATATCTCTCTTTTGAGTTTGGCAAGTTTATCATTTCCCTATTATTCATAAACCTCAGTGCAGGAATTTTTATTTTTAATTTTATAACCATTAATTGACTTTTACAGTGGCCTGCCATGGTTAACAATAACCTGTTCAGTCATGAGTGAAAACGAACCTTTTCTTCACTTTAACATTTAGCATTCCCAACCATTTTATAATGTTACATTAATCAAAATACAGCTACTATAACACAATTTTCTTAATGCAAACATCAGTAACTCAAAATTAGCAACCAAAGGGTTAAGTCTGCAGTTCACCCTCATGTGACGCTGCAGCCTCCCCCTTTAGTCTCTGTCATTCTTCTGTTCTTACAAAAACAACCCAAAGCAAGACTAAACGTCCACCCTTCTTTTACAGGCTGGGTGAATTGTTTCTGGACATCTACTAATCCTAAAGTCGGTACCATTTTTGTCTTAGTATCAAGTCAGTCAAAACTTTTAGTCGTCAGTCCATCACAGTCCAGTCACATGCATACATCCACACACATTCATACCAGATATTGCTGATAATGGAGCTCCACGCGCAACCTACTCGAAGCTCAATCGTCTGGATGTTCGTGCCAAGCTCCAGTCTACGCTGCTGCGCCAGCTCTTCCTCTGTCTCTCCCAGCCAAGTCAAGGTTTCTTGTTCAGGTCAGAGTTCAGCTGCAGCCAATGCTGCTTGTTCTGCTTTGTTGTCATCTCCTTGCTGAAGTCCTGAGCCTGCAGAAGCTCCCAGTGCTCCATCACTCCTGAAGTCTGGGGGTCTGAGCTGCTGGGATCTGTCAGTCCAGACACCGTATCCTCTTCCTCCTCACCGTGTCAATACCTCCACGACACTCGCCCCTCAGTCGCAGATATCACATGTATGAGGAGTCCGTTTCTATGCCTTTACAATTGCAGCTGCTGTCCATTTGTTGCAGGCAGAAACGGCTGACATCCAGAGGGTGTAAATGAGAGTCTGCAGCAGCAACTTCCCCAGTGGAAGACCTCAGTGTTTGTTCTGTTAGCTTAACAAAGGCCTCAAGGAAGTTTCTGGGATGCTCATCTGGCCCCAGCAAGCTCCGGCCTGACTTCACTTCCAGTGTCTGGGACTGCAAGTCTGATGGGTTCCATTATCAGCCAGCTCCTCTTGAGCCATGCTCAGTTTCTGCTCTGATGTCTTGAGCTCTCACTGAGGACAGAAACCTCAGTCTTTTCCGTACACATCAGATTGAAGTCCATTGATGTCTCCCTTGCCTTGCTCCACGGCCTTCTGCGGCTCTGCTGTTCGGCTCTTCTCAGAGGTCAGCTCCTGGCCGAGCCCCGACACCTGTGCCTTCAGCTTATTTTCTCCTGGTGCTTTTGTCCATTCTGAGGTACCTCCTGACCTCAGTTAGTCCTCCTGTCTCTGGCACACCATTTTCTCTGCCCGATCATCAGTGTTGGTCCGTCACTGTCCTGCACAGTTTTAATGCAGCGTGGTTAAAGTCAGCGTTGTCTTGCTCGGCCTCACTTTTCCTCCGGGCTTAATGGGCGTCTCGTCACAGCTCTGTCAGCTGAAGCTGTCTGGAAATCTCCCCCGTGTAATGAAACGGGCCTTAGGTTTAACGTTCTCCGTCTCTGCTGCATAAGATCATTTTCCTGCAGCGCTGTTGACCTCTTCCAGTTGTTGTTGTGTGTCCAGCTGCTATAGCATTTGGTCAGGGTCACATCCAAGATGGTGGAGGAGAGAGCAAAGATGGTAGGGAGGGAGGGCAGGAGTCCAGGGTCAGCCTCGGCTTTCTGGGCGACAAAGCAGCCTGCAATCAAGCATAAAGAGAAAAAGGAAAGAGAAAAAACAAAACAAAACAAAACAAAATCGAACGAACCAGAATGATGTTTTATTGGCTGCGTCACTCAGAGAGGGGAGAAACACCGGGACCGAGCCCTGTGTCAACCTTCTCTCCCCCTTTTTTGTTTTTTCTCTTATATATATAATATATCATATAATCAACTCATAACCCACCAAGCTGACAGGACAACACAGGTACATGTTAAAATTCTTAAGATCATGTTTAAAAGCACAAAAATGGAACTTTCTTTCAAAGTCAAAGTCAAAGTCAACTTTATTGTCAATTCTGCCACATGTACAGGACATACAGAGAATAGAAACTTCGTTACTCTCAATCCCTAGATAAAATAGAAAATGAACATTTAAATATAAGAGTGATTAAAAATGCAAGTAAAATATTTTAAAGTAAAAAAAATTAAATAAAATTAAATAATATAATACAATTTTACATATAACAAGAAAGCTATACAATATACAATATAAGGGTAAATGACATTGAGTGCAAACCAGGCAGAGTAGTGCAAATAGGCAAATAGTGCAAATGGAGATTTGGTAATGTACGGTATGAGATAGTGTAACACAAAGTCTTATGAGGTAATGGCAGTCCAATGCTCCACAAAGTGACTGGTAACTGGTGCAGGCCAGTGAGTGAGTCAGAGAGTGTGTGTGTGTGAGTGTGTGTGACAGAGTTCAGTGAGACCGTGGAGGAGAGAGGGGAGAGGGGGCAGAATCAGAATCAGAATCAGAATCAGAAAGGGTTTATTGCCAGATGTTGAGGAGGTTTACAACATTAGGAAATTGCTGCGGTGCTTCAGTGCAACATACTGTCATAAAAATATAAAAATAAGAATAAGAATTAAAAGTGCTAAGTGGATAGATATATACATGATATATACATGAGTGCAGGTGGTGATCAGTGCCAAACATGGAATGATGCAGTGAACACAGCGTAGGGTCATGTGTTAGTGGCGGGAACAGTCATACGGTTATTGTTCATGTGTCCGACAGCAGAGGGGAAGAAACTGTTCTTATGGCGAGAGGTTCTGGTGCGAATGGACCGGAGCCTCCTGCCTGAGGGGAGCAGGTCAAACAGACTGTGTCCAGGGTGAGAAGGGTCAGCTGAGATCCGAGCTGCACGCCGCAATGTCCTGGAGGTGTACAGGTCCTGCAGGGATGGGAGTCTGCAGCCAATCACCTTCTCAGCAGAGTGCACAACACGCTGCAGTCTCTGTTTGTCCCTGGTAGTGGCTCCAGCGTACCACACGGTGATGGAGGAGGTGAGGATGGACTCGATGATTGCAGTGTAGAACTGCATCATCGTCCGTGTTGGCAGGTTGAATTTCTTCAGCTGCCTCAGGAAGTACATCCTCTGCTGGGCTTTTTTAATGACGGAAGTGATGGTGGGCTCCCACTTCAGGTCCTGGGTGATGGTGGTACCCAGGAAGCGGAACGAGTCCACAGAGGTGATGGGGGTGTCAGTCAGGATGATGGGGGGGAGTGGGGCTGTGTGCTTCCTGAAGTCCACAATAATCTCCACTGTCTTCTGGGCATTCAGCACCAGGTTGTTGTGGCTGCACCAGGACACCAGACGTTCAACCTCCCTCCTGTAGGCAGACTCATCCCCGTCCGAGATGAGTCCGATAACGGTGGTGTCATCTGCAAACTTGATTAGCTTGACAGACTGGTGGGTGGAGGCTATGCTTTAATGTCATGTACAATAATGTAAGTTCTTCACTGGCTGCCAGGCAGGTCCTCAGAAGAGGGTGGAGTTCCTTCCCTCCTTCTCCTTTTTAATTGGATTTTAATAAAGGTTTTATTTTAGGATATATTGTTTTATATGGTTTTTATTTTTTTAGAATTTACATCTGTCCTTTTCTTGTGTGTTTGGAAATGTGTTTTGTAGCCTGTGGATAATGGAACGTACATAATTTAGAAAGTGATTGTGAATGCACCATGGGAATCGGGAGGGAGTTAAGCTTCCTGACAGCCTGATGGATGAAGCTGTCCTTCAGCCTGCTGGTCCTGGCCTGGAGACTCCGCAGTCTCCTCCCCGACGGCAGCAGCTTGAAGAAGCTTTGCATTGAGTGCGTGGGATCAGCCGCTATGCAAAGGGCTTTTTTAGTGAGACGGGTGCTGTAAATGTCCTGGAGGGAGGGGAGAGAGACACCAATGATCCTCTCTGCAGCTCTCACTATGCGTTGGAGGGTTCTATGACAGGACGCATTGCAGGCTCCAAACCACACAGTGATGCAGCTCGACAGGATGCTCTCGATGGTGCCTCTGTAGAAAGTGTGCATGATGGGGGCTGGTGCTCCTGCTCTTCTTAGTTTGCGGAGAAAGAAGAGACGCTGCTGTGATTTCTTGGCCAGTGCTGTGGTGTTGTACGTCCAGGAGAGATCCTCTGTGATGTGCACACCCAAGAACTTGGTGCTGCTCACTCTCTCCACAGACGCTCCGTCAATGGTCAGAGGAGCATGTTGGGTGTGCACTCTCCTGAAGTCCACAACAATCTCCTTCGTCTTCTCCACATTCAGAGAGAGATTGTTGTCAGCACACCACGTGGCCAGGCGTCTCACCTCACTTCTGTAGTCGGTCTCATCCCTGTTGCTAATGAGACCCACCACCGTTGTGTCGTCCGCAAACTTGATGAAGAGGTTGGAGCTATATGATGGAGTGCAGTCATGGGTCAGCAGAGTGAAGAGGAGGGGGCTCAGCACACATCCCTGCGGGGCCCCCGTGTTTAAAATGATGGTGCTGGATGTGTTACTGCTGACCCGTACTGCTTGAGGTCTTCCGGTGAGGAAATCCAACAGCCAGTTGCACAGTGAGGTGTTGAGCCCCAGCTGGACCAGTTTTTGGGTGAGCTGTTGGGGGATTATAGTGTTGAATGCTGAACTGAAATCTATGAACAGCATTCGAACATATGAGTCTTTATTGTCCAGGTGTGTGAGTGCTGAGTGGAGTGCAGTGGAGATGGCATCATCGGTTGAGTGGTTGGGCCGATACGCAAACTGGAAGGGATCCAGGGAGGGGGGCAGGACAGTCTTGATGTGTTGCATGACTAGTCGTTCGAAGCACTTCATCAGGATGGGAGTAAGTGCAACCGGACGGTAGTCATTAAAGCAGGAGGGAGATGACTTTTTTGGAACCGGAATGATTGTGGTGGCTTTAAAACATGTGGGGACGACAGCCTGGATGAGTGATATGTTGAAGATGTCTGTGAAGACATCAGTGAGTTCCACTGCACAGTCTCTCAGTACACGACCAGGAATGTTGTCAGGACCTGGAGCTTTACGTGCATTGATCCTGCTGAGGGATCTCCTCACGCTGTCCGGGGACAGGGTCATCACCTGGTCACCAGGAGGGGGTGGGGTCTTCTGTGCAGTGGTGCTGTTTTGGACTTCAAAGCGAGCAAAGAAAGTGTTCAGCTCGTTCAGCAGGGGGATAGTGCTATCACAGGTCTGTGGTGGGGGCTTGTAATCTGTGATGGTCTGAATGCCCCGCCACAGGCTCCGTGAGTCTCTGCTGTCTTTGAAGTGATGAGATATTTTCCTGGAGTACTGTCTCTTAGCCTCTCTGATGCCACGGGAAAGGTTGGCCCTAGCTGTCCTCAGGCTTGCCTCGTCTCCATCTCTGAAGGCAACATTCCGAGCTTTCAGCAGCCTGTAGACCTCTCCTGTCATCCATGGTTTTTGATTGGCCCGGACAGTTATGGTTTTCGTGACTGTTACATCCTCAATACACTTGTTGATGTAGGCAGTAACAGTCTCTGCGTACTCCTGGAGGTCAGTGGTGTTGTTATAGGTGGCAGCCTGCTTAAACATGTTCCAGTCTGTGGTGTTGAAGCAGTCCTGTAAAGCCTCTGAAGACCCTTCTGGCCACACTTTTATCTGCTTACGAACCGGTTTGGTGACTTTAACGAGCGGTCTGTAGGCAGGCATTAGCATGACAGTGATATGGTCTGAGGCGCCGAGGTGGGGGAGGGGAAAAGCTTTGTAAGCTCCTCTCTGGGTGGTGTAAACAAAGTCCAGTGTGTTATTTCCCCTTGTTGGAAAGTCAATGTGTTGTTGTATTTTTGGAAACACGCACTTTAAGTCTGCATGATTGAAATCCCCAGCCAGGATGAGAAAAGCATCAGGATGGGCTGTCTGCTGCTCACTGATGTGCTGGTACAGTTCATTCAGTGCCTCATTCCTGTTGTTGACATTGGAGGAGGGAGGGATATACACAGCGCACAGTAGTATGGCTGTATATTCCCTCGGTAGATAGAATGGCCGGCACTTAATAACCATTAACTCCAGCACTGGTGAGCAGTGTTTGCAGACCGCAACAGCATCGCGACACCAGGCATCATTGATGTAAACACAAAGTCCTCCCCCGCGGGTCTTACCTCCCGCGACGATGACTCTGTCAGCACGGTAGCATGTTAGCTGGTCGAGCTGAATGGCGCGGTCCGGGACACTGTCGCTGAGCCATGTTTCCGTGAACACAAAAGCACAGCAGTCCTTTACATTCCTTTGAGATGAACGTAGCAGTCGGATGTCGTCCAGTTTATTTTCTAGCGAGCGTACGTTGGCCAGAACGATAGAGGGGATGGCGGGTTTGTGTGGGCTAGCCGCTAGCCTAGCTCGGATGCCACCGCGCTTACCCCTCTTCTGCTTCCTCTCACACCGCTTGAGGCGCATCCATTGTGGGCGAAGTGCGGGAGTGGGGGTCGGTGATTTAGTAAATCACTCAGTAATCACTTATATTAACCCTTCAGCAGAAAACATGTCACAATTTGACTTTTCTAGCCACTAAATTTGTTGTATCGTCACTGGTTGGTCAGACCAGTTTTTTTTTTTTTTTTTTTTTTTAAGTTAAGTTGTTGTCCTGCAACCCAGAGAGTTTATTTTATTTGTTAGTACTGGATAAACTTTATTATTTAACGACGGGTGTATGTTAAGTTTCACTGCTTTAAACTTGCTGGAAAAGCTTCACGTGTTCATGAGTGTAAGCTGTTTCTTCATTGCGTGTATGTGCATTTGTAGGCAGGCAGGTTAATTTTAACTTTTTCTCAAACTAGGCGTTACCTTAAAAGGAGCCTTTCTCTCAGATTTCTCTGCTTGTGTGTGTTTTTGTTTCACCTTTTTGTTGTGATGCTCCGGACGCCTTCCCAACCTCCACAAGTTTGTTGGGCCCAATTTTATGTGTTAAAACTTCTCTTACTTTCTCCTTTAATTCTCTGCCAGCTGCTGTCTTTTCCACAGCTGCTGATTCTTGTTGAGTTTGGTTTCCATTACTATAATTTTGCTTCGGCCGCTGTGCTTGTGGGGGCAGTTGGTCCAGGCCCGTAGCCACCTGTATCAACACACTAAGAGATTTATTTAATATCATTTTCATCACAATCTTACTCTGCCGACTGAAGTGCCGGTCTTAATCAAGCACAATTTATCTCTTCTATATCAAAACCCAGCCGAACATCAAACATTCATCATAGTCATTCAAAACCTTCTTTGTAATATTATAATCAGCAAAATTACAGGCATGTATCATTATTTGCAAATCCTAATTATAAAACTCAAAAACACACTAAACAGGAACAAAAATCCTCTGTGCGCTCCACAGCTCATTTGCATCTTCACACAGTCTAAAAATAGCTCGCAGCGCTGCAGTGCGCTGTCGTCACACACAGGGTCACACAAAGCTCAGACAAAACTCTTTTATTTTATATTACAAAGACGTCTTATATCTACAATCACTGACAGGCCTGACAGATTCAGCACCTAACAAATTTCGACAAATTTAACCATAACGGGTCCAACCGAAGAAAGGTAACTTTTTTGTAATCAATCAAACAGTATCTGTTACTTCTGGAACAGTTTCTGACCTAACTTCTAAAATCCCTAACTCAATTTAACTTTGTCCAAACAAGCACATGACACCGTTTAAAACGGTGAGGAGACTCTAACTCCTAGCTTGATTCCGGGATGCCCTGTACCCCACAGTTAAGCCAAACTGAACTATCCCTGTTCGCCGACAGGTCAAGGCCGCGCGTCCACGGCCAGGAGGGAGCATAACCTCCGGGCTATGCGCTTCTTAGCAACTTCTGGTGCCGTCCTATAATAATTTTCACCTACACAATTTTGACAAATTTATCATAACGGGTCCAACCGAAGAAAGATAACTTTTTTGTAATCAATTAACCAGTATCTGTTACTTCTGGAACAGCCTCTGGCCTAATTTCTAAAATATACGTAGCCAATTCCCTACCAAACTACTTGAGACTCTAGCTCAATTCCTTGGGACTCTAACCCAGCATTTCTTTCATACTTTTTCAACTTCATTAAATACTCTTAACTGACTTTAACTGCATAACACACGCGGATCCTCATCAAAATCAAAACAGACCCTCTACCAGTAATTTCAGTGAGTAGACTTTAATTTAGTCATATCCAATTTGGCACACTTTGGAAATAATTCAACAGGTAGTGCCTTACCTTTAGATAAGCCGGCTTATGCCCACTCACGTCAGACCACTGGCTTGTGCCTGTCCGTTCAACAACCTCGGACCGTCCAAACCTTTAAATTCCACCCCAATACCACAGGACGAGCCCCCAAGCTGTTACGAGTTCAAATTGGGGATGGACACAAGAGAAAAACCACAATAACAACACTGGTCCGGCCGGGTTGAGTCAAACGATGATTTTAATGCACACACGCGTGGGAGATGGACACTGTATGCAGACAGCCTCAGATCTCAAAATGGTGGAGCATTGCTCAAACTCTTATAGCCTCTGGTGCCTCCACCTTATCATAAAAGCCTAAACATTCACATGCTTTCTCTCACACAGCGCCTAAGCTACAACCTTGGCTCCCTGTTTATCTGCTCCTGCTGAGATGGGGCAGAAAACTCCAGTATACTCTCTCTTCTAATCAGACAAACAAGGCGATGACTTTCTGCGAACAGTATTTCTTATAACTCAGCAGTATAATGCATCATAAAACAATATCATTCATTCACAATAAATCAGCAGTCTACTTTAATGCAAATCAGTTTAACTAATGCAATAGTTGTCAGCTTCTTCTAATTCAGGGGAATAATGCAAACTAAAACTACATAATAATTCACAATCTTTAATTAGGGGTATAACATGGCATAAAATAATATTATAATCTAACACTATGTAATATGTTCTGTTTTAGAGTTCACATTAACTGTTAATTGTAGCTAGGCTCAAAGTGTTAATGCTAGCTTATTATTATTTTAGGGAGGCACATGCCACCCCATGCTAGCCCTGTAGATCCGCCCGTGGGCAGAGTCACAGGAGAACGTTCGCTCCAAAAACGTGCACGGCAGCACGGCTTAGGTTTGCAAAGCTTCATCTGGACAAACGACTAGACTTTGTGAAATGAACTGATTAAAAAATAAAGTCACGTCATTATGCGTGAAAGCAAGTTCACGTAATTTATAATGTCTACAATGTTGTTGGCACTCTTTCCGTCTTGTTGCTGGTGTAGGAGGAGAGAACTACATGAGCGGTCCCAACATGACGGGGAGGGCAGGTCTTCTCTTCAGCCTCATCACGGCGGCA
Organism: Simochromis diagramma; assembly: GCF_900408965.1. Lineage (NCBI taxonomy): Eukaryota > Metazoa > Chordata > Actinopteri > Cichliformes > Cichlidae > Simochromis > Simochromis diagramma. Next base: position 18,648,844 of record NW_024386860.1, read on the forward strand.
CTCTTCTGTGGCGTCGCTGCTCAGACAGTCAGAGGTCGGTACTTGAACGCAGCATGCCGGGCTGTGTCTTTGAAACCTGAGTTTAGATACAGGATAATCCAGGTGCTCATGTGCTTTTGTACATTTCATGTGACTGCTTTCAAAGACAAACTGTTAACTCTCAGGGGCACGGTGTTGCTTCCAGACTAAAAAGTCCTATTTTATCCTTTCTAAAGGAATTGAGACACCAATTTAATTCATTTTTCTGCTGATATATTTCTGTTTACTCCATTAAAGTGTGATATTTTTCTGTTTTTCACAATGGTATAGCATCCAATAGTAAGCAGCAAAAAACCAAAAACAAATCATGACTATTTGATTCCTCGGTGAGCTCATAGCGTGTGTCGTAGAGGGTTAGTGGGATTAATAGTAGAGAACAGGAGACAGAACATTTGTTTCATGAGTTCATCACAATTAATGGAGCTCAGTTGATAATGTTATTCTGGGACTGTGTGTCATCTCCCTGTAATACTTGTGTATGAACACTGATTTTCTTTTGCTGCTATCCAGAGTGTGAAAACGTCACCGTCGGTGACATCGTCTTCCTAGTTGATGGCTCGTCCAGCATCAATGATAGAAGCTTTCAGGAGATCCGCACATTTCTCCGCAACACCATCCAGGGCTTTGAAATCGACCCCGACAAAGTTCAGATCGGTTTGGTGCAGTACAGCGATGATCCTTATCCGGAGTTCCAGCTGACGGATCACAGGGACAAGAATTCCCTGCTGGCTGCAGTGGAAAACCTTGCCCATCGAGGAGGCGGCACAGAAACCGGCAAAGCCATAGACTTCCTCCGGACGGAGTACTTCACCAAAGAGGCCGGCAGCCGAGCCGAGCGCCGTGTGCCTCAGATTGCTGTGGTCATCACAGATGGCGAATCCACAGATGACGTATTGGAACCTGCCAGGAGACTGAGGCAGCACGGTGTCATCGTGTTCGCCATCGGGGTCGGAGAGATCAACAAGACACAGCTTATAACCATCGCTAACTGGCCCTCGGAGCGCTTCGTCCTCACCACTGTCAGCTACCAGAAGCTCCAGGATCAGACCAGCAGCCTGCTGAAAACGGTCTGTCTCAGTCTGGAGGATCAGACGCTAGGTAAAGAAAGCTGATTGGTTGATACAGTGATCTCTTTATTGCACGATTAATTATATCTAAGAAGCACCTGAATACAGTTTTGACACAAGAATCAACAGAAAGCTGTTGTATGCTGGACATGAACTTGTACTAAAACACTTTTGCTTCTGTCTTCTTCAGCTTTGGTCGACAGGTTTGCAGATGTTTTCTTCCTGGTGGACAGTGGAATAGCTTCCAATCAGTTTACCCTGTTTAGAAATGAGCTTTTAAGACTGTTGAATCGACTGGAAGTTGGAGCGTCTGGTTACCGTGTCGGCTTGGCCCAGTACGGTCAGGACGTCAGAGCTGACTTTCGTCTCAACACTTATCAAACCAAGCAGCAGATCGTGGCCGCTGCTCGACGTTTCCGACTGCGTTCACAAACAGGCCAACCACGAAATCTTGGACAAGCTCTGTCCTACGCTAAAGAGAACTTCTTCACTGCTGAGGCAGGAGGCCGCGCACAACAGGGAACCCCACAGTATTTGGTTGTAGTGGCTGGAAAAGACTCGGATGATCCTGTGTTTTGGTCCGCTGAAACTCTGAAAGACGAGGGGGTAATTATTGCGGGGATGGACGCAGGTGCGACACAGGATGCTCTGGACCGCTTTGCCAGCCCTGGCTATATCTTTGATTCTTCAAGAGTAACTCTGCTGATTGACCTGCTCACGGCCCGGAGAGTGGAGACTGTCACTGAAGGTGAGAAAGCCGCCATCGGTTCATCATCATCATCATCAGTAACTACACAGCAGTGTTTCTGAAGCAGCTATAAATGCAACGATGGTTTATTATAAGTAAGCCAGAGTTTTCCAGAGGAAGCAGTCAGATCATCCCAACTAACGATGCAGAAAGTCTCCACACAATCACCTGAGGGTTTTTTTTTTCAACGTACCTTTGCTCTTTTAAAACTAAATAGCCGTTCACTGTAGTTTAAGACCCGTTACTATCAACTGTGATCCAGGTGTGCAAAAACCTGGATCTGGAACATGTCAGCCTAGCCTTTTCACTCGCATGTCACAGTAGACCATAAAAAGACTCAATGAAGGAAGGAAATCCACCATTTCTGTTCTTTTATTCATGGAGGCTAACATTTTAATATTTTTCTTAGGTTTTATGCTTTGTTTGGTGAGTGAGTGAAACTCAATCATGCCTGAAATCTGCCTGCAGCATTATCAGGATTCAACTTTATTATCATTACACAGGAAAACGAAATACAGTTTGCATCTAATCAGAAATGCAAAAGCAGTAAGTGCAATAGGAGCAGATTATATACAGATATGTGTAGGATAAAAGATGGAAATAGTTATGACAGATTATGTACATATAAGTTAAGTATACAGATATTTATATTGCTCTACAGACGAGCAGATATACAGATGTGCTACATATATACAGATGTGTCGATGTGAGGTAAACTGATCTACAGCAGTGGGAGAAGACTATAATAGTGAACAGTGTAGTCACTATACCAGAGACTATTCTATGTCAGTGTCCCAAACTGTAGCAGTAACCAATGTAAGCATATGGTGAATGTTGAGAATGAAATTATCACTGGGAAGGATAGGAGGAAGGTGGAGTGTAGAGGTTTAAGTGAGTGTGGATGGAAAGGCTCAGCGGCGGACTGAGTTCAGTAGGGTGACAGCTGTGGGGAAGAAGCTCTTCCTAATTTTACGATATAAATATATATTCTTAATGCTTATTTTCTGTTTATATTGTTTTATAGAGTCCAGTGCAGGAAAACGCCCCTGTGAGTTAGACTGTAGGCCAAAAGTCACAGGGTAGACTGCACGTCTTGTGCAGAAAACAGGAAGTATAGAAAAAGCGGAACTAAGTAAACTGCGTGTGACGTGCAGCAGAACTACATAACCATGCTGGCTTGTAATGCTTTCAGACCTAAGCGTGTGTGTTCGTGTGACAGGTCTCCATTTCCGGAAATATACAATAGAGATACTTTTTCGAACTTGACCACTCTGAGTCGTAAGTCTTTCTTTGTCGCCAAAAGAATTCAAAAGAACAGAATTTAATAATTGGTGCCTGTGACCCGGATTCTTTTGCGGCTGAGAGGACAAATTATTCTTTTAGTCTTTCCAGACTAAAACCAGCATCAAGCCTTCACCTGCTGGTTTTAGTCTGAAGGCTCCTATAGCGCCTTGTGGAGGACAGGAGCTGGAAGAGTTGATTGGCAGGATGAGAGGAGTCCCTGAGAATGATGCGTGCTCGGCATAGATACCTCGTCTTGTGGACATCCTCAGTGGCAGGAAGTGGAGTCCCTGTGATGCATTGCGCAGCTTTCACCACCTGCTGCAGTGCCTTGTTGTCAGCAACAGAGCAATTCCCACAGCACACTGTGACACAGTTGGTCAGGATGCTCTCTATCACTCAGTGGTGGAAGTTACTCAGTATGACAGCAGACAGGTGTTTTTTCTTCAGTGTCCTCAAGAAAAAGAGGCACTGATGGGCCTTCTTGACCAGGCTGGAGGTTGTAGTTGAACAGGACAGATTCTCAGAGATGTGGGTCCCCAAGAACTTGAAGCTGGACACCCGGTCAACAGCTGTGCCATTTATGTAGATGGGGACATGGGTGTCTGTCTCCTCTCTCCTGAAGTCCACAATGAGCTCTTTGGTTTTGCTGGTACTCAGGAACAGGTTATTGTCAGCTTTAGTTCTTCACTGTAGCAGACTCACCTAGGTCTGCAGTCAGAGGAACGGGCTCGGCACACAGCAGAGCAGTTATACCCTGACCTAACATGCTGGGGTCTGTTGGTCAGAAAGTCCATGATCCAGGTACAGGTGGAGCTGCTGATTCCAAGATCCACAAGTTTGGTGATCAGCTTGGAGGGAATAACTGTACTGAATGCTGAGCTGAAGTCAATAAACAGCATTCTTGGATAAGTATTTTTGTTGTCCAGGTGTGAGAGTACACAGCGCTGTGGGTACAGCATCCTCTGTACTCCTGTTGCTTCGATTGGCAAATTGGTGAGGATCCAGTGTGGGGAGCAAGCATGCCTTGAGGTGTGCCAGGACCAGTTGCTCAAAGCACTTCATAACTATGGGCGTGAGAGCAACAGGGCGATAGTGGTTCAGGCTAGTTGGTGATGAGTGTTTTAGCACTGACACGATGAAGATGGTCTTGAAGCACGCTGGCACGTCTGCCTGGGCAAGCGACAGGTTAAAGATGTCTGTGAAGAGCCCTGCAAGCTGCTCTGCACATGCTCAAAGCACACGTCCTGAAATGCTGTCATCAGGGGGTAGGGTTTCTTTTTCTTTGTTGTCATTAACAAAACGAGCATAGAAGTCATTTAGCGCATTGAGGAAGGACAAATCCATGGCTGTCTGTGTGGAATTGCTGGGCTTGTAGTCAGACATGGCCTGAATGCCCATCCACATATGTTGTGAGTCAGAGCTGACAAAGTGTTCTTCAGATTGTAGCTGTGCTTCGTCTTCTTGATGCCCCTCTTCAGGTCATCCCTGGACGTACTGTAGGTCTGAGCGTCCCCTGATCTGACGGTATTGGTACGTGCCTTTAGTAGAAGCCGCACTTCCTTATTCACCCATGTTTTCTGATTGGGGTACATGTGAACGGCTGTGCAATTGGACAGTCTAGTCTTCAGATTCACATCACATACAGTTTCAGTTGGGTTGACTAAACTGAGTCTGCTCCTTTCACAGATTGCAAAACAGCTAACAAGGCAGACATTGTGTTCATTGTTGATGAGTCTGGAAGCATTGGAGAGGAAAACTTCAGGCTGATGCGTGACTTCCTGCGCTCGGTCATCAGCAGCCTGGAAACTGGTTCATCTAATATCCGAGTAGGCATTGTTACATACAACAACGTGCCGACTGCACACATCTCCCTCAACTCATTCAGAGACAAGGCAGACATTCTGCAGTTCATCAGATTCCTGCCTTACCGTCAAGGTGATACATACACTGGAGCTGCCCTACACTTCGCCCTGAAAAACATCTTCACTGAAAAAAAGGGCAGCAGGGAGGATGTCCCGAAGGTAGCGGTGGTAATCACAGACGGTAAATCCCAGGATAATGTGAAGGAACCTGCGATCGCTCTCCGTCGAGCTGGTGTCACAGTTTTCGCTGTCGGAATCAAAGACGCCAATAAAGCCGAACTGCTGGAGATGGCATCTTACCCCAAGTCTAAGTTTGTTTTTACTGTGGACAGTTTCATCAAGCTGAAACCCCTGAAAGAAACTCTGCAGGCAACCCTGTGCAACACCATCTTCCAGATCGGGGTCCAAGACAAGGAAAGTGATGCAGAAACTAAAAAAGGTTTGAACTAAGCTTTCCTGATAAGTTGCCGTTAGTTTTCCCTGAGAAATGTTAACTTTTGTAGTAGCATTATTGATGCAATGCTCTGTGTTAGTGTTAGAGGTATGTCAAGGTGGGTGACTGGATCTTACCTGATAAATTTCCCAGATAAGAAAAAAGAGTAAGAAACCGCTCATCCATTATTAAGTTATAGTTGTTCATAAGCAGCCTGTAAAAATGCTGGGTGTAAACATGGTTTCTCAAACATTTCAGACTCTGAATGTTCAGTTCAAACTCGCTTTCTTTGACTATGTGAGAAGATCTAACTCCCATTGTTTGTTCTTCTCTTCAGCATGTGATAAAAAGGACCTGGCTGACATTTTCTTCCTGATGGATGACTCAGGGAGCATTGGAAATGCAGATTTCTCAGACATGCAGAAGTTTATCATTGAGTTTCTTCATACCTTCCGTATTGGGCCAGACCATGTTCGCATGGGTCTTGTTAAATATTCAGATTCCCCCTCTCTACAGTTCGACCTAACACAGCACTCAAATGCTAAGACAATGGAAAAAGCTGTGAAGGAAATCTTTCACAAAGGAGGTGGAACAAACACAGGAAAAGCACTGTCATCCATGAAAGGACATTTTCAGAAAGCAAAGACGAGCCGTGGCTACAAAGTCTCCGAGTACCTGATCGTCATCACCGATGGAAAATCCCAAGATAAAGTTAAAATTCCTGCAGAAGAATTAAGGACGCAGGATGTCATCATCTACGCCATCGGGGTGAATGCCTCAAATGATAATGAGCTGAATGAGATTGCTGGGGATCCAAAGAGAAAGTTTTTTGTCAGTAATTTTGATGCCCTGAAAACCATCAAAAAAGACGTCATCAGAGAGATCTGTTTGGAAAGTGAGTTAAATTAAGTTGGGCTTTGCTTTGTGGCACACATCATTGAGATAATAAGAGGAGAGGATAGAGAACAGGACCATAAACTATTTCAAAAACTTGATTAGATGTATACATGATTTCCTCTTTCTTTTATGGGACTTTCACATGTTCAAAATTGCCAATTCTAGATTTAGGTAGGGAAATAACTGTAAAAAGAGAAAACCACACTAACCTCTATTTGTTTTTCATCTACAGCTTGTAAAGACACACCAAGCGACATATTTTTCTTAACTGACAGTTCTGAGAGTATCTCTGAGGAAGACTTCCAAAAGATGAAAAATTTCACAAAATCTGTCATTAGCAAGTCCAACATTGGACAGGATAAGGTGCGTGTTGGTTTTATGCAGTACAGCACCAACAGACGCCTGGAGTTCGACCTCACCAAACACTACAACCTGGAAGGAATGCTAAACACCATCGATGTTATGAAGCAGATGAACGAAGGCACTCGCACTGGCAGGGCCATCACAGAAGTCTCACAGTATTTTGATGCAGCCAGAGGAGGGCGGCCTTGGATGCAGCAGTGGTTGGTCGTTCTAACAGACGGTAAATCCCAAGATAGCGTCAGAGAACCAGCTCATGCTCTGAGGGCCAAAGGAGTGGTGATCTATGCCATTGGAGTGGATAAGGCTAACAGGCAGGAACTGTCGGAGATCAGTGGCTCATCGCAGAGGGTCTTCACTGAGAATACCTTTGATGCATTGAAGGAACTAGAGACCAAGCTGGCCTTGAAGTTCTGTGAGAAAGGTAAGAGAGGCTGTTTAAAACCATCTGTGATGTGTGACTGTCTAAAAGGTACAACCAAAGGTGGAGTCTGTGGAGGTGCTAAATCATTCAGTCAATTAACTCAAAAAGTTTTTAATATATTAAACCCATTAATACCTCAGCACAAATGGTTAATGATTGATTTGGTAAAATAAAAATGACTTTTAAAATGTTTGTTTTGCTATTTTAGTTTTTATTGTGACAACAAAAAGTTCTGTCTTTGCTAACCTCCTCTCTTTTTCCTTCATCCAGATTGTAAAAGGACAGTAAAGGCTGATATTATTTTTCTGGTTGATGGTTCTGGAAGCATAAAGAAGGAACAGTTCAAAAGTATGCACACCTTTATGGCTTCAGTTGTGAACCAGACCACAGTTGGTAAAGATCTGACTCGTTTTGGAGTCATTCTCTACTCTGACACACCCAAATCCAGCTTTACTCTAAATGAAATTAACTCCAAAGGAAAAGTCCTTGAAGCTCTGCAGCAGCTGGTACAACCACAAGGACGCACATACACAGGTGCTGCTTTGGCATACTCGCTGCCGTACTTTAACGCTGAACATGGTGGTCGGAGAGGAATCAGGGTGCCTCAGATTCTCATGGTGATCACAGATGGAGCAGCTCAAGACTCTGACAGACTGAAAGCAGAATCTGATGCTCTGCGACAAAATGGGATCACAGTCATCAGTATCGGAGTGCAGGGCGCAAGGAGGGACCAGCTGGAGACCATGGCTGGTGACGACACATCCAAAGTTTTCTTTGTCGATAATTTTAAGGCTTTGGAAACTCTGCACAAGAACATTTCTTCTGTCATCTGCAATTCCACTAAGCGAGGTAAGAGTGTCCCAAAAGGGAATTATTATGCTCTCTTTAGTTGTCTTTGAGTCAGTTCAGTTTTATTTATATAGCAATTACCTCAAGCTGCTTTATATATTATATTATATTATATTATATTATATTATTGTCACGATCCTGGGTCTTATGGAGGACCACAAGAGCCACGCGCATCGAAATAAAGATTTCTGTGCTTAAATAATGAATTGTAGAATAAATTTTGCATTTGTGGAGTCCAAAACGTCATCAAACAGCCCTACAGACACAAAAACATGTGAAAATATAAACAACCAGACTATCAGCAGAGATTTAAGTACTTTAAGACCTCTGTGAAAATCATTGACAGTATATATCACAGAATTTAAGGCCTTTATAATCACAGAGCATACAGAGAGGTCTGTCCAACCAATCAGAGAGCTCCTTACATCCCACGGTGTGGCTAATTTGAATAACCGCACGATTTTTAAAATGAAGTTGTTAATCCAACAGCTAATCCAGCAGCTAATCCAGCAGCTAATCCCGGAGCGAACAGGAAAGGGAAATGGATTTTGAAATGCAGTTTATTAAATTGGAATTCCAAAATGAATTTACAGATGCAGAATTTATTCTACAATTCATTATTTAAGCACAGAAATCTTTATTTCGACGCGCGTGGCTCTTGTGGTCCTCCACAGGGTCTTTTGACCCAGCGTTTTGAGTTTTAGTTTAAGCCCTTCAGGTTTTCTACGTTCATTTTTTTTCATGCCTAGGTTGTTATACTTCTTTGTTATTAGATTCCCCTTGTGTCTTACACCCCTGTTAAGTCTCCCTTGCCCTTCATGTGTTTCATGTCTGTGTCTTACGTTGTCTAGTTCAGGTTGTCATGTCTGCGTCTTATGTTTCCTGTTTTATTTTGAAGAGGTCAGGTGTTCCTGTGTTCATCGTGTTCAGTTTTACTCTTCCACTGTGATGTCGTTATGTTCATGTGTGTCAGCTGTTCCCCATGTGTTCCCACTTCTCTCATTAGCCTCCTGTGTGTATTTAGTCTGTGCCTTCTCATTCAGTCTTTGTCGGATCGTCTGTGTTGTTCCCATGCCAAGTCCTGCGTTCAGGTTTTCATACATCCTCATCATCATTGCAATGTTTAGAGTTTGGTTTTCTATTTGCCAGGGTTTTTCATAGTTCGTGTTTCCTTTCTAGTTTACCCAGTTTAGGTTATTGCTTAGTTTGCGTTGTTTTCGCCCTTTTATTTTGTACTGTTCTGTCTGCTTTAATAAATGGTTCATCATCAGTTAAGTTTGAGTTTGAGAATGTCTGCACCTGGATCCACTCCACGCAGTTTGCCTCGGCAAACTGTGACAATTATAATATAATATAATATCATATAATATCATATAATATTATATGATATTATATTAAGATAAGATAACCTTTATTAGTCCCACATGTGGGACATTTGTTATATTATATGATCTAAAATAATTTCCCCTAGGAATCAAAGTATTCTGATTCTGATTAATATATTATAATAATTATATAATATATGTATGTTTAATGTTTCCCAAGTTTTTCATTAATGTCTAATTTTTTGGTCAACCCTTCTTCCGGTGTCACAATAGATACAAAAGTCTAACCAAAGATGGCATCAGGTTGTTGGTTGGCTGATTGATGGAGGCCTGACGATGCCACAGTGTTAAATTCACAGCACAGTTGTGTATTAATGGCATCAAATGTCTCTTTCTTGCTTTTTCTTTGGCAGTTTGCAACCAGACAGACTTGGTCTTCCTACTTGATTACTCGAGCAGCATCAACGAAAGCCAGCACACAATTATGTTAAACTTCACAGCAAGTGTGGTGGACAACTTTAATATCAGTAAAGAGTTTGCACGTATCGGAGTTGCACAGTTCAGTAATGATCCTAAACATGAGTTTTACCTTAACACGTACAACGACAAGAAGAAGATGATTGAGCATATCCTTAACATGAACTATAACGGTGGAAACACTAATCTTGGGAAAGCCTTGGATCGCATTAGGGACTACTTTCATGAATCAAATGGAGGCCGCAGAGGTGTTCCCAAGAACCTGGTGTTGATCACAGATGGTAATTCTCATGATGATGTGGAGGATGCCGCAGAAGCGCTCAGGAAAATGGGGGTTACAGTATTCGCCATTGCTGTTGGAGATGTCTTTTACCTACAGCTCCTGCAGATCACTGGCACGCCAGAGAAGGTCTTTGATGTCAAGAACTTCGACAGCTTGGCAAATATCGAGCAAAAGATCATTGATGAAATCTGTGACAATGTGCCTGACGACGAGCCCAAAATTGGTAAGTTGGAAAAAAGAGATGTGCATGACTAGTAATTTCATAATTAGGCGAACAGAAAATCTTTGAGTGAATACTTTAAAAGAGAGACTAAACCAAGACAGCCAGAAGATCCAATTTCCGTATTTTAAATGGTGACGTAATGTGGGGCACCATTTATAACAGCAACTGCTTTCACACCACACAGTTTAGGGGACAAGTATCCACAGCTGGACTGGCCATCGGGCATACCGGGCAACTGCCCGATGGTGATTTTTCGTTTTTATGGGCCATTTTTGTTTGTAACGGTATATAGAGTGAAAGGTGGTAGCCTATTGGTCATGATTGACTCTGGGCTGGACCAATTATAGCCAAGAAGGTTGATGCACCCTCCCCCTTGCTTGGGCAACGACTCTGAAAGCAATCTTATCGTAGACAAAGAGAAGAAAATGGTACTGAGGTGAAAAGGAAGCGATTTGTCCCGGACTTCAGCTAAAATGAAATAAAGACACAAAGCTGGAGTTATTCTGTGTCTTAGCTGCACAGCTGCCTCTTCTTCTTTCATCCTCTCCCCTCCCTCTCCTGTTGCTACTTCAATCATGAAACTGATCAATGATCAGCTGATCGTCTCTCTTGTTTGTTTATCGCCCACTTTGCGCCAGAAAGAGGAAACCAGCGGATGTCGCGCTAAACAACAGCAGCACGTTTAAGCTTGATCAGCTGTTGTCAGAATTTATTTAATATTAATTTCTGGTATCAGCTGATGTTTGCTGGAGCCACAGCTGTAAAGCTGCTGGTCATGATGTCGGTTTGGATATGTGGTGAGAGGGAAACATGAAGATGAAACCAGGAGATGTCCTTACTGAACCATCAGAGCTGAACAGGTGATGGAGAAACAGGTTTACCTTTTAGGTGACAGGAATGAGTTGAAGTTAAGTAGCTGACAGCTGGTAACTGTGCAGGGGCGGGTCTAGCAAAGTTTTGTCGGGGGGCAGGTAGGGCATTAACAGGGAGAGGGGGGCACAAAGAAGTACTTTTCTTTCTTATTCTCATTTAAAATGTCTCGTTTTTATTAAATAATTATCTGAATCTTATGATCGAAGTAGTCATGTGATGTCAAATGCAGTGTTGGCCAAGTTACTTGAAAAAGGTAATCAGTAAGTCCCCAAAAACGCAATCCCATTACTTTACTGATTACTTATTTTCAAAAGTAATTAATTACTTAGTTACTTAGTTACTTTTTAAAAACACGATTTACAACCTGAACAGGTGATAAAGCGATAGATCTTTCAGCCCAATTCTACTTTTTCTACATAATCCATCATACAAAATGTAATCAAATGGAAAAGTCTCTTTTTAAAACTTGTTTTATTAGTTTTAATCTTTTAACTTTATGCATCAAGCAAAAATTCTCTGACTGGAATAAATTAGTTTAACATTTAAACCTATTTTCTGCACATAAAATAAAATATTTTGTGTGTTTACACTCAGTCTTTCAAATAGATGCAAGTAAAACACAGCAGAACATAAATAAAGTCAAAGACTCAGCGGTCCTGTTGCTCTATTTTCACCTGTAAAGCAGGAGTGCGGTAGGCGGAGGTTTACCCTGGTGCAGGTGTGCCGCAGCGGTGAGTGGAAGAATTTGCGAGTTTCTCTGTGAGTTTCCCATTACGTCGTAGCTACTCGGTGCTTGTTTGGAAGTTTAGGGGTTTTTTCGCTGTAAAAAGAAGTTTTCTTCCCACGCACAGCGGACACTAATGTTTTTGTCACTTTTTATGGAATCAAACTCAAAGTAAGGTCAGTACTTCCACGCTTTAAACGATCTGCACACAGCTGTAGTCACGAATGTCGCACTCGCTTACTGTCATGAGACACTCTCGCAAAAAAATTATGGTTTTAGTAACTCAGTAACGCAGCGTTCCTACAGGAAAGTAACGGTAATCTAATTACCGTTTTTGCAATAGTAATCCCGATTACTTTTTTCAAGTAACGAGTAAAGTAAGTATTACTCATCTCTGGTCAAATGTATGTAAGTCATCTCTAGTCTTCTCTGTCTTGATTTCAGGTTTCCACCATGTGTTGTAGATTTGGTTTTGGAGTTGGGGGGGACGGATGAGTCAACCACCGAACCCTGCCCTGTTTCTTTTTTTTTTTCCTTTTTGTTTTTGCTTCTTGATAAATAAAGGAGAAATGTACTTGCCTATTCTACATGCTTTTAAACCATTTAAAATTAAAATTCATAGTTTTATATGTGAATTATATAATGTTAAATTACTATTAAACAAATGACTGAGTAAAGTATTTCAGGCTTTAGTTCACTTCAGCCATATTCCATATAAATCAGGTAACATACAAAAATAAAAATAGCTTCAAATACAGTCATGACAATAAAAGAATATGACTTTAAGGACTTAACAACATTACTTCAGTTATACTACACCAGCACCTCTTATACAGGCACACTATTGCCCCTATCAGGTCAGTGAGCTGGGATTTGTTACTCTAAACATGAACTACTGTTCCAGCAACAGACAATCGGGTTTGTTTTTCATTACAGGAAGAGATCAAATTATTGGTGGGGACAATTCAATAATTGCTGGATATTGGTGGGGACATGTCCCTTCCGTCTATGCCAAATCTATGCCCTTGGTTGTAGATGGTTCAGGAGGTTAACTTGACCAAGCAGTCTTTTGGTTTCAGCTAAGTACTGTTTAGAATACCAGAATAGGGAGGATGGTGTAGGTTTATTAGATTGATACATATATACCAGAATCACTGTCACAACAGTGTTTGTTTTCATTCAAAGGCTTTATGGCTTTACCTATAATACCTCGTGAGCCCGTCTCTAGTCAAAATGCCCAGGCCGATTTTTTGTCCCAGTCCAGCCCTGCAAGTATCTACCAGTGGTGGTTTGCTGCGTGCATTCACCCCACTCTAGTAAGTGAAATGCACGTCCTCGACTATGAACACACCCAGTCTTCGGTTTGAGTAATTTGCGCTTGGTTTGTCGAGAGCTGCTGTTGTAGATGCTGTTAAATATTCCAATTTTTTGATCTGTGGGCTGAAGGAAGAACAACACTCGGTGTATAAATGCTCAATCAACAATCTCTTTATTCCATACAAACACTTTTGAGCATAAACCATCCAGATGGAAGATGTGACCTGACCATTTCTCACATTCTTATAGCTTCAACCATAATATGGCATAAAATAGCATAATAATCTCACAATGCCTAATGTTTTCCCTCTTATCATTTAAAGACTGTTGCTGGTGCTGCATTCACAGTAAACATAAATCATCCAGTATCCACTCTATTGCCTAATGTGGCTAAAGTTAGCAGTACCAGCATGAGCATCAGTACCTTTGATTGTTTAATCCTGTTGTTTGATTTAGTGAGCCCCTCTTGTTCACATGTCACTGTCTTTAGCTATAAAAGGTCAAAGACAAACATCCTTTCCCTGCTTCTCTTCCCATGTTCAGATTGCACCATCGACGTTGCAATAGGATTCGACATTACTGACACGAGTGGATCCAACAACATGCTGATCAGTGACTACATCCAACACCTGGAAGAGATTGTCCATCATATTTCACATATTTCAACAGAAGAAAACTTGTGCTGCACTGGCGTCCCCCAGTCCCCGGTCAAGACCCAAATCGCCTTCCATTTGGTAGACAGGGATGGCAGGGCCTTGTATGATACAAATTTTGCAGACTTCAGTGAAGACGTGTTGAAGAAAGTCTTGAGCTGGAAGTTGTCCCAGCCGACCTACTTTAACTCTGAGCTGCTGAATTTCTACAAGGAGGAGTTCAAAACCAAATCCAAGGCTACTGTCAAGGTGAGACATGTTTAGATTAGTGCTGTCAGCGTTAATCTCGTTAAAATGATGTTAACGCCATAACCGTTAGTGAGCTAGCGCCGTGCAGCCCCACGCACGGCGCTAGCTCACTAACACGTTAGTGAGCTAACCGCTCTAACGTGTTGATGCCGTGCAGCCCCACTCAATCCGCGCAAACTCGCTAACAGAGATTTGCCGCTTTAATGTGGTTATGGTGTTAAAGTCGTTTTAAGGAGATTAACGCTGGCAGCACTAGTTTAGACCTTTCAGAATCCTTCAGTTCTCATTTTCACCATGAAATTATCCGAGTAACTGAATTGATATCCTGTGTTGCTAACATGCAACGGTGCTATTTTTCATCTTGTTAAAATTTAGCACATAAACTGCAGCCGTGGCTGTTGGGTAGCCAAATACTGCACACTACATTCAATTACATTAATTACTGTTACCCAGCATGAAGACTGCTAATGGTAAAGAGCTTTGTTTATAACACGGGAGTATATGGGGACTGACTCACTGCTGGAGCCTCTAGTGGACATTAGAGGAGCTGCAGTGTTTAGCGCTTCTGCTATGACTTCATTGTTCAGCCCTGAACATTACCACTTCATGAGACGTCATCCACATTAAACTGTCAGACGTGGTTTACTCTGTCGTTTAGGTCTTGATGATCTTCTCTGATGGACTCAATGAAAACATCATGACCCTACAGCGGGAATCAACGCTGCTGCGAGAGTCTGGTAAAAACATGCATTTACTAAGATCACTTCATTCCTAACTTTGCTTCTGGTTTTCTCATTGTGTCATCTTTATTGACATCCCCATGCACTTTGATCTGATGTTAGCACACAAATTATTCAGTTATTATATTAAATGTATGGGCTAGTGTCCCATGTATGTCCTAAAACATAAAAACGCATGCTTTAATTTTAATTCTGGGCTACGAGGAAGTCCCGTGGAGCAGAATAAACGGAAGCACAAGAACTTTCCTAAACAACCAGGAAAAAGTGGTTTGTGTAGAATGACAGAGAGCTGAAAGAACTGAATATAATACTAGTGCAACCCCTCGGCCTCTGAGGAGACACACCTAAGATATCAATTTCCTACGTCGTCTTGTTCTCAAGTTATTACATCCGCAAGATCTTCATCAGACTTACTGTGGCTCTCAGGCCACTGAGATTCAAACTAATCAAAGATTTTAATAGAAGCAGCTATGATATCAATTTGAAGCTCGAGCTGTAGCGTTCACATCAATGCCTTTTACAGCTGAGGGGTAAGAAGCACTTGGATCACCATCAGACTGGATCCATCTAATCTACGAGGAGAAGTTACTAAATATTTCTAGACCTAATCAGTTTGCTTGATTCAGATCCAGTGGAAATGTACGTGCACTGTGTTTGTGAAGCCACGCCGTTCCAGTCTGTTGTCCTGTCTGCAGGAGTCAGCGCCCTGCTGGCCGTGGCTCTCAGGGGCACTAACCACACTCAGCTACAGAAGGTGGAGTTTGGCCGCGGATTCGGGTACACCGATAAGCTCATAATCAGCATGCTGAGCATCGGCAGCACCATATTCCAACAGATTGTAAGTCAGTCCCATTGCTCATGAGTGCGTTTCTACCTTTTCTAAATGACAAATAAAGCAAGTTTTAATCTTTAGTCTGAGTAAAAAGGAGCCACGTTCATGTTATTCATATAATGTAAAAAATGTGAGTGAATTTTATTCAGAATAACCAGTAAAGGAGTCATGAGGTGAGATAAGAGGACCCAAGCGCAAAACATGCGGGTAGGTTGAAAGAAAAGTCACGTAAGCAACAAAGAAATCAAAGGGACAATAATCCCATCAGCCATTCAGGAGGAGGCTGACGGGAGGATTGTGATTGGACCAGTTCCACGTTTCCATTTTTCCTGCTGACATAATCGTTCCTCTTAAAGTTTATAGCGAGTAATATTTTGATGAGTCCTGATTCTCTGAAGACAAAACGTTCAGTAACTGACGTTTGCCTCTTAAAGATCTTCACAAAGATCGTGCATTGTTCATGTATGTCCTTCGCCCCCTCGTCTGACTGCAGAGCACCGTGATAGCCCGGGAATGCTGCGGAGTGATGTGCAAATGTTGGGGAGACAAAGGCCCCCGTGGTCTTCCAGGCCCACGAGGGGCAAAGGTGAGTGTGAAACCCCAACTTTACACCAGGAATGTTTCACTATAGAACACAGAGAACATATCTCACGTTTCAACTGCAAAAATTCATCATTGCATGAAACTGAGCAGCAGGCCAGAGGTCTGGACTGCAGGCGTGCTGATGCAACAGATGCATTCTGCGCTTTAGCATCATCCCACTCAAACATGAAAAACACGTCTGCACGGAGCAGCTGCTGCTCTGATACCTGTGTAGATACCTGTGTATAGCTTTCAGCACTGACGGAGCCTGTCCAGATGTGCCAGCTCCACAGGGCGGATGCTCCCTCTCCCACAGACCCATCCACACAGTCCGGACTGTGTGGATGGGTCTGACCTGAGATCAGTTTCCACTGTGCCTCAGTCCATTTTAAACGAGCTCCTCTCTGCACGATGGAGCTTTAACCTGTTCATGTGGACGGCAGCCGGAGCTGCTCTGGTGTCCATGACACAATCACTTTTAATCTCGTGCTTCCCGATTGTCTAAATATCATAAACTCTAATAACTAAAATATCATTTTAATATATCACGTTACTGACCAGCTGCCACTTAATCTAATTAGTTGTGAAATGTGTCCTGAAGGCTTTTCCAGCCCTTTGCTTTCTTTCTGATGGTTCTGCTTGCTTTATAAACAGGGTGAGGAGGGACAGCGGGGTCATCCGGGTTTCCCGGGAGAAGAAGGAGTCAGTGTAAGTGCTTCTTCTTCATCCCACCACGAGCTCTTTCCGCTGTAAATGAGACACTCGCACAATCTACATTTTCAGATTTTCAATGTAAAAATTTCCAGATTGTTTTATTTTATTCAGTTATTTGTACATAATGTTCTCTGCTTTTGCACAGTCGAGCAGCGCGTCAGCACACGTTTCACTGCGTGTTGTACTCGTATAACTATGCATGTGACAAATAAAGGATCTTGAACCTGATTAAAAAACTTCAAACCTGAATTCATTTCCATTAAAAAATTTGCTTTTAATTATTTATTTTGAATTTTCTAGTTTGTAGTTTGTGTTCTTCTTGTTAAAGTTTAAAATTCTTGTTAAAGTTCTTTTTTCCTACAATTGCCAGCTGCTTGCTCCTGTTTATGGGGGCTACCTAAAAGCAGTTGGCAATTACATTTTACTTAAATGCAAATGTATTATTGAGATAATATTCATATAACCTGATAACTGAAAGATGGACCTACAGGACGAAGCAGACAGAGGGCTCGAACCAGGTGCGCTGACTTGGCTTTTGTGTTGCAGGGCGAGCGCGGTCCTCCTGGACTTCCTGGACTTCAGGGGATCCAGGGCTGTCCTGGAAGCAGAGGACAGAAGGTACGCGATGTGTCATACCTCTGAGAGGAGCACTGCTGGAGTCTGATCATTACTCCATCACATGGAGAAAATGACGCTGCAGTCGAACAGACGAGTTCATGGAGATGTTTTTCATGTCAGACTGTGTGACGACGGATTTTTAGCATTAACTTTTGTTCTTATCATGAAAAACAAGAGATAAGATAAGATAAAACTTTATTAATCCCTCGGGTGGGTTCCTCTGGGAAATTCGGTTTCCAAAAAAGCACAGCACCGACAGAAGTTACAGAGTTACAGAATATTATATATATATATATATATATATATATATATATATATATATATATATATATATATATTAGGGGTGCAACGATACACAAAATTCACGGTTCGGTTCGGTTCGATACTTTGGTGTCACGGTTCGATATTTTTTCGATACAAAAAAAATGTTCATGCCTTTTTAATTTGTCATTTATTAAAATTATAAATATATATTTTAACTCAAAAGTACAGTTTTTAAATTTAACCCTAACCCTTGTGCGTGTTTTTTATTTTGACAGCGAATGCGCACCTGCGGACCACTTATGTGCAGCCCTGGTTATTTAGCTCGTCATATTGCAGCCACAGAAATTCTTTTGTCCATGAAACCATAAAGCTGCACTTTCTTTTTGCCTTATAGTCTCATTTGTCATAACTTCTCCGTTTTGTGGTAAGCTTTTCTTTGGCTGTCACTTCTTCACCCTGACCTGTCTTATTTGGCTCAGCAGAACTAAAATATATATCCTGCTGCTTTTACACACGCACTCACATAAGCTCAGCGATTCTCTGCGCGATCAACCTCTCACATGTTTAAGCTTGCTGCGGGAGATTTCACTTGTCATGTTTGCATAGTAAGCTAACGATTAATAAGACGATGTCAGAGGAATTGGTGCACAAATTATCATCACTCACAGATCAGTGCTGTCGCTCTCTATACACAGTTCACACGATTGCAAAGTGAAAGCAAAAAAACAAGCGCAAATTCAAACTCGACTTCAATATGTCACATATTGACAGTGGCTCACCGATGCCAATGACATAATTACCCAGCTACATTTCTGAAAGAATGCAAAAGCATTGACATATATTTTTCCTACAATAGCCCGACGGGCAGGGCAGAGATAGATTTTGGTAGCCCGACTGAAAAAATCGCTAGCTCCGGGACGTCGGGCTAGCGATATTGCGAGCCCTGTATCTGATTGAGGAATCACTCATCTTTGGAAAAGAGAGTTTATTACAGAGAAATGGCTCTTTCCAAAATAAAAGCTATACTATCCGCTTCTTCTGGGCTATATTCTCAGCAGCATAAGGAGAATCATGTGCTAACAGCTGTCTAAATGACTCGGCTAAAGTTAGTAGCATGCTTGTTGTTTTTGTCTTTGCACTAGGATGATGTCGGCGTAAATGTGCAGTCATATTTGTTGTGTTCCCACTAGTGCTTTCAGGTTAATCTTGTTGAAATGACCTTAACGCCACAACACGGCAAATCTCCGTTAACGAGCTACCGCCGATCGCTCCGTGCATGGGACAAGACGGCAAACACGTTAACGAGCTAACTGCGCTAACACACTAGTTCACACCAATGTAATTGAGCATTGCATGGCACATCCAACATACTGTTTTACTTTAGTCCATGACTCGCTTACCTTCAGGGTCATACGTCACATGAAAACCAAAATAATTCCAAACGCCAGATCTGAATGTTGCAAGTAGAGCTTAACTTCTGTCTCGCTAGCTTGCCCTGCGCTCTTCCTTCTGACTATGCTGTCTGTGTTGAGCGCTCAGTGGATCTGCGCTCGACAGTGCAGCCTAGGCGGAGTAGTCGAACGCAGATTCACTGAGCGCTCAACACAGACAGCATCGTCAGAAGGAAAGTTGATAAAATAAATTACAAATGTTGTATTGTTCGATACATATGCGTACCGAACCGAAAGCACTGTATCGAACGGTTCAATATCGATACGAATATCGTTGCACCCCTAATATATATATATATATATATATATATAAAAACACCCAGCACGCCCCTGTGGGCGGTTTATCCTTCAAGCTCGGGTCCTCTACCAGAGGCCTGGGAGCTTGAGGGTCCTGCGCAGTATCTTAGCTGTTCCCAGGACTGCGCTCTTCTGGACAGAGATCTCCGATGTTATTCCCGGGATCTGCTGGAGCCACTCGCCTAGCTTGGGAGTCACTGCACCTAGTGCTCCGATTACCACGGGGACCACCGTTACCTTCACCCTCCACATCCTCTCGAGCTCTTCTCTGAGCCCTTGGTATTTCTCCAGCTTCTCGTGTTCCTTCTTCCTGATGTTGCTGTCATTCGGAACCGCTACATCGATCACTACGGCCGTCTTCTTCTGCTTGTCTACCACCACTATGTCCTCTGATATGAATTGCACATTTCAAGTATTGAGGTCTATTGCACCGTTGACTATTAACAAAGGTATTGCACAGTGAAGTGAAGAGGAACTACAGCTTAGTTGTTCCCCCCTCCTTTGTCCACCTGTCTCCCCTCGCTCTCCCCTCCAGAGAGGAGTTAAACAGTCTGATGGTGTGTGGGACAAAGGAGTTTTAAGTCTGTTGGTTCTTGTCTTGGGGAGAAGCAACCTGTCACTGAACAGACTCCTCTGGTTGTTAATGGCCGTGTGCAGAGGATGCCCAGCATTGTCCATAATGTCCAGCAGTTTCTTTAGTGTCCTTTTCTCTGCCACTGTCACCAGAGTGTCCAGCTTCATGCCGACCACAGAGCCAGCCTTCCTGATCAGTTTCTCCAGCCTGGATGAGTCCTTCTTTGCTGTGCTGCTCTCCCAGCACACCACAGCATAGAAAAGTACTCCAGCAACCACTGACTGGTAAAACATCCTCAGGAGCTTCCTGCAGATGTTAAAAGACCTCAGCCTCCTGAGGAAGTACAGTCGGCTTTGGGCTTTTTTATACAGGTGCTCTGTGTTGCATGACCAGTCCAGTTTATTGTCCACCCACAGCCCGAGGTACTTGTACTTGTTGACCACCTCCACCTCCTCCCCCTCTATCTGAACCGGCAGTGGACCTTCTCTGGACCTCCTGAAGTCCACAACCAGTTCCTTAGTCTTTGAGGTGTTGAGTTGCAGGTGGTTTGTGTGACTCCATGTGACAAAGTTCCTCACCAGACTTCTGTACTCCTCTTCCTGATCATCCATGATACACCCCATGATGGCTGTGTCATCTGCAAACTTCTGAATGTGGCATAATTCAGAGTTGTAGCAGAAGTCAGAGGTGTACAGGGTGAAGAGCAGAGGGGACAGCACAGTTCCCTGTGGTGCTCCTGTGCTGCTGACCACAGTGTCAGACGTGATGTCCTTCAGCCTGACAAGTTTGTTTATAGTTTGTTATAAATATATCACACAAATATTAAATATATCAGACGTTTAATCGAATCCAAATAACTGAAAGATTCCTGTGAAGCCGGGCTGAAAAAGTCAAACATGAGCGCTTTAACCATTAAATCTGCTGTTTGTATCTGCAGGGCTACCGAGGCCTCTCAGGCAACAAGGTGAGTGACCGAGGTCTGCTGACACTGCTGCATTTACTGGAGAAGTGACAGTTTATCATAGATTGAGCAGTGAGACGTAACAGCTGATTCTACTCCAACGCTGCAGGGGGACGACGGAGAGGATGGACTGAACGCCATCGATGGAGAGCAGGTATGAACATCTGTGACTGAGGCCTTCTGATCAGTGACGCGTTGCTAACACCGTTACTTTTTCACTAACTAGTAATCTAACTAATAATTATTTCTATTGTTAAAACAAGAAAATTACTTTTTTTCAACACACAAACAGTTGAAGCTGTCTTCAGCTTCCCGGGAGCTGCGGGGGGGGGCTGATGAGGTGGCTCTTCTGTCTTGAAGCCAGAGGGGGGTTTGGTTTCGCTGATGTATAAATCCTGGCACAGCGCGCACTCCGTTACTCTGTGTCGGGCACCTGCAGGCCAGTGGACACACTGGTTTGAGTCAAGGAGGCCCTGGAGTGGCTAACATTAGCCTCAGCTAATGTTAGCTAATGTAGCTAATGACTAACATCAGCTAACATTAGCTAATGTAGCTAATGGCTAACATCAGCTAATGTTAGCTAATGTAGCTAATGACTAACATCAGCTAATGTTAGCCACTAACATTAGCCTCAGCTAATGTTAGCCGCTAACATTAGCTGAGGCTAATGTTAGCCACTAACATTAGCTGAGGCTAATATTGTAATGATTTTTCTCCTCTTTGTGAAACAGAATGTAGCCTGACAAACATCTGGGCTGAGGACAATGTCCCACTGCTGACTGAGGCCTTTGTTCCTTAGTGATGTGTTAACACACACCTGAACACAGCTGTGACAGACATGCTGACACCTGCTGATGAGCAGTGAATTTATCATCACCTGGCTCCTGCTGTTCAATATAATCATTTGAATGCAACTGTGGATTAAATTATACATATAAGTTTAAATTAGATAAATGAATTATTACATATGAAAATTATTCTTTATATTAACGTTCACACATGCTGTATTATCCTAGTGATTTACAAATCATGGTAGGAGAGTATGATGGTTTATGTCACGTGACTGTGGAAGAAGGAGAGATGACGCGTTCTTCTGGTTTTGTTTGCAGGGAGAGACGGGACTCGGTGGACTGAAAGCAGACCGAGGACCTCCGGGAAACCCAGTAAACAAAAACCACTCAAAGTTTCTTTGCTTCGTGCTGCATCAGCTCTGATCGTTGTTACCTAATGAAACGATTGATCCATTTTACTGTTATTGTTTCTGTTTTCGTTTTTTTAAATGTGTTTTGACTTCAGCTCGTAAAAATGAAGCTGTGAGCTGTTGACCTCTGACCTCTGGGTAGGTTGATTGACAGGCTGAAATATCATCTTTAGGGCATCCCGGGAACAGGAGGCGAGAAGGGGCTGAAAGGACAGAAGGGACTGAGAGGAGACCCGGTGAGTTTCGGTGCTTTCATTTCAGAAAGGTCGGCAGTCACATGAACTTTTTTTCCTAATTATTTAATATGTGGGAGGAGGAGGGGGACGAGGAAGAGGAGGAGGCAGGTCAAGTTCAGGTCAATCAGACTGCTAAAGCAAAATAAACCTTTCATATTTCAGGTGTTTTGTTTTTACAAAGAAAACCTGTTTCAGCAGCCTGAATATGAACAATGTCCTGAAATAATGACTCTTTAGTTTCTGCACATATTTTTATGATACAAAGATTATGGTGAAGATATTTGATCGTGTAGTTTGTCTGTGCCCGTCTGATCTTTCTAACAAATACAAATAAGCTGGGATTTATCGAGAGCTTTTCCAGCCTGGTGTGATCACACACTACATTCACTCATAAAACACTTTATTTACAACAATAATCCACAAACGTCGTGCTGCCATAAAAACCCATCACAGAACTCTGCATGTCGATGTTTTCTCAGGATGTTTTTGTGTGTTTAAACGTTTAAATGTCACTAATGTCAGTTAAAACTAGGGCTGTTCGATGTAACGATATATATCGGATGACGATATAAAAACGTCTATCGTTTCATTTACGCTATCGTTTGTTTCGTGGTGTCGCACAATAAAGTGTTTACGGCAACATTTTTTCATGGTTTTGATCACTGCAGTGGCTATATTCATTTCTTAAAGTTCTGTCTTACTCTTATATTTAATATAACCACACTACGGACGGACAAGCGCCTGTTTTTATCCGTTGTCGTTTGCAACAACGACGGTAAAACCTTCACGTGTCCGCTTGTTTATGTTCCACATTAACCTTTCACAATAAAGCTCAAGATCCTGTTGAGACTTTTCAAAATAAACTGAATCGCGTGAAAGAGCAGATTATTTACGGATGAGAAGCAAAAAAGAGCCGCCAGGTGCTAAAAAATAAACCTCAGACTCAAACGTTAGAACAGGCTTTTCCCCGCAGCACGCCGTGTAATAAATACTCACAAAGAAAACGGCGGCTGTTACAGCTTATGTCTAAAATGTGTCGTTTCATGCATCGGTTAAAACACTCGACGCGCAGCTGGAAACACTTCACGCAGGTCGAGCTGCCCGAGATTCACAGACTTTACATAAATGTTACATTTTTGTGATTTATATCGTTATCGGACGATAGACGTCTTATATCGGGATATGAGATTGTGGTCATATCGCACAGCCCTAGTTAAAACTGTAATATCGGCTCTTTCTTCTGTCGGAAAACCCGACAGCTGATCGCAGCTGGGAAACAGCTGGAAGCTCCACTTCAAGAACCGAACACTGTTTTTGTCTGACAGGGCACCCCGGGTGTCGACAACAACAGACCAGGACCCAAAGGAGACCCCGGCAGCCCAGGGAGACCAGTAAGACACGTCCACATCTTTATGTAAAAGCTGAACGTTAGCCGCCATGATGCCACTAGTTTACCGTAAATTATCTACAGAGACTAAAGCTGATTTTCTTATCAGGCTGTAAACGTTTTTAATATGGACTGCCTCTAAAAGAGCACTTGAATGCTCAAAGCACTTTGTACAACATGCCTCATTCACCCATTCACACAAGCACTTTTTCACTCTCTAACATTCACCCTCTGACGATGCATCAGGGAGCAGCTCGGGTTAGTATGTTGCCCAAACCTCCAGTTAGTAGATGACCTGATCTACCTCCTGATCTACAGCCAACACGAGTGTCTATGGAGACTGACTCACTGCTGCCTCTTCTGGGCATCAGAGGAACTGTGCGTTTTTGATACTAAAGTATTTGTTGGGTTTCAGGGGATGCAGAGCCTGTTGTTCACTGAGGATAGGTTTCCAGTCTGTCCCAGAGAGCCACACAGTCATTCACACTCATACTCACACTTCATACCTTCAGAATCACAAGTTAACCTAACGAGCATGCCTTCGGACTGTGGAAGTGAGCTGGAGGACGCGGGGCGAGCGTGTGACACCCTGTCACTTTCTTTTCAGAAGAGAGGATGCCATTGGATCAGACAGTCAGTTCTGTTCTTAGCTGACAGGAGTGCGTGGTGTGGTCTTCTGCTGCAGTACACATCTGCTTCAAGTTTAATGTGTTGTGGATTTAGAGACGTTTCCTCTGACCTCTGACATCAGTGAGGTCGTTTCTCTCAGAGATCTGCTGTTAACGCTGCATGTTGTCTTTTCAGAGCTTCCTCTGTAAATGATTGTGTGCAAAGTCCCGACAGATCAGCAGAATAGTCAGACCAACCCGTCCTGTACCAACAACCATGCCACATATACACCTATATGCATTCATTCGGTGCCACGTGATTGGCTGATCAGATATGTGGCCAGTGATTGAACATGAATGTGAAGCCAATACAGAAGCATCCTAACCTGGTCGGCAGGGGGCGAGTCCTCTGGTCTGATTGGATAGAAGTCTATGACAAAAGGAGCGCACTACTCACCCCGACGCTGAACACTCTTTGGTGGATTTATGGTTCCAGTTGCTAATTTAAAGTGTTTCTGAATAAAATGTGATTAATTTTACTTTTAACTCAATAAGCCCACCTGATGTACATCACAAATGAGTGAAGACTATATGAGCTGGTCCTGAGTAGCTCACTCAGGATACAACGACCAAAATGTTGAAATTACCAACCAGTGACTGACACCATGCAGCCCTGACCTTCTCTGGTGTACGGTCTGAGGAAAGCCAGGCCAAATGGTCACAATATATAATTATAATATTTTGACCAAAGTATATAATTCTGTGGATGGACGGGCAGAAGGACAGATGGCTGGATGCAGTTATCAGAATGTTTTTTAATCCACAGGGTGATCCTGGTCCAGACGGGTACGGGGGGGACAGTGGACTAGATGGAAACCCGGTGAGATTTCTCAGAAAAATCGTTCTTCTGTTTCTCTCTAAGAGAAGCTGTTTTCATGAAGAGCAGTGATCCTCATACAGAGACTCGGGTAGGAAGGTGCTGCTCTGTGCTGCAGAAAGACTTCAGCATGATGATGGTGACATTTTTTTCTTGTGCAGGGTCGTAATGGAAGAAGAGGTCCCAGTGGTGAGAAGGTAGAAGATGATATGAAGCAGCATCAGGATTATACCGTATATCTGTGACTGTACACAGACGTCTGACTCTGTTTGCAGGGGTCACCTGGTGAGAAAGGAAATCGAGGCCCTCCCGGTATCCCAGGTGCTGCTGGGCCACAGGTGAGAGTCCGGTTCTGTCGTGACGGTCTGCTTTGTGATTGGACGCACGGCAGGTTGACCTTAATTGTGAGACCGAACATATTTAACTCAGAAAAGACGCGACTGCCTCTGCTGTAGTTTAACCCCTCCTCCCCGCACTCAGCCTTCCTCTCACATCGCTGCTCTTACTATGAATGTTGTGGGAACGCTGACGGTCATTCAGAGTGGGAACACCCTCTGGTCAAGTCCTCAGTTCTGATAAAACGAGTGATCAAACATGCAGCCAGAATTATGCCAGAAGCTTATCGACAGCTACCAAGAGCGTCTGTGAAGAACTTTGAGACATTTAGCCAAATATTAGTATGTTTGTTTATATTTGAGCCTGTGTGGATTAGAGAAAATCCATTTGGTGCACGCTAGTGCTGGGCCATATCATACCGTTCACGGTAACACCGGTATGATGTTGGGCAATGATAAGAAAATGAAATATGGCGATAGAATATGGGTAAAACGCGCATGCGCAGTGCCTTTGTTTACATACTCACATGCCTGAGTGCTGAAGATATCTACCTATTCTGAACCATGGTAACAGGGTTCTGGCTGATCGGAGCAGGCTTGGCCCTGACTTATCGAAGAATTAAGAAAGCGTAACCAGCTGTTCAAACCCCCCAAGGCTGCCCGCTGGGATTGAAACGATGGGAGAGGTTTGTGTATTGTATGTACGGTCGGCAAGGTCTGTCATCTCGGTTGTGGGCAAAAGACCTGCAACTGACAAATAAAGGCTATCTCATCTCATCATCTCATCTCAATTTGTCTAGTGTCAATTATATCGTCAGTTATATCGCTATTGCAAATTTTCAAATGTATATCGTGATAAGTATTTTTGGTCATATCGCCCTGCTCTAATGCACACTCTCTACGATCGTTGCACACTGGAAAAGGTTTAAAGAAATCATTAAAAATCCAAAATGACCTGAAATTCATGCCCGTGATGAACATCTGACCACAACTGTATGTAACCGCTACGCATCATGTTCAAGTCGCTGGGCCTGTAAAGGGATCTCCACTGCGTTGTAAGACCCCTCGATATGTTGGAACTAATAAGCTGTTTCAAATATTGAAGTCTCAACTGTTCAAGAGCCGTGATTCAGAGCCAGGCTAACAGAGTTTACAGCTGAGGCAGTAAACTATAAATGTTCTCCCGCAGGCTGCATCTGGCTGAATTTAGCATTAAATTCCTGAAGGATCATTGACAGTAACTGTACACATTATTCCTTAGAAGTTTGGTTTTAGTTGAATAGGCAGAAATCCCCACAGGGCTCGAGAGGTTCCAGTTTAGTCTGTGTTTTTGCATCACTCCGGTTACACATTGGCTTTCGCTCAGCTGGATTTGGCAGATTTGTGCTGGATTTGGCCCATGGACAGACTTCCAGAGAAATTCAGTGGAACTATTCATGAATTTCTTTTTTCTCTGTCAAACCACAAAGCCAGATAGGATGCAGTTGCAGCTCTGCTTGGTATTAGTTAGCAACTTAAGAAAAGCTGTTTCTCATTTAGTGGAGTATATTTGTGAACACATGTTGTATAACAGTCTCATGGGCAGTGTTCACGTCGACAGAAAGTCTGTGATATTCTCCGTCTGCACATTCAGGCCGCCGTACGTTCATGTGATGAGCTAAAGCATTAGGAGGTATCACACAGACACAAATAAGCTCACTGTTGATCTGAAATGTGGCCAACGTCAGATCGTACTTCCCCAAAACATGACTGCACTGATCCACACCGTGACTGTTTTCTCAAAGCAACATATGAAATCCTGCGGTCTTTAAGACGAGAGCGGCTGTGACGATGTGTGAATGTCCTGCTGTCCTGCTGTCACGCTAACACAGTGTTTCTGTTTCTTATGTTCTCTTTGCTATTGTTTAGTTTCCTCGTTCTTCCAAGTGTAATCATTTGTACTTCTTGTTGGTTTAGTTTGTTCCCTCCCTGGTTAGTCTGTCACGTCTCTCGTATAAGTTCTGTCTCTGGGTTTCATTCATCTGTTTTCCTTCCTCCCACCTCATTATGTTTGATCTCTCCCCCATTCCCCGTGTGTTTCCACCGTTTTCCTTTGCCCATTGTTGCATCGTCCCATATTGCTGCGAGTGTCCCCCTTTTCCTTGCTCTTAGTTGCTTGTTCCTCACTTTCTCAGTTGTCTAGTTTCACGTCTGAGTTACGTTTTTTTGTATTTGGTGTTTTGCCTGCCTTAGTTAATTCTTTTGAGTTTTGAGTCCTGCGTTGGCTCCTCCCTCTTCCTGGCACACAGTGCTCAAATGACACCAACCAAATTCTTAAGGCAGGTGTTCCACGCCATTTGGTCAGGGACACACAAAATTATTCCAGGTGAATTACTTAGCCTCAGGCCCTGGTGACTGAAAAACATCCGGTCTTTCCATAAGCTGTGTCCCAAAACCTAGGCCGCATCCTTCGGAGGCCGCATCCTTCGGAGGCCGCATCTTTCGGGTTGTCACACAGCTGAATAACCATCAAACAGAAACTGATTAAATAGACGTGTGAGATGATAGAGAATTGACTCCAGTATCCTGTTATATATACATAGACTCCCGGCATCTGTACTAGGATGTACTTCATGCATGACGTCATGAAGTTTGACCGTAGAAAGGATTCTGGCAGGCGCATGCAGACAACCACACGCTGTCTGATCAGATTGCACTGATTTGCTATGTTTGTCATAGCTCTGTAATTATTGTTTGATGGAATGTTTTCCAGGACTGACATCCTAGCGCCCTTGTTTTTTCTTGTTCTTTTAATTTCCTAATTTTATTATTATTTTTCAACACTTCTTTGTTTTAGAAGCAATACAAATAAAGTGTAGTGACATATATATTATTATCAGCGTACACTACAGATGACTACTAGTGTACAGCTATGCAGACTATCCATCAGTCATCATTGATTGGAAGAGCAGAGGTGTAAATAATCACCAGTTATCAAACTGTGATGACCCTGCAGGGCCCTGCTGGGGACAATGGGGAACCTGGACCCAAAGGAACACCTGGTTTTCCAGGAAATCAGGTGCGTTCATCAACTAGGCTGTATTCATGCATCACTGACCAACGAGTTCAATTATGATGTACTGATTGTGTTTTTCTAATGAAGCATGTGTCTGATTAAAGGGAGTTTTGCATGAGGAAAAATACCAACATTGCTTTTTTTTATTATTATTATTGCTTTAAAGGTCTTAGACATTTAAAGACTTTAGAAGTATTTCCAGTGGCTGCAACATAAAGAGTGTTCAGTGTTTGCATGATGTGAATAGAGTGAACAGTGGCAGCTCTGCTCCTCCCACAGGGTGAACATGGATCTGTTGGAGAACCAGGGCTACCTGGACGTCCTGGCCCTAATGGGCAGAAGGTGGGTGACATCGCTTCCTTTCTTTGCATTCAGGAAAGCTTTTAACCAGAATACCCATGTAGCCCGCGGCTAGAAGTCAAAACCCAACCCTTATCCAACTACAAGCTTTAATGGCCCCAATGAGATTTTGTGTCACAGTCTGGTTGAAGCAAACTGTGTGAATGTGAATAGATAATAGTGGAAACAGACTTAATATTAGCTGAAAGCGAGCTGTTTATTGTAGGCTGGTAAACAGTAGTGATGGGCAGATGAAGCTTCATGAAGCACTGAAGCTTGGTTCACTCCAGCGCAAAGCGTCTTGAAGCTTCATTTGCTCTAGTAGGACACCTACTGGACGTAAAAATATTAGTTGGCATGAATTTGAAGAGTGTGGCCTTTTGCACACAGCCTGTAAATGTCAACAACAAAAGGAGTGTGTAAAACATGTATATTGTAGTGATGCAGTATACTGTGTATATTTATACTGGCAGTATGGAAAATGATTATTTGGAAATGCTTAAAATGGAAATGATCATTTCCTGTGAGGTGAGGTGTGGTTGGGGTGTGGACAGCGGTTGTGGTTTTGTAACGTTGAGGTATGGACAGCTACACACTGAGGCCTCAGTCCTGCCCATATTTTATTCTGTAAAAACTAAATTTTCACTGCTTTTATAACCTTTAGTGGGGAGAACATAGCTAAGATTTAATGATTTAACAAATCTTTTGAATCCTTTGTCCTCCACAATGCTAAATGGCTGGGAGTCCTCAATCACCATGCTGACCAGGTCTTCATCTATTGGAGATTGTTCTCCTGAGGAAAGACAATAAAGACAAAGCACAAATATAAATATCACACACGTAACTTATAACAGCTGTATAATATTGTTATATCATTTAGTAACATTACTGCATGCTATATTATCATAGCATTTGATGGCTCACCTGGTCTTGCTCCATAATCGGTGTTCCCCTTATTCTCATGCACAGCTCTGTAGTGCCTAAGCATGGATGAGGTGTTGTTGTTATATCCCAGCTCCCTGGCACATAGCAAACACTTCACCTTGTACAAAAGTCAAGCCGCTTAACATAAATTGTATTGCACCATCAGTATTATGAAAATACATCTTCTGTAGAAATTTACATACCTTGTTGGGAGGAATAAGATCAAAATGTTCCCACACAGGGGAGGACATCCTCCTCTTCTTAGCTGGCTCCATTCTCTCCTGACTTTCTCTCCCCACGCTCATAAACCTCCAAACTGTCTCCAAACTCTCACTAACCGCAACTCTCCATCAAACACCCACATTTTGAATGAAGTCTGAGGGGTTTATATCGAAGTTCGAACCACTTCATGAACCAGTCACGTGGTACAGCCGGGCAGCGAGGCTTCAGACGTCATCATTTTCAGCTCCTCCCATAAATGAAGCAAGCCTCGATACGCGCATCGCGGAAACGCCCCCTCAATTACTCGACACAAGCTTCGAAGCCTCGATACAGAACGTCACATCACTAGTAAACAGCACAAAAACAAAAGGCAAAGGAGAAACTAACAATAACCTAAACTGGGTGAGCTAAATATAAAAACACTAGAACAAGGACCTAGAAACCTGAAGACCTGACATGAATCCATAAACCTAGAGGCATGGAAACAAAGCAGACGATTGGACGAGGAATGAGTGGAAACACACACTAAATACACACAGGAGGTGATGAAGCGGAAACACATGGGGAAACAGCTGATTACAATGAACACAATGACGGCACAGGGGAAGTGAAACTAAACACAATGAACATGGGACACCAGACCTCTTCAAAATAAAACAGGAAACATAATGACACGCAGACATGAAACACGTGAAGGCTGAGGGAGACTTAAACACACGGGGTGAAGACACCAGGGGACTGTAATAAACAATAAAGTGTAAAAGCAACCTCAGTATAACAGAAATGAACTTAGATAACCTGATGAACTTAAACATAAACCATAAACATCCAAATGTATAAAAACTCAAAAGCGCTGCGTCAAATGGCCCAGGATCGTGGCCATAAACCACAGCAGCAGTTTAAACGTTTAAAATGTGAATAAAACTGGATTCAGCCTGTAAATAATGTACTTTTTATTTATAAATGGAAAGATATTTTGGCAGGGTTTTGTTGGATGGGGGTGTAAATTCTGATGGAGAAATGTCCATGGTTGTTATTTAAGGGCCAACCAGGAGAACCAGGTGTGAAGGGTGCTCTGGGACCACCAGGACCCAGAGGAATGCCGGTAGGATCCCGAACATGAGCTGAGCTTGTGTATATCTGTAATTCAATGCATTTATCTCATGCATGACTTTCTCTGTGTTCAGGGTCTGGATGGTCGTGACGGGTTTGGACCTGAAGGACCGAAAGGTTCAAAGGTAGAGCTGAACCTTAATTTGACATCAACCAACAAAAACTGAATGAATTCTGTTTTCATCAACAATGAAAAGCAGTAAGAAGAACGCCACATGATTTTAGTTTCAGCTATTCGTTTGATGGAGGAGAAGATGTTCTGGTTCTCTCAGGATACACCGTGGTTTGTGTCACTGGTGACCCGCACCCAAGCTCTGTGCTGGCACAATCCAAAATTTATGTTCCCTCCCAAGTTTTCATAAGAACCTGAAGAACCTCAGTTTTACCAGGATTCAGAAAAAGGAACGTTCGTCCATTTTTCACTGGCGGTGGTGAAGTGATTGAGGTCTGGGAGGCTGTTGAGATTTGGGGGCTTAGTGGAAAAATACAGCTTAGTATCATCTGCATAGGCATGGGGATGTCTTTGGTGCTGTTCAGCTGGACAATGATGTGGGTAAAACAAATTTACACATGTGGCCGAACATTTTAGAAAGTCTTTGTTGTCTTAATCGTGAAATCGTTGCTTCGTCCTTTCTCTGTACAGGGAGATGCTGGTTTTCCTGGTTACCCTGGTTTACCGGTGAGTCCTTCCATTTTCCACACACTAAAACTTTGATGCCACCATGTGGTTCAGCCAAAGTAAGCTAGAAGTATGTTGGACTCTGTGGTGATTGAGACACGGCATTTTGTCTTCAGGGCGACGACGGTGCGAAGGGACCGAAAGGATATCCAGGATCCAAGGGGAACCGGGGTCGTGGGGTAAGAAAGGTTTCTTTGATGTCACGTCACTGAGACGTTGGCTTTTTGCTTCTTCTGTGATTTATGTGTGACCCATACAGGGGAACTCAGGCATGCCAGGAAAACCAGGTGAGCCTGGAGCTGACGGATATCCAGGACACAAAGTACGTTTAAACTGCATCTTCACCTGCCTACCTTCACTCTCATTAGCACGTCTAATAATTCTTTGAATGATGTTATCTTCTAAGCAAATCTTCCAATAAGAAAAAGCTCATTTAGTTTTTAAATTAAATTAGACAGAGGACATATTAAAAGATGGAGCTGCCAGGCAGGATGAAAAGAGAAAGACCTCATAGAGGTTTCATGGATGTATTTGGCGAGATCATGCAGAGGGTTGCTGTGACAGAGCAGGATGGTATCTGAGCTGGAGGCAGATGGCTGTGAGCACGTCCTGATTACTGATGGACGATTTCAGTTCAAAAAGCTGGTAATGACACAGCATCACAAATTGCTGGGATCACTGTCCATAGGAACAGACATCACACAAGATCCATCCATGGCAGACTCCAGCAGTAACGCTGCATCCTGTTCCGTTGTCAGGGAGGGACCACATCAAAGTAAAACCGGCACCATGTAAAGGAAGCGGGTCATCACCCTGTGGAAGCCACAGATAAAAGTCACATTTGATTATCTCCCAAATAAACTTACAATAATCTCTGTTTTTCCTCCATCCAGGGCCCGAAAGGTCCTCCTGGGAGCAGAAGCCTGCCTGTAAGTCCACCTTTAAATCGCTTCACCTGCTTAAAATAAATATGTTGTTACAAAGAACATTTTCTGTCGTCTCAGGAATGCGAACTGATCAACAAAATCAGGGACAACTGTGGTAAGTGTCATCGCTTTAAACACGTTTGCAAAACAATGATCAGCTGTTTGTTTATGAGTTTTTATGTAGAGGATGGAAACTAAAACGAACGTTTGTGGAAACAAACTGCAGAGTACGAGCGCTGTGATAAGTGAATGTGTTTCTGCTTCACACAGCTTGTTCACACGGTACGTACGTCTCCTCTTAGTGAGAACAAACATGGTGAGTACAGCACAAAGACTTTGTCCACAGATGCCGACGGACTGAGATCATCGGGACATATTTGCACCTTTTTATCTGAAACTGTCTCCAACTGCTTGGTGGATTTTACTGAGTAGCAGAAGTCATTTGTAACTTGTAACTAGTCGTCTTTGAGTATCTGTTAATCGGCCTGAGCGTGTTTCCAACACCTCGGTCGTTTCACTTCAGCTCTTCCTGACGTTACCTCCTCCAGGTGAGTCACACTGTCCGGCCTACCCCACCGAGCTGGTGTTCGGCTTGGACATGTCTGACGACGTGACTCCGACGGCCCTCGAGAGGCAGCGCTTCGCCCTCCTCCACCTGCTGGAGGACTTGAGCATCGCTGAGAGCAACTGTCCACAAGGCGCTCGCGTGGCTGTGGTTGGATACAGCGCCTACACCAAGTACCTGATCCGCTTCCAGGACCACCATCACAAGACTGCGCTGATAGAAGCTGTGAAGAACATCGCCCCAGAGAAGACGTCCAACAAACGCCAGCTGGGCGCTGCCATGCGCTTTGTGGGTCAGCACATCTTCAAACGAGTGCGAGCTGGGTTCATGGTGAGGAAGGTGGCCGTCTTTTTCACCAATGGAGCGTCTCAGGACAACACTGACATTCTTGCTGCCATTATGGAGTACCGGGCTCTGAACATCGTCCCAGCAATCATCTCCCTGAGGAACGTTCCCGCGATTAATCAGGCGATGGAGGTGAGTTTGATTTAGCCTCCATCAGGTCCATGGTGAACATGCTAAAATTAGACGATACATTACAAATGAATTCTCAAACATGTTTCACAGTTTTTCTGTTATTGGAAAAAAATGTTGTTGATGAACCTGAACACTTTAAACTGCACCATCATGCACAAAATCATCTTTCATTTAGTCTGACTTAAAACCTGACTGAGACCATCTGGGGATGGGAACCAAAAAACGTTTTGATTCCTGGGAATCGTGTGGCTGCACTCTCTCGACGATCAGCTGGTTACAGTTCACGCGTCAGAGGAGGAAAATAGCGATGCAGCCTAATGCATGGACATTTATTTTTATTGTACAAAAGACAAATGGAAAAGAGGAGAAGTGCGTCCGGGACAGAAACAGCTGCGTGATGTTGCTGATGCTGCCCAGACAGACTTTACCTTCCACAGGTAACAAACAGCAGTCGGGCTGCAGCCTCCCTGTCTACCTGCTCACGTTTCTAAAGTAGAATCAGTCTTTGCTTCGTGTTCTGCTAAGAGAAAGATCTCAGAGATGTGAGTCCTCATTAGGGATTTGCTTTGGTGCAGCCTGAGGTTCATGTTACTAAACTGTGGTTGTGAGACAGCTTTTTTTAATGTAACAGGTAGTGAAGCAAATTACTTTTTCCCAGGAGCCATTAAGTAGCAAACTGCGTTACCTTTAAGAAAAGCGTTCTGGTGTCTTGTTAATCATTTTATCTCGACTCTGGACTCTGTAGAAAGAATAGAGCCTGGCATCTGAAGTGCATGACTCCCTGGGGTAGCTCAAACACACAGCTTTGATCAGAAAACTCATAAACTGGACATTATTTTATACAACCGACAAGGATTCAGGGTCACCCCAACTATCAGTTTCTTCTTTAGTCTGAAGTACTGAAGTAATAATCTGTAACCAAATATTATGTCGTGTTTGTTATAACAAATGAGAACTGGTTATTAACAGTTTTTTAAAATGAATTCAAACTGTGTCTTTGGTTGGTTAATAAGCTGAAGTGCTGCCACTCCTCCTCCTCGGCCTGTGCGATGAGGAGTCTGGCTGTGACTCAGTGGGTCAGGATAACTCAGTATGTTGATACCAGCATGGACTAGCGTAGATGAAAAGGTTAATAAATGAAATGGGAGCTGCTGTTACGATTGAGGTGGAGGACTCACACGCAGGACTCTGATGCACACCGAGTGTATATACAAAAAGGTGAGCGGTCAGGGCTCCAGGGAAATCCAGGGGCAGAGTACTCATTCCTCTTCAGGCAATCCACACACGCGACCAGCCTCTCTCTCCAACACTCACCACACAGGAAACAGTCCAGGGAGTCTGTACACAGGGAAACGTACTGAAGGTTTCTGTTTGAGGCTACACTTCCTCCTCGTAGTCACCAAACTGGCCTGATTTCCCACTTTGGACACAGTCAACCAGGCCAACAGTACCTTTGCAAAGCACCACAGGGCCTGGCTGGCTCTGTGGGGAGCCAGGCCTCCAGAGCTACAACCAGGCGACCAGGTGCTAAAGGAGGCAAAGGAATAATTGGACAACCGACAAAGTGAGCAGAAAAGAGCCAGCTTCTCAGACAGTTACTGCTGATGTTGCTGCTCTTTAGACAACTGAACAAGCACCACTGATGTGGTGCACCAGGAGCAGGAAGTGATGCAATAATGCAGCGAGCGTGCCACCCTATCTGTCCACAAAACCTACCATGCCTCTCAGTGTGAACATACAGGAGTGTGGAGTCGATATCGTAATATCTGGTTTGGATGAAGATGGGACTTCATAAATCAGTAAGCACTGTTACAGCAACAACGCCATGAGATTATCGGAGTGTTTGCCTTGGATTAAAAAACATTTGGCTCTTGATGCTACGGTCAGGGTGTCCCCGTTTCCCTTTTAGACCTTACAGTGTGATGACTTCTGGAGGGTTCCACGGTTTCATCATCCCCCTTTTAAACTCTTTGCTCTCACTTGAGCCAATACATCTGGGACCTTCTCAGCACATGATGTGAGGGCCTTTTTCCCAGCCTGTTTGGCCTGCAAACACAAAGTCGTTCCAGCTCATTGTGCACTTAGTCTCCCTGTGCGGCTCCAGTTACGTTTACAGTGTGTAGCCAGAAGTTAGTGTACAACAGGAAGAAACAGCTGTGGTGCCTGAAGCCTTCTCTCATGGCTGTCAGTTATAAAGCACATACAAGACATATGGACCGAAGAGGGAAAGTTTAATAAAACATCATTTTCTTTAAGCTGCTTGTCGTCTGCCCTCAGTCGTTGAGGAATTCTGTTTGTCATGAAAGAGCGAAGCGGTCGGTAACGGTAGCTGCTGTCTCCTCTCAGGCTGACGACACAGGAAACTCCATCTTCACGGTGCTGAGGAGGCCACAGGAGCTGGCTGATGAGCTGAGGAGGGTCAAGAGCTGTGCCATCTGTTACGGTAACGACTGATGCTCATACCTCATCTGCACTGCACACTTTTTTAGTTCGAGTTAGATGAGCTGTGTGGGATCAAAGTGAATATGAGGAAGCTTGACTTTACAGTCCTCTTAAAAATGTAAATCGCCACATCTCACTGCTCTCAGGACGTACGGCTACTTTTATTGATGCCATTATCGGCTCTGCAGCAGGTGACTGTGATAGTAGGTAGGGGTGGGACTTTATTTTGGTGGGCACAGCATGCGGCCAATCGCAAGCAAAGACAGACTGGGATCATACCGATATGTGACAGAAGTAAGGGGGCCGACACTCCAAGGCAGCAAGTGTAGCTTCAGGCCGAGTGCACAGAGAGAAACACAGGGATGAGACCGCAGAGCTGAGTGCAGAGTTTTTAAAGCTGGCCTGGTTTTATTTTCAGCCATTTTTCCACGATGGAGAACAAAACGTTTCAACTTGTCCAGGCCTTAAACGTGATGCGTGTTCTCCCCTGCGAGTCTCACAGCCCTGAATGTGCACTTGAAGCCATTTTTGATTCTAACTTGTTGGATCTGCTGCTCACCGCAAACAAGCTGATGCAGTTTTACGACTTTCCCTGCTGATTAAAACCTCCCTGAGTCATTAAGCAATAACAAATGAAAGGTTTTTATACGACTGCAGTTAAAAACAAAACTTCCAGAACTTTTTCTGTAATTTCACACATTTCTTTCTTTGTTCATCGTGTAGAAAAACAGTTAAATATTTAACTTCTGTACACTGACAGAGACTTTGGTTGATACATAACTTTATGCCTTTAGGTGTCTAATCCTTCCCTGGATGAAAAACAGTTACACAATATCAGACTTTTTTGTTTCAGTTTTGGTAATACATGAGAAAAATCACTTTTTACAATGAAGTGTTTTTTGTCAGACTATAAATACACGAGCAGCGTATGTGGATGAATAAAGGTGTTTTCAGTGGCTGCTGCTGTCTCTGCAGACCCCTGCAGGCGTGCAGAGGAGTGCGCCTTCATCCAGGAACCAGTGCTGCCTCAGCAGGCGGATGTGGACCTGGTCATGGTGCTGGACAGCTCCAGGGAGATCCAGGCCGATGAATATGCCGGTGCCCGGCAGCTGCTGAGCTCTGTGGCGGAGCAGCTGGCCGTGAGTCCACAGCCCCGCCGAGCCGGCCCCCAGGCCCGAGTAGCTCTGGTCCAACAGAGCACCAAGGTGGAGTTCGGCCTGCAGACCTACCAGAACGCTGGAGACATGAAGACGTACATGATCCAGAACATGCAGCGGCAGGGCGGCTCTTTGGCGCTGGGACAGATGCTGGACTACACCCTGAGGGAGGTGCTGCTGAAGGCCGGCCAGTCGCGCAGCAAGAGGGCCGTCCTGACTGTGGTGGGCACCAAGACGGCCTACAGAGACCAGGCCAAGCTGCGCTACATCTCCCAGAAGGCCAAGTGTGAGGGGGTGGCGCTGTTTGTGGTGGCGGTGGGTGATCGTTACAACCGGACGGAGGTGGAGGAGCTGGCCAGCGTGCCGATACAGCAGCACCTGATCAGACTCGACAGGCTGAAGGCCGACGAGCAGGGCTACGCCCAGCGCTTCATCAGGGTCTTCCTCTCCGCCCTCAACAGTAAGAGCACGCTCAGATCTCCCTGTCGTCTGTAACCAGACACACTGACGGGCTGTTCGGGTTTATTTCAGAGGGACTCAACACTTATCCTCCACTCCCATTTAAACTGACCTGCAGCCAGCTGTCAGAGCCAGGCGACACTCTGGACACTAACAGGTAACACTTTCCACAGACTCACACTGAGCCGCAGCTTCCACAGACTCACACAGCTTTGTCATCAACAACACATCTGTG